>NC_082731.1:9543682-9871055 GCF_030144855.1 Hypanus sabinus
ACATCGAATACAATTTTCTGCTGCATTTTAGTCAGACTTACGGTTAAGAGTGGAATGCACGTTACATGTGTCATTTTTTTTATCAGTTTTGCAGCTGTAATGCCCTGGTTAACAGCATATTTTATTGTATTTCTACTGCTATGCTGCTGGGTAGTTTATTTTGGCATATTTTCTGCAAATTGCAGTGTGATCTGTTAAATTGGTTTCATAGACTAATACTTTGGCTTTTGCAAAGATAAAGAGCAGTTTGCTCATCTTGGGAATATTGTGTCAGCCAATCGGGTTTTTCTTGGTAAGGTTCTATCCAGTGCGATGCCATAGAATATTCGAGAGTGCTAAGAGCGATCAGATTTCTGCCGGACAGTGATCTGCTTTTGGTCTTTGTTTCAGAGGTAGGAAGATGAAGATGGTGCACAGCCGAGCCCAAGGCAAGATTCTCGCGCAATGGAGAGACGTCCTTGTAAGAAATTATGTTCGCAGACGATTGATTCAAAGGAGAAAGTGCCAATTCTTATGTTCGGAATGGTCTTCGAGGGACGTTCGAACTCCCATTGGTGTCTTTCACGCAGAACATGGGTTCAGCGGGTGAGCAAGCAAAGCTAAGCACACGACCTCTGCAGAAATTAGGTCCAATTCACATTCACACAGGTTTAATTGTACTGGGCCCATTTTGTTTGTTTTTATGTCAGTGTAATGTTTGTTGTTTCCTGGCAAATGATATCATTGCATGGGACAACACTTATACAGCATTCATCATAATTTCCATTCCCTTGTGGGAACATTCCAACCTTCCTGTTTGATTACATTAGAGTCTTGCGACCACACACGTGTGTGACCTACGGAAGATGGCCTTCGATGTTACACATGCGATGCAGAGTCACGTGGCTGTTAGCGAGAGTTAGCCAGCGAGCCGAGTTTGTTACGAGTCACGGTGAGAGTTTTACCTAGCTTTTGGAGCCTGAGCTACATTCATTACATTTCTCTCATCGTTTCAGTAAATTCATTGAAAAAAAAACAATCACATTTAACATGGTTTGGATTTAAAAGTCTGTCTGACTTGCCACAGTCTATCGTTTTCCTCAAGAAAACGAAACTCAGGGTAGTATACAGTGACATACATGTGCTTTGATAATAAGTGTACTTTGAACTTTGACCGTTGAACCTGTCCTTCATCAGCTGGAGAGTGATCGTCATCCAATGCTCCTTGGCGGATTCATATTTTTATGTATATTTTTATGTACAATGTACTACCCAAAATTAGAGTATGTCTGGAAGTATTTTAGTTAGACAGTTGTATGGAATTTTTGTTTGGTAGTGGAAACAAGCATAGACAACTTCTCACTCAAATTTGCAAATATTTTTGGCGCGGCTGCACTAGCATGCCTCTAATCTGCTGCAGAAGAAATGTACCTCAACGCAAGATCGCATGAAAAGCGATCAGGCATTCTGAACTCACGATAAAAGGAAATGATATACATTCTCGTTCGATGGTAACCAGTTTAGTGATGACGTGGTAATATTGAAAGACTCAACCTGTTCCTTACAGCAACCCATGATTCCAGAATACGTCTCACAATTAGTATGACAAAAAGCGAATATTTTATATATGACCGAGCAACCCTCATCAACATCATCAGGAAAGAAAAGATAGTAAGAATCTGTCAGTTAGAGTAGATCTTTAGTATACACATCACCGAAGACTTCACCTGGACTGCGAGGCAAAAAAGAGCACAACAGCTTCCACCTGAAGCGACCGAAAAAGTTCGGGATGAGCTCCCAAGTCCTCAGGACCTTCTACAGCGGCACCATTAAGAACATCCTTGCCACAACCATGGATTCGGCAGCGCAGATGATACGGGAAATGTCCTCGTGATTATGCACGCATCGTTAATTATTATTTCATTTTGACGATTGAGACTTGCTGTCACTACGTTCTGTTACAGTACAAGTACTGAGAGAGAGATACTGCAGTGGGTTAATAGTTCACAGACTCAATGCGGACTGAATCATAGGGAAAGAAAAACAATTAACGTTAGGAAAAACGGGGCCGTTAACTAAAACTCTCAAATGGAAAACGAAGCCAGCACTGCGACTGAAAGAAATAACTCAATATAAAACAGATACCGCTAGTCTTCAGAGTCCATTGAGAGGACAGTTATTTCTCAGGGAAAGTCAAATGCAGCAGGCAGTGAGGCACAGTTGTACGTTGCGCATGTCTCGACAAGCACTGCGACGAAAAGAATGGAGTCACGACGAAATAATCGTTAGCTGACAAGTGAATATTCATGAGCGCATTTGCCTTATCTGCTGCGCTGCCGAATCCGTAGTTGTGACCATCTTGACTGGCTGTATCACCGCCGCCAAAATGACAAATGCATCAGACTTCATCAAAGATGTAATAAACAAGCTAAATAAATATAGTAAAGATGGATTGTGGGAAGCCAATCTTCAGTGCGTCACGTGAAAGTTTGCAGTTGAGATAAAAGGTCATTGTATTTATAATTTTTGACACCACGGATTAAAGTAGCCGAGAGGAGGGAATGGACCACTAAATGTCTAAAATTTCGATGATTTTAAAATAGAATGTAGGGTATCTTGTGATTTCCGTATTACGACTTGCAACTGATTGTAAATAGGTCGACAAAACTTGACAACAATTAGAACTAGTAAAATTACGATGTCAACAATGTCGGCATGTTCCAGTAAACCTAACGAGAGAAGACGGTAAGATTGGGGCACCCTGCTTAAAGGAAGTAGAGAAATGAGTATTTTCAAATTCATAGGAAGTATTAGAGACAAATTAAGACAGAAGTTACGAAGGCAAAGTGGTGGGGGGGTGGGTGAAACTATCTTCACAAGTGAAGCTAGAAAGAAGCAAAAACTTAGTGCTTAGTATTATTAGAAGGCAGGGTGCATCAAGGGAAAAGCTGATCTCTTCAGGGAATAATAAGGAAATTTATGTGAGAGACAGGGAATATCACATGCGTCCTAAATTTATAATTCTCATTCACACTCAATAATGAAAAATGCGTGCAAGATGGAGATTTCGGGGAGTGGTATGCCGATATACTGGAATACGGTTGCATCTGGAAAGAGGAAAAATTTAAGACACTGGTGGATATTATGATTGATTCCTTGAGGTTCTGGGAAGCAAGTGCATTGTTAACAGCGGCAACAAATGCACAAAGACAGGATCGTAAATATCCCCCTCCCCATTTTAAGATACCAAATAGGTTAGTAAAAAAAATCACAAACAAGAGAAATGCTGGAAATCTAAACAACACACACAAATTTCCGTAGGAACTCAGCAGGTTAGGCAGAATGAATTGAAAAGAATACAGTCGATCTCTCGGTCACGAGATGAGAAAACGACTTCCAGCGTTCAATACAGCAGACATTCTTCGACAATAAATGTACGTTGTACTTTGTATCTTGAATTTTTGAGGCATTGGATATTCAAACCAGAGTAGGACCTATACAATCAATAGTGACTCGTATTGTGGAACACAGGTACCTAGGAGTACAAGGGTTGGGAATGCCAGACGATGGTGAATCTGTGGAATTCATTGCCACAGATGGCTGAGATATTTAAAGCGGACAGTTATAGGTTTTTGATTATTCAGAGTGTCAAATTTAAAGGGAGAAGGCAGAAGAATGGTTGAGACTGATAATAAAGAGCCTTGATAGAATGCAGAAGCAGCTTTTGGGCCAAATGACTTAATTATGCTTCTATAAGGCCACAGGCATAGGAGAATAACAAGCCCAATTTGATGGTCGTATGGTCTATTTTCTGGAGAAGAGATTTTCTTTATTTATCACATGTAGACTAACCATACAGAGTAATGTGGCAAGTGCCAGGAAATCACGTGACGTTTCTGGTGTTTCTGATTTTTCAACTTTATATAATAAAAATACGTAAGTTTTCCATCAAGTGACATATCAGAAAAAACACATTCATGTTCCTGAACAGGCTTTAGAAGGTCAATTGAGCGGACTCCAAAGTGAACCCGATTTTGTAATCTATAGAAAACTTTGGTTTCAAATTTGCACTCGGATTTCAGTCCGCGCCTGGAGCTGGACAGTTGCGTTCACCTTTTCTTGAAATAGCAATTAACACGATATACCAGGAGAAAGTAAACAGAGCTACGTACACAGTTTACACAGAATCTTGAAGGAATTAACATAGATCGATGGAATTCTATTGCCATTATAACATGCTCGTTATTCAGCAACGGGGCTCGACAGCAGCATGTTCTTTTTTTTGAAGTCAGCAAGAGCAATAAATTTTCAGTCAATTTTCTGGGGATTAGTAAGTAGGAAGTAAGCGAACAAGTAGGATTGTAAAACAAAACAGCGGTAGAATATGCAAACTAATTTATCCTCTCTTATTTACTAGTTTAGTGTTTGGACTGACTAAGTATGCCAAAGATTTTTTGAACATTCTGACAAGAATTGGCTATAAATCGATTTATTGAGAAAGCGACGATTAACCGCACAGATCTGTCCTGGCAGCGTACTCCAGTTAGAATTTAAAGCTACAGCTTGGAGCAATGCAGAGGAAGAAGCCTGGAAATTCAATTACACATATCTGGTTGACAATCACCACCAAGATAAGGTCCAGAATATCTGTCACCGACACACCGATTAGTTACTTCGTGATACGCCTAGAAATACCACATTTTCAATGGGATAGAAACACAATCGTTCTCAACTTACCTGCTGAAACAAAAACAAAGTCCCGTTCGATTATGGAACAAGTGATCTCTCTGGGCAACGAATTTGCAAAGCTTTCGACTCTGCGGGCCAATAAATTAAATGAACAGACCCTCTATGGGCTATGACAGGACAATCAACCATGGGAGAAAGTGAGCAGGGAGGGACACCAGGGGTAAGTGATGGGTAGGTGACGAGAAACGAAGCGGAAAGTGGGAACCGAAATGGACAGTGTAAAAAAAGAAGAGAAGGGGAAGGGGTGAAATCATCGGCACTGAGTGAAGCCCTTCCACCGGCATAAATCTTGCCCTCTACCGCATCTCCTCTATTAACCGCACCTGCCCCCACCACATCCTTCTGCCGCAATAACAGGGATTGGGTTCCCCTTGTCGTTGTCTGCTACTCCAATGAGCCTCCGTATCCCCCACATCAATCTCCGTAACTTCCGTCATCGACAACAAGATCTTAGCACGAAGAACATCTTTTCACTCCACTCCGTTGTGCGCTTTGCACCGGGATCGATTTCTACGTGACTCCCTTGTCCACCCTCCCACACCTGACTCTCTGCTGTTACTTAAGCGGAAGAAGTGCTGCACTTGCCCCTACACCACTCCATACCGTCACTCAGCACTCCAAAAAGACTTTCAAGGTGATTGGACACGACACCTGCGAGACTGTCGGGGTTGCCTACATTATCCAATGCTTCCAGTTCGGCCTCCTTTACGTCGGTGAGACGTGATGTAGATAGAAATGTCGCTTTGTCATACACCTTGATCCGTCCGCAACAAAAGCTGTGATCTTTGATTTTACTTCCACTTCCCATTTATCGACCAATTGCCTCGTGTACTGCCACAAGGAATCCTCACTCAGATTGGAGGACCTGCAGAGCACTTTCTGTCCGGGTAACCTCTGTCCTGATGGTATGAACTTCGATTTATGTAACCCAGGAATTTCTCCTCCCTCCACCTTCACTCTTTTCCATTCACCTTTCTTGCTTCCCTCTTAATTCTGCTTGTATCATCATTTTTCTGTTTCTCTCTGGTGTGGCTCCTCTTCCTTATTAAGGCATCTTCACCCTTCTTCACCAATTTTGATAAAGAACAGTGGTTTGAGATATCCACTGTTTATTTCTCTGCATAGATGTTGCCCGACCTGGAAAGCTCCCCCAGCATTTTCTGTGTGTCTGTGTGTCTGTCTGTAATATTATTTACAGTTCCGAAATTATTCCCTTGGTTTAACATTTACTTTCTTTAGTGATCTAAAACAACTGATATTAGCTTATTGCATCTTTTAAAAATAAGTAAACATTGACAGAAGAATATGGTTTATTATCACTGACACAATAATAATAAATAAATAAACAAACACACACTTTTATAAATGTATATATGTATGGATGTGTATGTGTGTGTGTGTGTGCGTGTGTGTGCGTGCGCGTGTGTGTGTATGTGCGTGTGTGTGCGTGCGTGTGTGTGTGTGTGCGTGTGTGTGTGCGTGTGTGTGTGCGCGTGTGTGTGTGTGTGCGTGCGTGCGTGCGTGCGTCTGTGTGTGTGTGTAGATGAACAGACATATATGTCTGACATATATATAGATGAACAGACATTCAGATGGATGGATATTAATCAATATCTGGTGCGACAGCATCCCTCAAAGTACTACCTATGGCTATCATCTCCTCGGTGAGTCCAGCTGCTCCTCAGTTGGAGCGATGCGCCATGAGAAGAGCTGTGACTGGACATGCTTTTTGCAATCATAGTTAATGCGCGTCAATATGCAATATCCTGATATCCCAAAAATAAATATATCGCCAAGATTCAATGGAAATGTTGCTTTAGATATCCCACACATTTTAAAAATAGACACAATTACATCGAAAATAAACAAAACAGCAAAATTTAAAAAAAACGCAAACACGAGGAAATCTGCAGATGCTGAAAATTCAAGCAACACAATCAAAATGCTTGCGGAACGCAGCAGACCAGGCAGCATCTATAGAAAGAGGTACAGTCGACGTTTTGGGTCGAGACCCATCGTCAGGACTAACAGATAAAGGAGATAGTAAGAGATTTGAAGGTGGAGGAGGGGGAGACCCGGAATAATAGGAGAAGATAGGAGGGGGAGGGATGCAGCTAAAATCTGGGAAGTTGATTGACATACAATGCTCGAGAAGGGGGACTATCATAGGACGGAAGGACTTGGAATAATGAAAGGAGTATGGGAGAAGCAAAGGAAGATGGAGAGCAGGCAAGGAGTTATTGTGAGAGGGAAAGAGGGTGAGAGAAAATAAAAAAAAATTACGAGACAAATGAACAGACAAATAAGCAAATAAATAAGTTAATAATAGATAGATAGATAGGAATGGGGTAAGAAACGGAGGAGGGATATTAACGTAAGTTAGAGAAGTCAATGTTCATGCTATCAGGTTGGAGATTACCCAGACAGTATATAAGGTGTTGTTCCTCCAACCTGAGTATGCCTACATCTCGACAGTAGAAGAGGGCATGTATTGACATATCATAATTGGAATGGGACGTGGAATTAAACTGCGTGAACACTAGGAGATCCTGCTTCCTCTGGCGGACAGAACGTAGGTGTTCAGCGAAACGGTCTCCCAGTCTGCGTCGAATCTCCCCAATGTATAAAAGGCCATATCAGGAGCACCGGACATAGTATATCACACCAGAAGAATCACAGGGGAAGTGACGCCTCACCTGGAAGGACTGTATGGGGCTCTGAGGGAGGAAGAGTAAGGGCAGGTGTAACACTTGTTCTGCTTACAAGGATAAGTGCCAGGAGAGAGAACGGTGGGAAGGGATTGGGGGTGGGGGGAAACGAATGGTACAAGGGAGTCGTGTAGGGAGCGATCCGTGTGGAGAGCAGAAAGTAGGGGGAGGAGGGAAAGCTGTGCTTGGTGGTGGGATCTCGTTGGAGATGGCGGAAGTTACGGAGAATTATATGCTGGACACGGTGGCTGGTGGTGTGGTAGGTGAGGACAAGAGGAACCCTATCCCTTATGGGGTGGCGTGATGATAGGGTGAGAGCAATTATGCGTGAAATGGGAGAGATGCGTTTGAGGGCAGAGTTGTGGTGGAGGAAGGGAAACCCCTTTCTTTCAAAAAGGAAGACATCTTCTTCGTCCCTGGAATGCAAAGCCTCATTCTGACGGCAGCTGCGGCGGAGACGGAGGAATTGATAGAAGGGGGTCGCTTTTTACAAGTAGCAGGTTGAGAAGACGAATAGTCCAGGTAGCTGTGAGAGTCCGTGGGCTTATAGTTAACATCAGTAGATAAGCTGTCTCCAAAGTTAGAGAAAGAGAGATCATGGAAGGAGATGGAGGTGTTGGAAATGGCCCAGTTAAATTTGAGGGCAGAGTGGAAGTTGGAGGCAAAGTTGATGATGTGAACGAGCTCGGCATGCGTGCGGGAAGCAGCGGCAATTCAGTCGTCGACGTAGTGAAGGAACATTGGGTAACGGATACCAGTATAGGCTTGGAAAATGGACTGTTCCACAAGCCAACAAAAAGGCCGTTATAGCTGGGACCCATACGGGTGCCCATGGTTACACCTTTAGTTTGAAGGAAGTGGGAGGATCAAAGGAGAAATTATTAAGAGTAAGGACCAATTCTGTTAGACGGAGGAGAGTGGTGGTAGAGGGGCACTGGTTGGGTCTGGTATCCAAAAATGAAATGGAGAGCTTTGAGACCTTCCTGGTGGGGGTTGGAGGTATATAGGGACTGGACATCCACGGTGAAAATAAGACGAAGGGGGCCAGGGAACTTGAAATCATTGAAAAAATTCAGAGCATGAGAAATGTCACGAACATAGGTGGGAAGGGATTCAACAAGGGGGTATAAAACAGTGTCGAGGTACGCAGAAATTAGTTCGGTGAGGCAGGAGCAAGCTGAAACAATGGGTCTACCTGGACAGGCAGGTTTATGGATCTTGGATAGCAGGTAGAAACGGGAAGTGCAGGGCTTGGGAACTATGGGTTGGTGGCAGTGGACGGGAGATCCCCAGAGCTGATGAAGTTAGTGATGGTGTGGGAGACATGGCCTGGTGCTACTTAGTGGGGTCATGTTCGAAGGGTAAATAGCAGGAGGTATCAGGGAGTTGTCACTGTGTCTCGGCAACGTAGAGGTCTGTACACCAGAATACACCCTCCCTTATCAGCGGGTTTTATGGTAAGGTTTGGAATGGTGCAGAGGGAGTGGAGAGCAGAGCGTTCGGTGGGAGTAGGAGAGTCCTTGCCGTAGAAATATACTCGGAGACGGAGCCGGCAGAAGAAGAGTTCAGTGTCATGGCATACGTTGAAATCGCTGAGGTGTGGGCGCAGTGGGACAAAAATGAGGCCCTTACTGAGGACAAAGCGCTCTGCCTCTGGGTGTAGAAGATCGGAGAGGATGATGAAGACCCGGCACGGGAGAGAGGTGGGATCTGAGTGGGGAGGGAGGTTGGTAGTGTCAGTGGAGAGGAGATGGTTGGGGTGAGAGGAAGTTTGAACCTCTGAGGGCCCGGAAGCTAACGATGGGATCTGAGGGAGACGGGATTGAGAGTGGCGGTGGGGAATGGATGACGGGAGATCCAACAGCAGCACGTGAAGACCCAGCCTGGAGTTCATGGCTGGAGTCGCAGTTGGAGGCTGCCGAATCGCTTTGAAGGTGTCCATGTTTGTTGGAACCCGCAAGGATGTTGGTGGAGCCTGGGTCCTGAATATTCTCCGGGTCAGTGGACCCGCCGCGATCGACGGCGGGGGGCCGCGGTCCGAAATTCACGCCTGCTAGCGTTGGAGACCGGAGACTCTGGGGTCTGCAGACAAACGATCTTCCGATCCTTGTAGGACGTGACAAAGTCGAAGAAATGGCGATTACAAGCCTGGATCCGACGGAGGATTACATAACAGAAAACATTTTTTATATAAACATCGTTTTCGGCAACCCGACGAACTTGCAGAGTGAATATGACAGGAATACGTCATTCACTCTGAAAATACTTAAAGGCATACAAGATGTGAGAGCTGCAAATTCAGACAGCAAATGCTTTTCAGTTCTGCTCAGGGTAGCAATGATGCAGCCCTGATATTTGTAGCTTTTGCTTTTATTTTTGTGAACCCATGCAACAAATCAGTATTCAGGTCGTGACTTGCGGATCATATCCAAGGTGTAATTTTCACTGGTGGTAAAAATGAAGTGAGTTAATTTGTTTGTTTAATGACCGCATTATATCAGCGATAATGCCACCGACGTATTATAACGGCCCATGGGAACATTTCAGGATTATATAAAAGAGTTATTTCATGTTATACTACATGAGGGTCAATTGTTTTGAAAGGAAATGCATCGTCGTGCTTCTGGTCTGTTTTACGCTATGTTCTACCTAGCTTTGGCTAATCTTGCCGTTCTAGTTTGTATCGGTATTCTTCAGATCAGCGGGACCGGTCAGTACTCTATTAACGCGTTCGATGAAAAGGTATTTTTGTAATATTTCAATTGTAATATTAATTTATACATTGTAAATCCAAGGAAGAGAGTTTTCGTTTCAAGCTCTCCCTGTGTTTCATGGTCCCAGTAAATCAAATTTTCTTCATGGTGCTGAGGAGAAGTGACTGCTAAAGCATTCTGTTCTACATCTATATCTAAATATCGTATCTGTTATGTTGGGTCGGATATCTCTTAAAGGAAGTTCAGCTGAGCTCTCTAAACAGCTGTCTGCTTTGGAACTGCTGGCTGTGGGTTTTTGGTGACATTGGATGGCAGTGCATTCTTTTGAATCACTTAACTGATTGATTTTGTCTTTAAATACAAAGTAATTTGGTGACGATTCTTATTCTGTCCAGTGGAAATTGCGGCCTTTCCAAATGCATCACTCGGTATCTAGTAGGCATGGTGTTGTCGGATCTTTTGGTATTGATCATAGCCATAATATTACATCGAATCAGCATGCTATTTTCCCCTGTAATTTCCTTCCAGAATACTCCAGTATGCAGTTTAAAACTAACTCTAGTATTTGCGACTAGGGACAGCTCAGTTTGGTTAACCGTTGTCTTCACCTTCGATCGATTTGTATCCATTTGTTGTCATAAGCCGAAATCAAAGAATTGCAGAAAGGTCACTGTTGTCACTGGAGTGATTTTTGCCGTAAGCTGCGTGAAAAATATTCCCAGGTACTTTGCACTTGAATCTTTTTATATAATCAACAATGTGGCCTGATGCTGCAATTTGAGATCAAGCTTTTATTTGAATCTGTTATTGACTGAGTACAACTGGTTTGACCATATCTTTAATCCATCTGCCTCCTTCATCCTGATGTTACTGTTCAACGCCCTCAAAGTCAGGCGCATTCTGGCAGCGAATAGATCTCGGAGGAGCCTCCGAAACCAGAACACTGACGGAAAGCAGAGTGATCCCGAGATGGAGAGCCGGAGAAAGTCTATAGTTTTACTCTTCACTATCTCGGGTAGTTTCCTCATGTTGTGGGCGACCTTTGTTGACTTTTTTTATTTGTCCCATTTGTAAAGAGTAATTATGTTACCGGGAATAATCTTAAAGACCGGAGGTTCATTCTCCAAGTGGAATTTCAGAGAGTAATTCAAAAACGGGTAGAGATTCCCAGTTAAACTGATTTTTATGAAATTAAGGTTAAAAAAGATTTTTCTTTCACATTTTGAGCTCGGAAATCTAATTAACAACCCACGTTCCCCTACACCATATCGCGATTTGACTATCCACAAGATCAATGTATCCCATCATCTGATACACCACTTTCAGGTCACCTCTCATCCTCTGTCACTCTCAGAAGAAAAGGCCAAGTTCACTCAACCTATTCTCATAAGGCATGCTTTCCAATGCAGACAACACCCTTATAAATCTCTGCACTCACTCTATAGAATCCTCATCCCTCCTGTAAGGAGATAACCAGAACTGAACATAGTACTCCAAGTGGATTTTTGAAAACGGTCTTATAGCTGTAACACTATCTCACGGCTCTTGTGTTCAAACCCATAGTTGATGAAACCCAACATACCATATGCCTTCTTAACAATACTGTCAACCTACGCAGCAGCTTTGAGTACCTTATGGACACGAATCTCAAGATCTCGGTGATCCTCTACACTGCCAAGCGTATTACTATTAATATTAAATTCAGACTCCGATTTGACTTACTGAAGTGAACCACTTCTCACTTATCTGGGTTGAATTCCTTCTGCCACTTCTCAGCCCAGTTTTGTATCCTAACGATGTCGCGTTGTAACCTCTGACAGTCCTCCAGACTATCCACAACACTGCAACTATTCTGTCATCAGCAAACCTACTAATTTTCACTTCTACTGCCTCATCCAGGTCATTTATAAAAATCACAAAGGGGATGGATCGCAGAACAGATCCCCATTGAACACCACTGGTTGCCGTCCTTCATACAGAATACACACCATCGACAACCACAGTTTGCATTCAGTTGTCGGGTCAACTGTGAATCCACAAAGCAAAGTCTCCTTGGATCCCATACTTCATTACTTTCGAATGAGCCTCGGAACGAGAACCTTATCAAATGTTTTACTGAAATTTATATACATGACGTCCACTGCTGGACCTTCATCATTGTGTTTTGTTACCTCCTCAAAGAATTCAACCAGCTTCGTAAAGTATGACGTGCCTTTGATGAAACCATTCTGACCATCCTTCCTCAGATTACGTCTCTCCAAATGCTCATAAATACGGCCTCTCAGGATCTTCCCCAACAGCATGCCCACCATTTTGAGTTATAATTGAAGGGGCTAAATGGTTTTTACAAATGACCTGGATGAGGAAGTGGAGGGGTGGGTTAGTAAATTTGTTGATCACACAAAGGTGAGAAGTGCTGTGCAGAGGGCTGTCAGCGTTTACAGAGGGACATCAAATAACAATTACAGCTGGGAAACGGGCCATCTTGGCCCTTCTAGTCCGTGCCGACTAGAAGGATATATTGGTTCCAAAACAAGGCTGAGATGTGGCAGGTGGAGTTCAAGCCAGATAGGTGTGAGGTGGTTCATTTTGGTGGGTCTAATATGTTGGCGGAAAATAGTTTTAATAGTAAGACTCTTTGCAATGTGGAGGATCAGAGTTAACTTGGGGTCTGATTCCATAGCTGCTGCGAAGGTTGACTCTGTGGCTAAGAAAACATACGGTGCATTAGCCTTCATCAATCGTGGGATTGAGTTTAAGAGCTGAGAGGTAATGTTGCAGCTATATAAAAAACTGGTGAGACTCCAGTTGGACTACTGTGCTCAGTTCTGGTCGCCTCACTATAGGAAGGATGTGGAAACCATAACAAAGATGCAGAGGGCATTTACAAGGATGCTGCCTGGATTGGGGAGCATGCCCTATGAGAACAGCTTGAGCGAACTCGGCCTTTTTACGTTGGAGCATCGGAGGATGAGAGGCGCTCTGATAGAGGTGTATAAGATGATGAGAGGCACACATTTCGTGGGTGGTCAGAGGCTTGTTCCAAGAGCTGAATGGGCTAGCAGGAGAGGACACAGTTTTATGGTAGTTGGAAGTAGGCACAAAGGAAATGGCACGGGTTACCTTTTTTTTTTACGCAGAGAGTGGTGAATGCATGGAATGGGCTGCCGGCGACGGTGCTAGAGGCGGATACGAAAAGTCTTTTAAGGGACGCCTGGACAGGTACTAGGAGTTCAGAATAATAGAGGAGTCTGTTTAACCCTGGGTAATTTTTAAGGTAAGGACATATTTGGCACAGCTATGTAGGCCCAAGGGCCAGTATTGCGCTGAGGGTTATCAATGTTTCTATAAAATGACCTCTGGCACTGTGAATTGGCTTTAAAAGTTAAAGAACATGGAAACTCCTCATGGCTTTCACCGACTATGACATACATTAGTCTGTGTCAATGATTTGTTACAGTAATCGGAATTCTGATCCTGTGGGCAACACATCGATTGATTTGGACTATTTGAAGGTCAAGTGATGATTGATCTATTCAAACAATTGGATGAAGTATTTTTACCGAATCATCACGGTATTAATGAACTATTTATTTCAGAAATGCATGCATCAATATAAGTATATGAACCAATGAGAAAGAAAGTCAAATAATAACACGAGGACAATAAAATATAGCAGAGTTAAAATATATAAATCGCGGTGTTTCAGATGTCCTTCCCAAAGTAGCCGCGACGGAATCAATGTCTGCTACTTTGTAACTCAAGTCCACATCCAATTTCAGGCATACTGGTCACAAAAAACCTATGCAGGCGGCATATGATCTGCTCAGACCGTGCTTTTGGAAGTCCTTGCCAGTTATTGTAAATATCGTTAACAATCGAAGAAATTTTAAAGCATGTCCTATCTCCAAATGCATAAACTTGAACTGTAAAATAAAATACACGAGCAAGGAACTGCCATTCATTTGTTAATTACAATATAACTTGACATTAACTAAATAACACAATGTGCCGCAGAACGGTGGTGCGGTGGCTTTGCGAGTTGTGCTTATGCAGCTCTGCCCAAGCGCAACAGAATTAAACCTTGCTCTGAGTTTGGATTTTGCATTTTATCCCTTTCACTGCGCAGACACAGTTCACGTGTTCCGCTTTCCCTTATCATCCCAAACGTGCTGATTGCTAGGCTGATTGGTTTCTATAGAAATTTCTGCCCTCCGGTGGTGGCAGGGTGTTCATGCTAACTTCATTGAGGTGGTGAGGGAACCAGATACAAGGTAGGATCGATGAGTTTGCAGAGCTAAAGTAAGTTCGAAGGGTAGAGGGGAAGCTCTTTAATATTTTACCGATAATTCAGGTCATCATGAAATTTCATCAAGTGCAAGTTGCGTGAACATAACAATGTTGAAGCCAATATTAGCCACTATGTCTTAGCAGAGAAGTGAAGAGGTTGTATATTATGGAGCACAGCATTTACAAAATTATTCGAGCCGTGAGGCACTCTTAATTTTTTTGAGGGGCAGGAAAGCTGACAGAGGTTTCCATTGTTTCTGAAGCGAAGGTCTAGGGACGTATCATGAAGATTATTAGCAATAAAAGGGTACAGCAGCTTCTGCTTTCGCTACAGTAAGGAGATCGAAGAGAGCGCGAGAATGAGACACCTGGATTGCTCTCTCCTTGAATTGATATGGATTCAACATGAATCATTTCTTTCCACTTTGTAACTATTTGTTGTTTTGTGATTCGTCGATTCTTTCTCTGCAGCTGCGCGTAATCCAGCATAATAAACTTCGAAACAAACAACAGAGCTGAAGGCCAAGCAGCATCTGTAGCAGCGAAATATCGCCTGCTTCGACAGATGTTGTTTGATCCACTGAATGCTTCTAGAGTTCTGCTTCTTGTTCTGGGTTTCATCATCTATAATCGTGTTAATCATTACTTGTGAATCTGTGTTCCTAACTGAAAGTATTGTTCCAACTGCTCAATGCAATATTTTCTTACAGCATTTTCATCATTGTTGATCGGTGTTATTTTCATGAAGGTTTTTAGATATTACTAATCGAGGATTTCAGTGTCCAAATTTAACTCCGTTGATTTGATAATTGCGTAACTAACCATGTTAATTCATATTAATAATTTTCAATCTGTTTCTCCATTAGTTATACGGAGTAACGACGGACAAGCTTACAGCATACTACACTGTACATTTTGGGGAAAATATCTTAGTCGTTTTTGCAGTGTTTTAGTTTCCACTCTTTAGTAACTTTTTAAATTCACGATTGACGGTTTAAAGTATTATAACAGGGTGCCACTGAGTAGATTAGAATGTAGTATCTCGTATATATTTTGCAATATGCACTAAGCACTATGTACTAATTTAGAGTGGTTTTGTTAAGCTGCACTTCTTCAAGTCAGGATATAATAACTATCATGTCGGCTTAATTATTTTTCTCAAATTATGATGGAAAATTTAGAATCATAGAATCTTTAGATTTCGAAGTACGTTAAGCAGAGCGAGTACAGAAGAGAATTACTAGAATGTTACCTGGGTTTCAGCACCTAAGTTACAGAGAAAGGCTGAACAAGTTTGGTCTTTAATCCTTAGAGTGTAGAAGTTTGAGGGGGGGGGAGTATAGAGGTGTTTAAAATTATGAATGGGATAGATAGAGTTGACGTGGATAGGCCTTTTACATTGAGAGTAGGGGAGATTCGAACAATAGGACATGAGTTGAGAGTTAAGGAGCAAAAGTTTAGGGGTATCACAAGGGGGAACTTCTTTCCTCGGAGAGTGGTATCTGTGTGGAACGAGCTTCCAGTAGAAGTGGTAGAGGCAGGTTCGATGTTGTCATTTTTTTAAATGGATGTGTATATGGACAGGAAAGAAATGGAGGGTTATAGGCTGAATACAGGTCGGTGGGAGTAGGTGAGAGCAAGCGTTCGGCACGGACTAGAAGGGCCGAGATGGCCTGCCTCCATGCTGTAATTTTTAAATGGTAAAATGGTTAAGTTATCTTTTCCTTTAAGAACACCTATTCAGTCACAACAACCCCGTCCCACACCCAACACGGCAATAACTGCGAATCTCTAAATCACTAATAATAACAAGCAGGCTTGGAGTCAAATTCATATTTCCCGTTCTGTATATCAATGTATTTCTGGAATAGTTACAACACAGGTGAACAGGAAGCTTCAGGTTCAAACTAAGTCTAATTTTAAAAAAACATATTTTTTCACAAATTCTGCTTTCCTTTTCCAAAGGCAATTTCTCTCAAGTCTGATACTGACGCCTCAGCTTTGCTTAACAAACTGTGTGAATTCACTTCAATACAAAATCAGCAGCACCATCAACACAATTTGTTTCGTAAGAGATTATCTTCACTAGATACATCCCGAGTATCCATTATTAACCGAAATCAATTTAACAATTCTATTTTGTCCATGATTAACGCTCCTGCTTTTTTTTTAAACCGACTGCACCATAATTGTGATTGTAACTTTATTAAACAGACCAGTGACAGTTGTCCGCTCATTAACTGCGTCGATGGATTTAGAGATGGCTAGATTCGAATGATCAAAACTCCCGTTCATACAGATTACATGAACAGTATTCACTCCCTTGTAAGTTTTCATGTTTTATTGTCTCTCAACATTAAATTACAGAGGATTTAATTTGACCTTTTGAAACAGATCAATAGAAAAAGACTTTCGTGTCAAAGTGAAAACAGATCTCTACTATGTGATCTAAATTAATTACAAATACAAAATACAATATAATTTATTGCATAAGTATTCACCCCCTTCAAATGAGCATTTAGTAGATGCACCTGTGGCAGCAATTACCGTCTTGAGACTCTGGGAGTAGGTCACTATCAGTTTTGGACATTTGAACGCTGCAATTTCCCCCATTCTTCTTAACACAGCTGCTCAAGCTCTGTCAGATTGCACAGGATCATGAGTGAACGGTTTTTCCAAGTCCAACCATAAATGCTCAATTGGATTGAGGTCTGGTCTCTGACATGATCACACCAGAACATTACCCTTGTTTTATTTAAGTCATCCTGTGTAGCTTTGGCTTTATGCTCGGAGTCATTATCTTGCAGACTGCATCGGGTATCCTACCGGGTATCGCTGCATTTTGCTGAATTCATTTTCCCTTCTACCTTAACAGAAATTCGCACAGCATGATGAAGCCAGCACTATGTTTCACGGTAGGGATGGTGCGTCTTTGATGATGTGCTGTGTTTGTCGTATGCCAGACATAATGTTTAGCTCAGTTTTGGTAGAACATCCTTCCAGCTGACTTCAAAGCCTCCCACTAGCCTTCTGGCGAACTCCAGCCGAAATTTCATGTGATTTTTTTTTTTCAGCAGTGACTTCTCTTTGCCACTCTACAATAAAGCCTCGACGGGTGAAACACCCACGTAGCAATTCCTGTACGCACAGTCTCTAACATCTCAGACACTGAACCTTGTAACTCCTCCACAATTATCGTAAGTCTCTTGCTGGCCTCCCTTACTAGTTACATCCTTGTACGGTCACTTTGAGGACAGCCTGTTCTAGACAGATGCCATAATCTTTCCAATTTTGATGACTGAGTTAACCGTATTTCTAGGGATATTCAGTGACCTGGAAATATGCTTGTATCCATCTTTAGACGTGTCCTTCAATGAGCCTTTTGCAGAGTTGCTTGGAGTATTCTTTTGTCTTCATGGTGTAGTCTTTGCAGGACTCTGACTCACCAGCAGGTGAAACTTCCTGATACACGTGTATTTCTACTACAATTAATTAAGAGGTCTTGACTGCACACAGGTCTCTAAAAACAGATCTCCATTTAACTAGTTATGTGAATTCTAAAACTAATTGGCTGTGTCAGTGACGATTTGGTGTGTCACATCAAAGGAGGGTGTGACTATATGATCAATTTCTTTGTCTTTTATCTTTATAAAAATTTCAGTCGATCTCTGTTTTCTCTTTGACACGAAAGAGTCATTTTTCTGTTCATCAGAGTCGAAAAAAGCAAAATTAAATTCATTGTGCTTCAATGTTGTAAAATAATAAAACATGAAAACTTCCAAAAGAGCGAACATTTTATAGGTACTGTGTGTATAGTCAGCGTGTACATTAGGCGCAGTAAGTGCAGTATCTGTAACACTTGTTATCAATTTCCATTCATCTGCTGAGGACTGTCGTGCTGAGTGTTAGTCACTGGGCACTGTGCCCTGTCGTGTTTCCTTTGAAGTCTTCTGTGCCCCCCCCCCCCTTGCTTGAACAAGCTTAATTCCGTATTTTGCCAACCCAGTTGGGAAGGAGCGCGAATGACATTGCGGAACATTAATATGCACTTCATCTGAATTCTCAGCATCAGACGGTCCATGTCCTGAGATGACTATAACGACCGAGCTCCATTTAAATGTTTAGGAAACCAGAGATGATTTATTTTTAATTTGCTTTCGCACTGAATACTATTGCATTATTCTTGTTCACTAGGAATCTATCAGTACATAATATTTCTCTCTTATTTCCACTTCCTATTGTACCTTTCATTTTCATTCAAAAAAGTTATCACTTTTACCATCACCGAGGCACACAATACAAGACCAGACGGCTTTCTGCCCAACCTAATGAAGATTCTACTTAATTGCATCTGTTCACTGCACTGGTTTGACCAATAACGATATCAGCGCCTTCTATTCTTTATCAGTTAATTTGGCGACGATTGTAATCCTATCTCGTGGAAGGTGCGGTCTTTCGAGATGCATCACCTGGTACCTAGTGAGCATGGCAGCGGCGGATCTTCTTGTCCTTATTATGGCGGTGATACTAAACCGCCTCAATACTATTTACTTCTCCGTTGGGTTCCTGTCTATCACTCCAGACTGCAAGGTGAAATTAGCTTTAACTTTTGCAGCTGGTGACAGCTCAGTCTGGTTGACGGTGGCTTTTACATTCAATAGGTTTGTAGCTGTATGTTGTCAAACATTGAAAACAAAATTTTGTACTGAGAAAGTAGCGGTTGTTGTCGTAGGAACTGTATGTATTATAAGCTTTACAAAGAACATACCCTGGTATTTTGTTTATGAGCCTTTGTATGTCGTTAATAACGTTCCTCGGTATTGCAACGTTAAAGCGAGCTTTACTTTTGATCTACTGTGGGTGACCTTTGACAGGCTTCAGCGTATTGTGAACCCTTGTATTCCCTTCTTCTTGATGTTATTTCTCAATTTTCTGACGGTCAAACACATTCTCGAAGCAAGCAGATCTCGGAAGAGACTTCGCGGTGATCACAGCAGAAGCAGTCAAAATGATACCGAGTGGAAAACCGGAGAAAGTCAATCGTTTTGCTCTTTAGTATCTCGGGTACTTTCCTCGTATTATGGGGAACTTATTTGGCAAATGTCATCTATGTGTATTTTACCAAAGTTAATTATTTCCCGAGTTCTGCTTTACAGGAAACAGGGTTTATGTTGGGTCTCCTTAGCTGTTGCACTAACACATGTATTTATGGGGCAATACAGAAACGGTTCCGAGAGGAACTCAAAAATGGGTTGAAATATCCACTGAGTTTGATTATTAAAGGACTGAAATGAGTCAACGAATCTGCACACTTCTCAAAGCAGTGCTGTTCCGTTTATTTTTTCCTCATTTGATGAAATAGGTCAGGTGTCCTCCCCGGGAAATATTCTCCAGGCTGCTTTTACGCTCTGGAAGGAAAAAGTGCTCGCTTTCTCTTACGGAGCTTAACAGTAGCGTGGAAGAAGCTGCAAGCTCTGTTTTAGTGCTAGTTGAAAACATTCTAGTTCTTAGGTCATTTATGAAAACACATTAATTCTTTCCCAGTGATCATTACCATTCTGTCGGGTTTTGATCACGAAAGGCATGTGCTTTGCCAAACCTAGCGTTTAATCATACTGAATATTAATTGTAAACAATTTACAAACTAACATCGTTTATCGTCGGAGCTTCTCATGGAACCGCAGTCTGCTGGCGATATTAGTGACAAATCTTTCTGGAGTCTCCAATGATTGCTCCATTACTCGTTTTGGTGGTAAATATTGGAAAATTGAACAAGTCCGTCTGCCTGACAGGATAAATACGTAAATTCTATTTCGAAATCCTTAATGCTTGTTACTAAAATTTGGTAATCTGACAAACCACACAATTTGTGCACCTACCGATGGTTACATCCTCTACTGCTGATTGAGAAGACGATTTCCAGCCATTGGGTACTCCGCCTGTAGCCCCTAGCATGCAGCATGTAGAATCTATTTTCAGTTTGCTGAAACTGTTGCATGAATTTACTGATCTATCTTGAAAAACGAAGAAATTCCTACCATTTGCCTTCCAATTTTATGCACTGTAAAATTATTTGGACTGCTTTGACCAGAAAACTAAACACTGACGAAACAGTTTTCAAGATCTAATTCGCCAGGCTGGCAGCATTCTGATAACACTCTTATACGACTTACCTAGTGCCATGATATGCTTTACGAGCTACTTGTTTCAAACTGCGTATAGCAGACTATTCGAGCCTAAAAGAATACTGAGAAGTTTGGTCTACCCTTCCTGGTTTTGAAAGAAATGCTTTAGAAAATGTTAAACATTCCTGCAATTTTCGGAAACTTCTAAACAGAATTGTCAACTGTGTGTGTATAGCTAAACAGGCGTTTATGTAACAGTGGCAGTCAAAGGTTTGGTCACCCCGGTCAAAATTTCTGTTACTGTCAATAGTTTAGTGAGTAGAAGATAAATTGATCTCCAAAAGTAATAAAGTTAAAGATGGTACATTCTTTTCAACATTTTAAGCAAGGTTATTGTATTGATTTTGTTTTATACAATTTTAAAGTGAATAAAAGGAAAGGAGCACTATGCAAAAGGTTGGGCTCTTCCTTCCGGCTCAAATAGGCTGCTTTACGCAGTTGGCAGCAACTTTTGCATGCCGCTGTGCATAGCTTTGCAGAGAGAAATTGCTACATTTGCACGCACAACAAAGTTACAAAAAAAAAGTTACTGCTATGTAAAGAGAGCTTCATACTGAATCCCCGTTGATTACGTGATGTAAAACGTGTTTTGTTCTTTCATAAGCAACATTAGTTTACATTTGCTTACCATTTCTATTCTCAATGTGATCCACACAATTTATTTAGTGTTCATTGCTCTTCGGTGATCTCGTATTTCATTACATCACTTCTTTAATGATCAAATGAAGAACGTACAAAACGAAGAACGTAGAACATAAAACAATACAGAAGATTGCATGGCCCTTTGGCACACCATTTTATGCCGGCATTACAACAAACTCAGAGGTCGATGTTAACCATCCTCCCACATACCCTATATTCTTCTCTCGTGCAAGAGTTTCATACATGCTGCTAATGCATCTGCCTCTACCACCGTGCTTGCAGGGGGTTCCACACACTCAAAAACAAACATACCTTTGATATTTCGGCACGGACTAGGAGGGCCAAGATGGCCTGTTTCCGTGCTGTGATTGTTATATGTTATATATCTCCCACATAGTTTTCTCCAATCACTGTTTACTTATGTCCCTATTTATTAGCCAATTCTCTACAGGGAAGTTAAAAAAAAAACTGTTTCTGTCTATCCACTCAATATATTCATTACAATCTTGCAAACATCCAGCAAGTCACTATTTGTCTTAATTCGCTCCAGATACAAAGCCCTAGTTCGTTCGATGTATCCTTATTAGACAGACACTTTAAATCAGATAGGATCAAGATAACATCTCCTTTGCAGCTTCTCTAAAGATTCAACGTCTTTCTTATGAGGAGGCAAGCATAACTGAACACATTATTCTGAGAGTGACCTAACCAGGGTTTCACAGAGCTGCAATATTACCTCAACAGACTAATGAAGAACAACACAACATTTGCTGTCTTAACAACCCTACCAACACACGACAACTTGAGGGAATCCATTGATATAAACCACAAGATCCAACTGTTTTACACACTGTTATGAAAACGGCCATTAATTCTGTGTTTCGCCTTCAAATTAACCATACACATTGAATCACTTCACATTTTCCGGGTTGAAGTCCATCTGCCACCTCTCATCAACTGTCTTGCCAAAGTCTTGTTGCAAACTACGATAAACTTTTTCAGTATCCACATCCCCAGCAACCTCTGTGTCATCTGCATATTTACTGATCCATCCTTCCATTTCATCTCCCATGTCATTTATATGAACCACCAAGAGCATGGATCTTAGAACGATTCCTGGGGGTAGACAATTCATCACCAACCTCCAGCAAAATACACTCCACCTACAAAAACCCATTGCATCTATGGACATGTTCAATTCTGTGTCCATGCAATGAATTGTCAGTGGATGTCATGCCTCCCTGCTTTCTGGATGAACCTAACGTGAAACGAAAGTTATTTGATAAATCGCTAATGATGGAGAAATATACTTAGGCAAGTAGCAGGTCCGAAAGCATCTCTGGAAATACAACAAAAGGCAACTAACATTTCTACTTCCGGACTTTCATCAAAAGCCTCATGAACGTTCTTCAGAATCAGAATCAGTTTTAATATCACTGGCATGTCTTGAAATTTGTAAACTTTCAGCAGCAGTAAAATACAATATACGGTAATATGAAACACTCTGACTTACAGTAAGTATATAGATACACAGATAGATAGATAGTTAGACAGACAGATCGATAGATGATTTATAAATAGATAGCTAAATTAAGTAAGAAGTAAAACAGTACTAAAGTGGAGTTGATGGTTTCAATGTCTATTCAAAAATCGGATGGCAAATGGGAAGAAACTGTTTTTGAATCGTTGAGTGTGTGCCTTCAGGCTTCTGTACCATATATATATTGCAATGCTGACAAAGCTTTAACACCATTTATTTCAAGTTAAGAATTCAACGTGGTTGAATTCAACGTAAGACATGCAAAAGTCAATTTACTTTTTCAGAAGGAAACACTTCAGTTAACGAAAGCCATAATGTTCTGAGAAGGCATCTAATGACACCATGGTTTATTTTATTTTAAACCTCAGCACCTGTTTTTGCAGTAGCAACTGTACTTTGATAACTGGTAATATTCAAAAATTCACAACACCCTGAACATACTGATTAAACGAGTTAGCATTGCCTGTCTGAAATAGGTATAAACAACTTTCTTCTCATCTCATAATTGATTAATGGACATCTTTCATTGGCAATGTGATCCTGTTTTAAAAATCTGGAATTAGTTAACACATTCATCATCATAACGCAATTAGCTTCAAGGTAATTATGGAAAAATATAGGTCTGGTCCTCGGTTGAGATTCTACATTTGAGAAAGTCTAACCGTGTCGGGATTAGAAAGGAAAAGGCAAACGTCGATTCGGATAGGCTGCTTTCTGGCAAAGCAGTATGTGGGGGGCTTTCAAACATCAAATTCTGAGAGTAGCAAGCTAGTATTTGCCTGGGGATAAAAGGAAAGGACAACTGATTTAGGGAACCTTGGCTCACGAGAGATACTGAGACCGTGGTTAAGAAAGAAAAGTAGGCTCATGGCAGGTATAGGCCTATAGGAAAAGTCGAGGTATATGAGGAGTATAATAAATGCAAGAGAAAACTTCAGAAATGATTCAGAAGGGCTAAAAGAAGGCCTGAGTTTGATCCAGCAGACAAGGTGAAGGAGAATCCTAAGGCGTCTACAGATTGTTGTCGTCGTGGCCATCCCTTGAGGTCGAAGATGATGGTCTTCGTTCCATTTCCACAGAAGATGCTTTTGCGTGTATTTGTTTAGTGTCTACTCGATGTTGCAATCCAAAAAGTACACGATACTTCACCAATCAACCAACTGATTCCAATGACATGGAAACCACGACGACTGGAGCTGATGGATTTGTTGCACACTTCGTCCGCCTTCATAGCCGTTGAGTTCGAAGTAACTTTGTCTGCCTGTTCCACCGTTGAGGTCTTGGTTGGATTGTTCTTTGTCAGGGACCTCACCATCGACCTTACCGCCATGGGTGACCCTACCAGGTAAATTTGAGGGCAAGGTGAAAGCCTCCTGCACGCATGCTGAGCTCGTTGACTTCAGTTATTTTGCTTCCAACTTTCACCCTGCCCTCAGATTTACCTGGTCAATTTCCGACACCTCCCTCACCTTTCTTGATCTTTCTGTCTCCATCTCTGGAGACGGCTTATCTATTGATATCTACTATAGCCTACTGATTCTCACAGCTACCTGTACTATTCCTCTTCCCACCCTGTCTCTTGCAAAAATGCCATCCCCATCTTGCAATTTTTTTTTAGAATTTTTTTTAGACAATAGGTGCAGAAGTAGACCATTCGGCCCTTCGAGTCTGCACCGCCATTCTGAGATCATGGCTGATCATTCACTATCAATACCCAGTCCCTGCCTTGTCCCCATATCCCTTGATTCCTCTATCCATCAGATATCTATCTAGCTCCTTCTTGAAAGCATTCAGAGAATTGGCCTCCACCGTCTTCCGAGGCAGTGCATTCCACACCTCTACAACTCTCTGGGAGAAGAAGCTCTTCCTCAACTCTGTTTTAAATAACTAACCTCTTATTCTCAATCCATGCCCTCTGGTACTGGACTCTCCCAACATCTGGAACATATTTCCTGCCTCAATCCTATCAAATCCTTTAATTATCTTAAACGTTTCAATCAGATCCCCTCTCAACCTCCTCAATTCCAGTGTGTACAAGCCCAATCTCTCCAATCTCTCTGCGTAAGACAGCCCTGCCATCGCAGGAATCAACCTAGTGAATCTACGCTGCACTTCCTCAATTGCCAGAATGTCCTTCCTTAAACCTGGAGACCAAAACTGTACACAATATTCCAGGTGTGGTCTCACCAGGGCCCTGTACAAATGCAAAAGGACATCCTTGCTCTTGTACTCAATTCCCCTTGTAACAAAGGCCAACATTCCATTTGCCCTCTTCACTGCCTGTTGCACTTGCTCATTCACCTTCATTGACTGGTGAACTAGGACTCCTAGGTCTCTTTGCATTTCTCCCTTACCTAACTCTACACCGTTCAGCCAATACTCTGCCCTCTTGTTCCTGCTTCCAAGGTGGATAACTTCACATTTATTCACATTGACTGACATCTGCCAAGTATCTGCCCACTCACCCAACCTATCCAAGTTTCCCTGTATTCTCCTAACGTCCTCTTCGCATGTCACACTGCCACCCAGTTTAGTATCGTCAGCAAACTTGCTGATATAGTTTTCAATGCCCTCATCTAAATCGTTGACATAAATCGTAAAGAGCTGTGGTCCCAATACAGAGCCCTGTGGTACCCCACTAGTCTCCTCCAGCCAGTCCGAGAAACACCCATTCACTGCTACCCTTTGCTTTCTATCTGCCAGCCAGTTTTCTATCCATGTTGAAACCCTGCCCCCAATGCCATGAGCTCTGATTTTACTCACTAATCTCCTATGTGGCACCTTATCGAATGCCTTCTGAAAATCTAGGTACACAACATCCACTGGCTTACCCTCGTCTAACATCCTTGTTCCACCCTCAAAAAACTCCAACAGATTAGTCAAGCATGATTTGCCCTTAGTAAATCCATGCTGGCTCGGCCTAATCCTATTACTGCCATGAAGATGTGCCACTATTTCGTCCTTAATAATGGACTCAAGCATCTTCCCCACGACTGACGTTAGGCTAACGTTAGGATAGTTCTCCGTTTTCTCCTTCCCTCCCTTCTTGAAAAGTGGGATAACATTAGCCACTCTCCAATCTACAGGAACTGATCCTGAATATAAGGAACATTGGAAAATGATTACCAATGCATCCGCAATTTCCTGAGCCACCTCTTTTCGTCCGTCTCCGCCGCATCTGCTCTCAGGATGAGGCTTTTCATTCCAGGACGAAGGAGATGTCTTCCTTTTTTAAACAAAGGGGCTTCCCTTCCTCCACTATCGACTCTGCTTTCAAACGCATCTCTCCCATTTCCCACACATCTGCCCTCACCCCATTTGCCGCCACCCCACTTGGGTTAGGGTTCTGCTTGTCCTCACCTCCCACCACACCAGCCTCCGGGTCCAACATATAATTCTCCGTAACTTCCACGACGTCCATGTGATCCCACTACCAAGCACATCTTCCCCCCCACCGCTTTCTGCAGGGATCGCTCCCTACGCGACTGCCTTGTGCACTGGTCTCCCACCCCTCATCCCTTCCCACCGATCTCCCTCCCGGCACTTGCCCTTGCAAGCGGATCAATTGCTACACCTGCCCTTACACTTCCTTCCTCACCACCATTCAGGGCCCCAGACAGTCCTCCCAGGTGAGGCGACACTTCACCTGTGAGTCTGCTGGTGTGATATACTGCGTCCGGTGCTCCCGGTGCGGCTAATTATATATTGGTGAGACCCGACGCAGACTGGGAGACCGTTTCACTGAACACCTACGCTCTGTCCGCCAGAGAAAACAGGATCGCCCAGTGGCCACACATTTTAATTCCACATCTCATTCCCATTCTGATATTTCTATCCATGGCCCCCTCTACTTTCAAGATGAAGCTACACTCAGGTTGGAGGGACATCTCCTTATATGCCGTAAATAAAAACACAAAATGCTGGCAGAACTCAGCAGGCCAGACAGTATCTATGGGAGGGGGTAATGACGAC
This sequence comes from Hypanus sabinus, assembly GCF_030144855.1. Lineage (NCBI taxonomy): Eukaryota > Metazoa > Chordata > Chondrichthyes > Myliobatiformes > Dasyatidae > Hypanus > Hypanus sabinus. Next base: position 9,570,462 of record NC_082731.1, read on the forward strand.
GTTTCGGGCCGAAGCCCTTCATCAGGGTTACGCAAGGGAAGCAGCTGAATTTTACGTATTCATAAAACCCATTACTTCTAAGTTCCTCGACCATTGCTGTAAGGTGTTCGTTGGCTTATACCGGCAAGCCTCTTAATGACCTTTATCAAGATTAGCATCCTTCCTTTCTGTGATACAAGATGGAAAATACTCCATTTGTCATACCATTGCTGTTCGCAGAATTCGAGCATTAATTTCATCTTGGATCAATTTCAGCCGTCAGTTGTTCCCTGGCATGTATCCTTCCGTCAATATCTTGTTTGATCTATTCTCCAAATTCGATTAAGTCCTCTAACCAGCTGCAATACTACTGTGCTTCTCGCGCCTAATTATTTAACTCATCCCAACTGGAATGAGCAATCCTCTCTGCACCTTGATCCAATTTCTTGCCTGTCGCGGAGGCCAATTTGACAAAGTATGTTCCTGTATCACTCATTACGGTGCCAACTCTACAAGCTGGCATTCATCTGTCCTATTCCATTTCAACTCATTCGGGCACACGTAAACAATTCGACTTTACTCAAATTACCGGAAACTATTAAACACGTTACATCGTTAAAAGCGTTAAAAAGGAAGACCATGAACCAAGGCACACGATAGATATTCGGAAAAAAATGTAAATATATCATGTGTTCCCCAATTCTTCACAATATTTTTAATCAATAGAAAGCTGTGGATAGCATGATTTTTCGATCAATTCTCTGCACATTAACTGTATCTTGCCTATTTCTACTGAAGCGTCTTCGACCAGAAACATCCTCAGATTCTCCTTCAAGAGATGCCGTCTCATGTATGGACTCTTTCAAACATTGTTTGACTTTATTTTTAAGTTGTTTGACTTTATTTCCCGATTCAGAAGTTTTCGTTTGCTTTTCATTCCATTCGAGGCTGTCCAGTGTGTTAACAAGGTTCGGAACGACTTCTTTATTGTTGGAGTCATGAAAGACTGCGTCGACAAGAATGACCATCTACTACTATTACTTGTCTATATTAATTCTATTTTGTTCTCTGCTCTGCTATTTCGAGCACCTGTCAACAAGCCACTTCATCGTTATCATTGTCCCTGCTTCTCTGAACCTCGTTCCATCTAACTGCTATTGTTTCTGTGTATAAATTGCTTCTCCAATCTTTTCTAATTTCCTCATTCTCGCCTTAAGAGTATTTCTTCTAGCTGTAGACACTCTTAGCATGAGAATCAAAGGTTATCTGACCTGTTTAAGAATGTTATTGTTTCATATAACTCTACATATTTTCCTGCAGCATGTGTGCAAAACAGATCTAGCCGACACAATCTGCCATACACCGTATATGCGTTTTGTACTCAACGCTGTGATTAAAGAAATACATAATTATTGTATGCCACTTGATTCTTCTAAAGACTGCCACGTTCATTAAGTAGTTTGGCTATTCTCCCAGAACTCTCTGTGTCACAGCACCCATTATTTGAACAAATTATTCTTTCTTATTGCTCCTCCTCACTCGTACAATTAAATTCAATCGACATTTCTCCAGAGAAATTGTAATACATTCCTTCCTGGGCGACTTCAAGGCTAACTCGTTGCGGAACGGCTCGGTGGATGCGATAAAATATTCACGTTTCATCCTGCTACAGCTGATAATCACAGCATCATTCAACGTCAGTATAGCTCATAGAGATGCTTTAAATTGATTGGACTATCTATCACCGCATAAAACTGACGGAACAAATGTGGGTTGTAGCCGTACTTGTCTTCGGTCTTCTCGTAAGAAACGTGGCTGTCGCTCGGGGCTACAAGTTCGGTTTAAAACAGAGGTTTTCGACTGCCAATTCGTACCGTATTGCTGACAAACATACAGTTCCTAGTAAATAAAAATGACGAACTCAGAGGGACATTGGACAGTGTGCGTCAGCTTTACGGAATTCCTGATTAACCCCAGGAAGCAGCGATTCAGATTGACAGGTTCTCTATACACCGTCAGGATAAGTCTGCCCAGGATCTCAAAAATCAGATATGCAGGTGAATGCCTCATGATCAACTCGTCGGTGCATAAATGTGTCAGTGATGCCCCGATTCTACTCGCCAAACCTGGAATGAAGTGTCGGCCATTTTATCTGCTGCAGAATCTTTCAGCGATCATTTTTGGTAGCGATGTACATCCCAGCTCAGGTCAATGTCAGACGGGCTCCAGATGATCTGAGCGATGTGATCAATGTGCACAAAACAGCATACTCTGACGCCACTGCCATCCTTTTCGGGGATTAACTCTATTTTCACACGATCTTTATTTTACCTAACCATTATACTTCCGTTCTGTTGGGTTGGATACCTCTTGAAGGAAGTTCAGCTATGCTTTCTAAACAGTTGTCTGTATTTATCCTACGTGTATTTATGCAGGCACTCAGAGGAAGTTCAAAGACGAATTCAGAAATGGGTTGAGATATCCGTTCAAACTGATTGTTCAGTAATTAAGGAATAGAAAATAGATGTTATTTTTAATACAGTGAGGTCGGAAATATTATTGTCCGTCTATGTTCCGATGCACCGTAGCCCGACTTGCTGCGTTCGATTTATTCTTGTTTCTTATACATTCATAGGGCAGTAACATAGAGATAAGCAGTACTTGTGATAAAAGAGCCAGATAACTCTTTCAAAAATGTCGCTCCCAATCATTTCAGAGTTCTTAAATCCTTCTTTGAAATTCTGCATCAAATCTGAACAGCTGTGGTGACGAAAGAACACTGGACATCTGATATATCGGCAAGATTGATAGTAGAGTTGTTGCTGTGAAAATAAACACTTCATTGATATGAAACGTATTATTTCAACATTTCGTTTCTTCTGCCATGATCAGATGCAGCAAACTGAAAGAGGGTGTGTTGTTTGAATTAAAACAAGATTTTGAAGGTGTATATCAAAAAGATAATATTCCTTGAAAATGATCAGGTTTGCTGGAAAGTAATATAAATAGTTGTGTATGTTTGATGATAGCCTAAATAATTCGATTTGAAATGAATGCTTGGTGTTCAGTATCTTTCCAGAGGTTTGTGAAAACCTAATTGGGATGCAGCCTTGACAAGGTCTAATTGAATGCAAGCATATTCTTGATGACTCAAGGGCCATTTTCCCATCCATAACGACCCGTTGTCGAAAGCAGAAAACTAATAGTTAATCTGATTAATTTGTATGTGTCAAGAACATTGTCGTGTACATTCACTTACTTACTGCACTTACTGATCTCAAGACCACGACTTCACTACATAGCATGATTGTTCCTTTTCACGTCATCAGCAGCCATATTCAGCATTAACATCGACTGCCCCATTTTTCTCGATATTCCTGTTTTACACGACAACAATGTGCGACGGAATATCGAGCAGAGTCCAATAGTGGCTGCGGACTCAGGTTATTTGGAATAGTCATTGCAAAATGCAGAAGCGTAGTATATTCCTAACGTTACTATTTATCATAGAACATAGAACAGTACAGCACATTAAAGGCCCTTCGGCCCCCAATGTTGTGCCAACCCTCAAACCATGCCTCCCATATAACCCCCCACCTTAAATTCCTCCATATACCTGTCTAGTAGTCTCTTAAAATTCTCTAGTGTATCTGCCTCCGCCACTGACTTGGGCAGTGCATGGCATGCACCAACCACTCTCTGAGTGAAAAGCGTACCTCTAATATACCCCTTGAACTTCCCTCCCCTCACCTTAAAGCCATGTCCTCTTGTACTGAGCAGAGGTGCCCTGGGGAAGAGGCGCTGGCTGTCCACTCTATCTATTCATTTTAATATCATTTACACCTTATCATGTCTCCTCTCATCCTCCTTCTCTCCAAAGAGTAAAGCCCTAGCTACCTTAATCTCTGAACATAGTGCATACTCTCTAAACCAGCCAGCATCCTGGTAAATCCCCCCTGTACCCTTTCCACTGCTTCCACATCCTTCCTACAATGAGACGACCAGAAGTGGACACAGTACTCCAAGTGTGACCTAAGACTTTATAGAGCTGCATCATTACATCGCGTCTCTTAAAATCTATCCCTCGACTTATGAAAGCTAACATCCCATAAGCTTTCTTAACCACCCTATCTACCTGTGAGGCAACTTCCAGGGGTCTGTGGACAAGTACCCCCAGATCCTTCTGCTACTCCACACTGCCAAGTATCTTGCCATTTACTTTATACGCTCCCTTGGAGTTTGTCCTTCCAAAGTTTACCACTTCATACATCTCCGGGTTGAACTCCATCTGCCACTTCTCAGCCCACTTCTGCATCCTATCAATGTGTCTCTGCAATCTTCGACAATCCCCTACACTATCTACAACACCACCAACCTTTGTGTCGTCTGCAAACTTGCCAACCCACCCTTCTACTCCCACATCCAGGTCGTTAATAAAAATCACGAAAAGTAGAGGTCCCAGAACAGATCCTTGTAGGACACCACTAGTCACAACCCTCCAATCTGAATGCACTCCCTCCACCACAACCCTCTGCTTTCTGCAGGCAAGCCAATTCTGAATCCACCTGGCCAAACTTCCCTCGATCCCTTGTCTTCTGACTTTCGGAATAAGCCTACCGTGTGGAACCTTATCAAATGCCTTATTAAAATCCATGTAGATCACATACACTGCACTACCCTAATCTATATGCCTGTCACCTCCTCAAAGAAATCTGTCAGTCTTGTTATACACGATCTGCACTTCACAAAGCCATGCTGACTGTCCCTGATCAGACCATGATTCTCTAAATGCCCATAGATCCTATCTCTAAGAATCTTTTCAAACAGCTTTCCCACCACTGGTCTATAAATGCCCGGACTATCCCTACTACCTTTTTTTGAACAAGGGGACAACATTCCCCTCCCTCCCATTCTCTGGTACCATTCTCGTGGATAACCAGGACATAAAGATCCTAGCCAGACGCTCAGCAATCTCTTCCCTCGCCTCGCGGAGCAGCCTGGGGAATGTTCCCTCAGGCCCCGGGGACTTATCCGTCCTAATGTATTTTAACAATTCCAACACCTCTTCTCCCTTAATATCAACATGCTCCAGAACGTCAACCTCACTCATATTGTCCTCACCGTCATCAAGTTCCCCCTAATTGGTGAAAACCGAAGAGAAGTAGTCGTTGAGGACCTCAGACACTTCCACAGCCTCCAGGCACATCTCCCCACTTTTATCTCTAATCGGTCCTAACTTCACTCCTGTCATTCTTTTGCTCTTCACAAAACTGAAAATGCCTTGGGGTTTTCCGTTACACTACTCGCCTTCTCATGCCCCCTTCTTGCCCTTCGCAGCCCCTTCTTAAGCTCATTGCTTGCTACCCTATATTCCTGAATAGCCCTATCTGATCCTTGCTTCCTAAACCTCATGTATGCTGCCTTCTTCCACCTGACTAGATTATCCACTTCACTTGTCACCCATGGTTCCTTCACACTACCATTCTTTATATTTCTCAGCGGGATAAATGTATCCCTAACATCCAGCAAGAGATCCTTAAACATCGACCACATGTCCGTAGTACATTCCCCTGCAAAAACATCATCCCAATTCACAGCCGCAAGTTCTAGCCATATAGCCTCATAATTTTCCCCTTTCCCAATTAAAAAATTTCCTGTCCTCTCTGATTCTATCCTTTTCCATGATAATGTTAAAGGCCAATGAGCGGTGATCACTGTCAAACAGATGCTCACCCATTGGCAGATCTGTGATCTGACCCGGTTCATTAGCTAATACTCGGTCTAGGATGGCATTCCCCCTCGTCGGTCTGTCAACATACTGTGACAGGAATCCATCCTGGACACACTTAACAAACGCTGCCCCATCCAAACCCTTGGAATTTATCAGGTGCCAATCAATATTAGGGAAGTTAAAGTCACGCATGATAACAACCCTGTTATTTTTGCAATTTTCCAAAATCTGCCTCCAAATCTGCTCCTCGGTAGAAGAGCTAGAGGCAGGAAACATGTTCCCGATGTTGGGAGAGTCCAGAATCAGAGGGCACAGTTTAAGAATAAAGCATAGGCCATCTAGAACGGAGTTCAGGAACAAAAATGTTTTCCACCTAGAGAGTTGTGGATCTATGGAATGCTGTGCCTCAGAAGGCAGTGGGGGCCAATTCAGACAGACAGAGAGAGACAGACATACTTTATTGATCCCGAGGGAAATTGGGTTTCGTTACAGCCACACCAACAAAGAATAGTGAAAAAATATAGCAATATAAATCCATAAATAATTAAATAATAATAAGTTAATCATTGGCTCAGGGTGTCTGACACTCCGAAGGAGGAGTTGTAAATTTGATGGCCACAGTTAGGAATGACTTACTATGACGCTTAGTGTTACATCTCGGTGAAATGAGTCTCCGGCTGAATGTACTCATGTGCCTAACCAGTACATTATGGAGTGGATGGGACACATTGTCCAAGATGGCATGCAACTTGGACAGCATCATCTTTTCGGACACCACCGTCAGAGAGTCCAGTTCCACCCCCACAACATCACTGGCCTCACGAATGAGTTTGTTGACTCTGTTGGTGTCTGCTATCCTCAGCCTGCTGCCCCAGCACACAACAACAAACATGATAGCACTGGCAACCACAACCTCATAGAACATCATCAGCATCGTCTGGCAGATGTTACGGTACCTTAGTCTCCTGAGGAAATAGAGACGGCTCTGACCCTGCATGTCGACAGCCTCAGTGTTCTTTGACCTGTCCAGTTTATTGTCCATTCGTATCCTCAGGTATTTGTAATCCTCCACTATGCCCACACTGACCCCTTGGATGGAAACAGGGGTCACCGGTGCCTGAGCCCTCCTCAGGTCCACCACCAGCTCCATAGAGATTTTTCACTAGATGCTTTCAAGAAAGAGTCAGATCGAGCTCTTAAAGATAGCGGTGACAATAACAGGAATCTAAATAGATATTACACAATATAATATAGGTGCAGCATTAGGCCATTCGACCCATCAAGTCTGTTCCGCCTTTCCATCATGGCAGATTTATTTAACCTCTCAATCCCATTCTCTTACATTTTCCCCACTATGGCCTATCATATAAAAGATTAAATATTGCACTTGAGCTCAATAAAGCAAATCAGTTTTAGTGCGGTTCTACTGATCGTGCCACAGATCGTCCTGCCAGGCATATCCGACATCGCTGCATTTCATAAATATTATGTTCCTCTACAACTGCCCTCATATGACACCGTTCATGTTATTTTCTTCGAATTCTCTTATACTTGCTTCCATTAATCATCAGACGGATGACATAGTATCCTGCTCATCACCACGTCGACCATAGCATCACATTATCAGAGATAATCATGTTCCCCTATAAATTTCTCACCATATTTTCTGGAATTTAACAACACTTTATTTTATCTCTTTCCCTGTTTGAGCCAAAGATCTTTCAATTGAAGCACTGACATCTCAGGACGCTGGAGCAGGGATCCAATCGGAGACCCAGTACTGTGCTCACAATGGTATTGAGTAACAAAGCCCGAGATACAAACAAAGGTGGCGTCAAAGTTCAGGCAGAGATCAGAACATCCAGATAAATCAAAATACAAGAATCGGGGAACTGGCAGAGTCGATATTCAAATAGACAGAGTTCAGATACGAATGCTGGAAAGGCTCAGCAAAACTCAGTGGCACAATCTGGCAATACACAGGTGAACACACATGACTGAAATGCACTGAGCAATAAACAGAGAGGCAGATGATAGGTGGAGCACAATGAGACACAGGTAATAATGAGAAACAGATGAGTGACAGAGTACTCAGTAATACAGTGGCCGGATTAGAGCAGGAGCGGGGACAGCAGCACATGGCAATGCAAAACCACAGACTGATAGCTAGGGGGAAACACAGCAAAAGACAGAGTTCAACTGGAGGTACTCTATTTCATTTTCTACATCCCAACATTCTCTGGGAGATTATATTCCATCCATTTATTACTAGTTATCGTGTTCTATGGTGATCACGGCAAGCATTTGTTAACTCCAATTCAAAGCTGTGCTCGAAGTCCGTGTATAAAGAGCTGCAGCTTCATCTCCGTGGTCTACACTTTGCTTCTGGAATGGGCTGGTGTATGCTTAGCATAACCTGTTAACTTCATCGCCTCTCCAAAAAGGGAAATGATTCAAATATTTCGATCATTCTCGAAATAACAACCTCGGTCGGCACTCAAACAAGTCAATTTAACCCTGTTGGGCAGGATGGGAGTAGGAAATCTCGGGGACAATAGAAAATTAATTAACCAGAGGAAACACAAGTCCAGCATTAGACGATGCTTGCTCCGACCGTGGAGCACAGGACATAATAATTAGAAGGGAGGAGGAGGAGGAGCGGCAGTTGTGCTGTCGTGGCAAATGCACCTTCAAATGGATGGTAGACTAAATGCGTCATCACAGTTAAGAAATCAGTGGGGACTCTCAGTCTGCGCTGTTACCAGTTAAACGAGGAGTAGTTGTTTATCTGCCTTTTTTTTTCTTTTTATTCAAGCTGAATGGAAAAAATGATTCTATTACATGACTGAATGAATAATTAAAAGTCAGTGATAACAATAATTCATTAATGTGCCCTTTGATACCTAACATTGCCAGATTAATAGACCACTGACTATCGACTTAAATTTTGCCTTTCATATTCCAATCAATTTCGCCACCCTACAATTCTGCTACTATCTGCAGAGTCGAAAGTTTTGCAAATTATTTGCCCCGGAAGGTCATTTGTTCAATAATCGAACGGGACTTTGTTTTTGTTTCAGCAGCTAAGTCGATAACGATTGTGTTTCTGTCTCATGGAAAATGTGGTCTTTCCAGGCGTGTCACGAAGTAACTGATCGGTGTGGCGGTGACAGATATTCTTGAATTTATCTTGGTGGTGATTGTCAACCAGATATGTATAATTGAATTTCCAAGCTTCTTCGTCATTGCTCCAACCTGCAGATTCAACCTCAGACTGGGGTACGCTGCCTGGACAGGCCTGTGCGGTTGACGGTAGCATTTTCAGCAGATCTTTTTATAACCAATTCTTGTCAAAATATTCAAGAAATCAGTGACATACCTTGTCAGTGCAATTAGTAAAGTAGTAAATAAGTGAAGATAAATAATAGCGTGTATCTCACTACCGTTTTGTTTTATAATCCTACTTGTTCGCTTACTTACTACTTTCAAATCAACAGAAAATTAACTAGGAATTTGTTGTTCTTGCTGACTTCGAAAAGGAACATGCTGATGTCGAGCCCCGTTGCTGAATGAAAAGCATGGCATAATGATAATAGACGGTATTCCATCGATCTATGTTAATTTCTTCAAAATTCTGTGTAAACTGTATACGCGGCCATGTTTATTTTCTCCTGGTACATCGTGTTAATGACTAGTTTATGAAAACATTAGTGTTAGGGTTAGGGTAATGGATATACAAGATAAGGACTAATATAGCCATTGATTCTGTTAGTTAATATTTGTTCTTGTCCAAAACAACAGGGTATTACTTAGCGCTGACATTTTCCTTGGTCAGACGCCATTTTGGTTGAGCTCCTTGTAAAGGTTGCGATTGGTAGAATTGTGCACCCAAATGTCATTAAGAAAATAAGTTGCTTTTCTCCCCTTTATTGCATATTTAATCCTTTTCCTTGAAACATTGTGCCGTAACAGAGACTTCTCACATATTATCGCCAGGACATATCAGAATAAGAAACCTATTTAAATTCATTGGTATATATCGTGAAATATGTTGTTTTGTGGAAGCAGTACATTGTGTGTAAATAAAATTAATTTAAATAAGTAGTACAAAAAGGGAGAGAATAACACTCAGGAAGTGTTCGTGGCTTCACTGCCCGTTCAGTAATCTGATCGCAAAGAGGAAGAATTATACGTTACTCAAATTACTGGAAACTCTAAAAATGTCAGAACATTAAAAAGTTCAAACCAAAGGCAAGGTACCAAGACACACGAAGCGAGCAGATATTCGAAAAAAAAACATAATGTATACCCCGATTCACTGTAGAATGGAAGGCCATTGGTAGCATTATTATTCCACCAGTTCTCTGCAACTTAACTGTAAATTTTCTATTACGAATGAAGCCGCTCTGACCAGAAAAATTGACTCTGTTTCGCCTTCTAGAGACGAGATGCCTCCTGAACTGCTCACTCTTTGATATATAGCTTTTAGTTCAAATGTCCAGCATTAGAAGCTTTAATTTGGCTTACATTCCACCTGAGGCTGCTCGGTGTGTTACCTAGGTTCAGCACGACGTCTTTGCTGATGGAGTACTAGCCGTACAATATAATGACAAATCTCTCTGTGTCAAAAAGCATGTCCATCTATCCTTTCTACTTGCCTCCATTAATTCTATATTTCCCTCTGCTCTGCTATTTCTAGTAGCTGTCAACAAGCGATTTAAACTTTATCACTGCCCTTCCCTCTCTGGACATCATTTTTTCTGTTATTTAAAAAAAAATTAAAAATTGTTAAAAAATGTTATTTTTAGAAATAACTGTTATTTTTTTCTGTGTAAAAATCGCCGATCCAATCTGATTTAATTTCCTCCTTCTCGCATTAAACATATATCCTCCAGTTTTAGACACACTTGGCATGGGAACATAATGTTACACTAGACAGCAAACTTGTTCAAGAGTGTTTCTTCCTTATAACTGTTTTTGTTTATGAAAGATTGTTTGAAGCTGAACATAAATGGACTACCTGTATTATGTAGGAATTTTGAGAAAAAAGAAATTAATTTTATTGAATGTAATGCATTTAATTGCATGATGGTGCCGACGCTTTGCAATAGTTGAACTAAGCTAAAATGTATTATTGATGATTTTCCTTTGTACTCAGAGTCTGAGACTTCTCGCTTAAAAGTCAGACAATAATCAGCCAGCATTGATGGGTTCCAGTTGCTCTGATACTGTTTCTGTATGACCGCAAATAAATGGATCTGGGGTTAGAGAGGTTAAACTGCATTAAGTTCTTCGGCATCAACTTCACCGAGGATCTCACGTGGTTTGTACACACCAGCGGTGCGACGAAAAGACACAACAGCGCCTCTTTCAACACAGACGTTTGAGGACGTTTGGTATAGGCCCCCAATTCCTAAGAACTTTCTAAAGGGGAACATATGAGAGCATCTCTACTGGCTGCATCACTGCCTGATATGGGAACTGTACCTCGCTTAATCCAAGAATTCTGCAGAGAGTGCTGCAGACAGCCCGGCGCATCTATAGTTGTGAACTTCCCTTAATTCGGGACATTTACAAAGACGGATGTGAAAAAAAGGGCCCGAAGGATCATTGGGTATCTGACTCAGAACAAACAGAATCTATTCCAGCTGCTACCATCCGGGAAACGGTAACACAACATAAAAGCCAGGACAAACAAGCTCTAGGACAGCTTCTTCCAGCAGGCCATCAGACTGATTAATTCTCACTGATTTGAATGGGTTTCTAATTTCCATTAACTGATCTACTTATTATGACTTATTATAAATTACTACAATTGCGCATTGCACATGTATATGCAGACAGAAAATGAAGATTTTTACTCCTCATGTATGCGAAGGATGAAAATTCAATAATCTGGAGATACTGTTCACCATGCTGGTTACTGTTGCAAGATTTGGAGGGAAGATGTCGACATGGGAATGCAGAAAATGCATCTTTAATGACAGTTGCTCGTCATGGTGTTGTATGGTTGACACATGCTGCCAACTAGCTGCACATAGTTTCACGCTCTGTGGTTGCAAAGCAAATGTTCCACAATATCATTGAATGCCGTCTATGCAAACTTCTCCGGTCCCATTAAAAGTTTTTCGAATTGCCTGTCACTGACGACCTGTTTGATTTGTGCACCAACAAAAATCCTTCCTTAATATTGGAATCGGTTATTTGGGGAAACATCTGTCTCAAGTATTGAAATCCTTCACAAAAATTATGATGACTGGTGATTACAATTTCTGCCCCTGAAGGCTTGAACCCGATAATTCCAGTTTTGCTTCTGACAAGCCCAAGTCTCTGACCAGGCCACTTAATCAGATGGAGTTCTAAGATGAGGCTCACTCGACATAAAAGGATTGTAATCTGAATCTGTCATATGATCCTTCAGCTCTCGCGATATCAGCGGGAAAGCGAAAGGCCTTGATTTCTGAGTACCACTGAGCTAAGCTCTAATATTGAAAGCACGTGTTGAGCAACAAAAGTGAGGAACCCAGGCTTTATCATTGTCGCCAATTTTACACCCAAAGTAGACCTCATAGGTTTTCTTAATGTGAGGATTCATGACCCATCTTTGAGATTTAAGTGAGCACTCGCCACAAATATAAAACAAAGCATAGCGTCCGTTTGAACATTGGCGAGATCTTTACTATCCCAAATACTCCTGAAAATACCATTAATTTATTATGAGTACAGACAATATGCTATGAGTATATAACGTGATACATATAAACACAATGCACAGAAGGGTGTGTGTGCTTGTCTTCACTCTGTCCTGCCATGAAACATCTGGGCTGCTTAAGCGTGCCCAGGCATGACTGGACAAGATAAAAATCTTTTCAGCTTAGATTGTGAGCAACATTTTAATTGACTTGGATAATGAAATGAAATAAGAAATATAGGCTTTTTAATGTTGTGTGATAGAGATGTTTCATAGTGATGTTCATGATTAACAGACCAAAGTCCATAAGATACGACCAAATGTCTTTAGGAAGTTGTCCAGTGTGATCTGACCTACTCTCCTATCTTCTAGTTTCTTAACCTTGTGTACAGTTCCTCTTGGCATCTTTTGCTTGTTTTGCTTCAGGGAAAACAGACCTGGCCGCACAATCTGTCATTCATCATGAATGTGTTTTTTTTTTACTCTCCGTCTTGATTAATAAAGTACGGAGTTATTGTGTGCCACTTTATATTTTAACTGCTGCCCTATGATTTTCATCATTTCCGTTAAGTTGTGCATCTATTCTCCGAGGACCATCTTTTGGACATGCAAACTTTAATAGAACTGTATATTAGTTTCATATTGCTCCTCTTCGCGCTTCCTACCACAGAGCAACTATTGACAAATGACAAATTTCACCCTATCGATGCCTGTTGTCCGATTGCAGTCCCAGTCAAAAGAGCAGAGGTTGAAATCAACCCTGTTTCAAACCTAATATTCCTACAGTAATAGGTGATCACCCGACATTTAATTCCGTGGCCTATGTGTGAGGGGCATACAACTATCTTGAAGTAATCATCCACTGCTTATTTCTGGATTCCACTTGATTGCTTCACTGGGCAGTCGGCCAATCATTGCCTACCCCAACCCAATATACTACTGTGATCATTTTCATAAACAAAACTCTCTTTGGCCTTCTTATAACAACTACACCTTGTTCTATTTTTTTCCACCATTAGCATGCCTGTGGCATTTATGCCTCGGAAAATATGAGATACTAGTCCTATTCTTCCTTCAGCCATATAGTCCGAAGTGAGATGCATCAATACATTCCTACCTGACATTCTCTGCCTTCTCTCTCAGTCTTCTTGCATAACAGTAACTGCAATTTGTATCTCCGAACTTCTTTCCTCAATGCCTAGCCTTTGGCTTTCCTGCCTACTGATCTTGCTCACTTTGATTCACGTTGGCCTCAAATTCTGTGCCTTCCACACAACTGCTTTGGATCGCAATGACTTCGCCTCCTACACACACCAGATTAGACAGATCAAACCCTCCAGACCAGCACTAGAAAATACTCCGGAAAGGATATTGGCTCCCCTTGTTAGAGCAGCAAGCAGTCTCTACTTAAAGTTCCAACCTACGCTGGAAATAACCCAATGGTGATATACCTGAAGCTCACCATCCTGCGCCAGCTCCTTGGCAACATTTGTCACTTCCTATCTCTCCGTTTCTTGCTTCCATAATTCGCAGCATGGGAGTAATCCTGAGAATAAATCTTTAGTACTATTTTAGATCTATCTATCTATCTATCTATCTATCTATCTATCTATCTATCTATCTATCTATCTATCTATCTATCTATCATCTATCTATCTATCTATCTATCTATCTATCTATCTATCTATCTATCTATCTATCTGTCTGTCTATCGATCTATTTATTATTTTTAGCCGCCTAACGATCAAAATTATATTTGGCAGACCCCATCGCTCTTTCTGTCTCAGTTAATGGTCTCGGGATGAACCACGACCTCCCAGTGTTCACCTTCCTCCTTCACAACGTCGTCTGCCAGTCGTAAATATTCAGTATCGTGGCAAAAGGGAGCGAACATGTAATCCTGGAGCCCACTCGCGGCCATGGAAACAACTGTTTGTTCTGCTGACAAAAGAGGCAAAAGAGACTACTGCTCTCCTCGACTGCTCTGCCTACTGCAGCTATACTCTCGAGAAAGGGAAATCCCGGCAGCAATTGTTATCCGTGTTTCAGAGGGGATAGCTACGGGAGACTCCTAAACTACTCTCTTACCTTTAATAAATTAATCTTTGGTGCGACGGGCTCCTTTAAATTACTACCTATATCCCTCACTGCCGCCTGGATTTTCCTCGGTGAGTCCAGCTGCCGCTCGGATGGAGCCGTGCGTTACAAGAAGAGATGTGACCGAACATACTTATTGCAATCATATTTATGCGGGACAGTAAGCAATGTCCTGATATCCCAGAGATAAATTTATCTCCAAGATTCAATGGAAATATTGTGTAAGATATCCCAAAGATTTTTAAAATATACACAATTTCATCGAAAATAAACAAAACTGATCAAAATAAAGAACACATCATTTTTGGCAACCCCGATTAGATTGGAGAGTATATGTTACAGGAATACTTCCATTCACTCTGAAAATAATTATAGGCATACAAGATGTGGGACCTGCAAATTCAGACAGCAAATGCTTTTCCGATCAGCAGAGGGTAGCAATGAATGCAGCCTTGATATTCATAGTTTCTGTTTTTTGTTATTATTCTGATCCCATGCATCAAATCGGTATTCATCTCATGATTTGCAGATCATATCCAAAGTGACGCAGGAGTAATTTGCTCTGTTGGTTAAAAAAAAACTAAGTGAGTTAATTTGTTTGTTTGATGTCCGCATTATAACAGTGATAATATCACCTGTGCTTTAATGGCTAATGGGAACACTTCAGGAGTGTATAAAGGGGTTATTGCACATGAGCATCAAGCGTTCTGATAGAAAATGCATGGACGTGTTTCGGGTCTGTTTTACGCTATTTTCTACCCAGCTCTGGCTGCTCTTGGCGTTCCAGGTTGTTTCATTTAAGTGTTGTTATACTTCAGTCAGTGCTCTATTAATGCGTTCGATCAAAATGTATTCCTGTAATACATTTTGCGTGGAATGGGCTGCCGGCGGCGGTGATAGAGGTGGAAACGATAGGGTATTTTAAGAGACTCCTGGATGGCTACATGGAGCTTAGAAAAAATAGAGGGATATGGGTAAAGCCTAGGAAGTTCTAAGGTAGGGGCATGTCCGGCACAGTTTTGTGGGCGGAAGGGCCTGTATTGTGCTCTGTGTTTTCTATGTTTGTATGTTTAATATTAATTTATACGTTGTAAATCCAGGGCAAAGAGTTTTCGTTTCAAGCTCCCCTAATCGGTCCCAGTAAACGGAATTTCCTTCATGGTGATGACGATAAGTCACTGCTAAAGCCATTCGTTCTACATCTATATCTAAATATCATATCTGTTATGTTGGGTCGGATACCTCTTAAAGGAAGTTCAGCTCTGCTTTCTAAACAGCTGTCCGCTTTGGAACTGCGGGCTGTGGGTAAAGGTGACATTGGAGGACAATATATTCTTTTGAATTACTTTACTGATAGATTTTATCTTTTTAAACACAAGGTAATTTGGTGACGGTTGTGATCCTCTCCCGCGGAAAGTGCGGCCTTTCCAAATGCATCACTCGGTATCTAGTGGGCATGGCGGTGTCGGATCTTTTGGTATTGATCATAGCCGTGATATTACATCGAATCAGCATGTTATTTTTTCCTGTAATTTCCTTCCAGAATACTCCAGTATGCAGCTTAAGACTAACTCTAGTATTTGTAACTAGGGACAGCTCAGTTTGGTTAACGGTTACCTTCAACTTCGATCGATTTGTATCCATTTGTTGTCAGAAGCTCAAATCAAAATACTGCAGGAAGGAAACTGCCACCATTGTCATAGGAGTGATCTGTGCCGTGAGCTTCGTGAAAAACGTGCCCATGTACTTTGCTCTTGAACCTTTGTATATAATTAACAATGTGGCGTGGTACTGCAATTTGAGATCAAGCTTTTATTCGAGTCTTTTATGGACTCCGTACAATTGGCTTGACCATACCTTGAATCCATCTGCCCCCTTCATCCTGATGTTACTGCTCAACGCCCTGACCGTCAGACACATTCTCGCAGCGAATAGAGCTCGGAGGAGACTCCGGACCCAGAACACAGACGGAAAGCAGAGTGATCCTGAGATGGAGAGCCGGAGAAAGTCTATAGTTTTACTCTTCACTATCTCGGGTAGTTTCATCGTGTTGTGGGCGACCTATGTTGTAAATTTTTTATTTGTCCGATTTGCGAAGAGTAATTATGCTACGGGAAACAATCCTAACAACCCGAGGTTCATTCTCCAGGAGACCGGGGTCATGCTGCATCTCCTCAGCTGCTGCACAAATACATGTATTTATGCTGGTACTCAGAGGAAGTTCAGGGAGGAATTCAGGAATGGGTTGAAATATCCGTTCAAACTGATTATTAAGAACTTAAGGTAAAATAGATATTTTAAAATACTTTGAGCATGGATATATAATTATCTGTCCATGATCCCATGCACCACGTCACGATTTGCATTCTACTGTCTTTCATGTTATTTGGAACTAACATAGAGATAAGCAGTACCTGTGATAAAAGAGCCAGATATCTCTTTTTAATAATGTCGCTCACAATCGCTTCAAAGTTCTTAAATCTTTCCTAGAAATTCTCATTTAAATATGAAGATTGACGGAGACCACTGGTCAGGATATCAGATATCGGTAGAGTTGACGTTCGGGTTGTCACTATCAAAATAAATACTTCATTATTATGGAATGCATTATCTCATCGTTTGGTTTGTAATCCCAGGTTAAAACACAGCAAACACAAACAGGGCTTGCTGTTTAAATTAAACCAAGTTATCTAAGGATTACATCAGAAAATAATATTGATTCAAAATGCTCAAGAGGTCCGAAACAGAAAATAAAACTTATAAATGGGTATCAACGTTTGTGGATAAACAAAATAATTAGATTCGAGATGGAAGTTTGTTGGTCAGTACCTGTTCAGTGTTTATCAAAAAACTAACTGAGATACAGGGTTGACATGTTCTAACTGAATGCAAGAGCATTTTTGATGACTCAACGGCCATTTTTCCATTCACAACCCCCGTTGTCGAAAGCAGAAAACTAAACTTTGCTCAGAATCAGAGTCAGGTTTATTACCACCAGCATGTCATTAGAAATGGGGATGATGGAGGACTGTCGTATTGCTCATGTGGTTCCATTGTTTAAAAAGGACTCTAAGGGTAAACCTAGCAAATATCGGCCTGTACGTTTGACGTCAGTGGTGGGTAATTTAAGGTAAAGTATTCTTAGAGATGGTAGATATAATTATATGGATTGACAGGGTCTGATTAGGAACAGTCAACATGGATTTGTGGGTGGAAGGTCATGTGTGACAAATCATTGAATTTTTTGAAGAGGTTACTAGGAAGGTTGACGATGGTAAAGCAGAGGATGTTGTCTATATTGACTTCGGTAAGGCCTTTGGCAGGGTTCCGCATGGAAGGTTAGTTACGGAGGTTCAATCGTTAGGTATTAATATTGAAGTAGTAAAATAGATTCAACAGTGGCTGGATGGGAGATGCCAGAGAGTAGTGGTGGATAACTGTTTGTCAGGTTGGAGGCCGGTGACCAGTGGTATGCCTTAGGGATCTGTACTGGGTCCAATGTGTTTGTCATATACATTAATGATCTGGACGATGGGAAGGTAAATTGGATTAGTAAGTATACAGAAGATACTAAGATACGTGGCGTTGTGGATAATGAAGTAGGTTTTCCAATCTTACAGACTTAGGCCAGTTAGAAGAGTGGGCTGACAGATGGCAGATGGAGTTTAATGCTGATAAGTGTGAGGTGCTACATTTTGGTAGGACTAATCAAAATAGGACATACATGGTAAATGGTAGGACATTGAGGAATGCAGTAGAACAGAGTGATCTAGGAATAATGGTGCATAGTTCCCTGAGTGGAATCTCATGTGGATAGGGTGGTGAAAAAAGCTTTTGGTATGCTGGCCTTTATAAATCAAAGCATTGAGTATAGGAATTGGGATGTAATGTTAAAATTATACAGGGCATTGGTGAGGCCAAATCTGGGGTGTTGTGTACATTTCTGGTCACCGAATTATAGGAAAGATGTCAACAAAATAGAGAGAATACAGAGGAGATCTACTAGAATGTTACCTGGGTTTCAGCACCTAAGTTACAGAGAAAGGTTGAACAAGTTAGATCTTTATTCTTTGGAGCGTAGAAGGTTGGGGAGGGAGGGTACTTGATAGAGGGAGATCGATAGATTTGACGTGGTTTGGCTTTTTCCATTGAGAGTAGGGGAGATTCATAAAAGAGGACATGAGTTGAGAGGGGGCAAAAGTTTAGGGGTAACACGAGGCGGAACATCTTTACTCAGAGAGGGGTAGCTGTGTGGAACAAACTTCCAGTAGAAGAGGTAGCGGCAGTTTCGATATTGCCATTTAAAAAAATTGAATATGTATATGGACAGGAAAGGAGTAGAGGGCTGTGGGCTGAGTACAGGTAGCTGGGACTAGGTTAGAGTAAGCGTTCGGCCCGGACTAGAAAGGCCGAGATGGCCTCTTTCCGTGCTGTAATTGTTATATGTATATATGGTTATATGTGTCGTGAAATTTGTTAACTTATCATCAGCAGTTTAATGCAATAAATAATATGAAAGAAAAAATAAATAAAATACAATAGATGTATATTGAGCAAAAATCATGCAATAACAGAAATCATATATATTAAGGAAGTGAGGTAGTGTTCATGGGTTCAATATCCATTTAGGAATCGGATGGTAGAGGGGAAGAAGCTGAATCACTGAATGTGTGCCTTCAGGTTTCTGTACCTCCTACATGATGGCAGCAATGAGAAAAGGGCATTCACATGGATGCTGCTTTTCTTAGACACCGCTCCTTGAAGATGTCCTGGTTACATTGTAGGCTAGATCCCAAGATAAAGCCGACTAAATTCACAACCCTCTGCTGCTTCTTTCGGTGCTGTGTAGTTGCACCAACCCTCCATACCAGACAGTGATGCAGCCTGTCGAATTGCTCTCCACGGTACATCTATAGAAGTTTTTTGAATGCTTTTGTTGACATACTAAATCTCTCCAAACTCCTAATGAAGTGTAGTCGCTGTCTTGCCTTCTTTATAGCTGCATCAGTATGTTGGGACCAGGTTAGGTCCTCAGAGATCATAACACCCAGAAACTTGAAACTGCTCACTCTCTCCACTTCTGATCCCTTTATGACGAATAGCATGTGTTCCTTTGTCTTACCTTTCCTGAAGTCCACAATCAGCTCTTTCATCTTACTGGAGTGCAGGTTGTAGCTGAGACACACCACTCCAATATATCTCACTCCTGTACACCAATCATTGAGATTCTACCAACAATATTTGTATCATAAGCAATTTACAGATGGTATTTTAGCTATGTCTAGCCAGACAGTCATGGGTGTAGAGAGAGTAGAGCAGTGAGCTAAGCAGAGACACCTGAGGTGCAGCTGTGTTGATTATTGTTATTCTGAGGTATTTGTCTGTGTCAAGAATATTGTTGCGTACGGTCATATACAATAGATTTCAAATACCCCCTGTCTTCGTTAAATTACAAGATTAAGTATTTACATGTCATCAGCAATCATATTTTCCATTAAAATAGATTCTCCCATTTTACTTGATATGCCGATTTCACACATCAAAAGTCAGCTGCGAATTTACATTGAGCGGAGTCCTATGGTTACTGCGGTTAATTTGGTAGGAATACTCACTGGGAATTAATTTTATATCTATCTGAATTGCATATTACGTCTTAGGTTGCGGAGGAACCCGCGTGAGTGATGTAGCTCCTGAGTGGCCATACAAATGCACTGAATCAAGATTCTGTCAAGATACAAGTTACAAAGTGAAAACGTTAACAATGCAAACGGGCAACATTTTAGTTTATTCTTGAACAAATAAAACTGCGCAGGCCAGGAAAGATTAATGTAATGTAATACCCCTAAAATTTATAATGATATAAACATTGCAATATAGGTGAGTGTCATGGCCCCTTCGGGCACCTGGCTGCCTTACTCCGAAATTGGGCCATTAACACCTCGTTAATGCCCAATCTATTCCCAGGTTCCAAAAATTGCAAACACCTGCATGCCATCAGAGCAGTATGTGTCCTGAGCCCACCACCAGAAGGTGCCAGTTCGTTGGTCAACTTGTATACGAGTACCTCGCTCCATGGTGTATAGAACGATTAAGCACAGCTTTGTTCTTGGATTATCTATTGAGACCAAGACTCCGACAAAACCCCCCTTGGAACCCTTTCAACGCCCGCTGCGACGACAGCGTCTCCCTCCGCAGTTTCCACGCCCGTGTTCAGCACTTGGGTTCGACCCACAGCCACGTCCTTGCAACAGAACGAACTGGCCACTTTGAACCCTGCAGACAAGGATCCCGTACAGGGGGCCCTGGCCAGCCAGGATTACCTGTTGGGCGCCCATGACCAACTGCTTCGGGTGATCACAGACAACCTTCGGTCGCTAACCATGAACGTGCGGAAGGTCAGTGAACGAATGGACCGGGTCTCCGCATTGGCCTCCCCACCCCCTTCGAGATCCCCGGCTACCCAAACTGCTCCGCTCAGGATGGCTTCGGCCTCAGAGTCCACAATCCCATCCCCTCGAGAACCGTCTGTGCCGGAGCCTGAACCCTACGCCGGGGACCTAGGCAGGTGCCGGGCCTTTCTGCTCCAATGCTCCCTGGTTTTCGATCTGCAGCCACGTACCTACGCTTCCGACAAATCGAAGATTGTGTACATCCTGGGCTTGCTACGAGGGGAAGCCTTGGCTTGGGCAACCCAGTGTGGGATAACCGGCCGGAAGTTTGTTCCTCTTGATTCTCCTTTATCGCAGAAATGAGGAAGGTTTTCGAACAATCCATTCGCGGTAAGAACGCCGCGAAACGGCTGCTTCCTCTTCGTCAGGCTTCGCGAAGTGTAGCCAAGTATTCCATTGAGTTCAGGACGTTGGCCACAGACTCCAGGTGGAATGACGATGACCTACAAGAAGTGTTTCGACATGGCCTCTCGGATCAGATCAATGATGAGTTGGCCGCGAGGGACGACACGGACTGTCTGGACTCTCTGATCTCGCTAGCCATCCGATTAGACTATCGGCTTCAGGAGCGTCAGAGAGCGAAGACCAGTCGCCACGGTCCTCGAGGAAGTCCCCGTCCACCTTGCCCGCCTCAGCCAGATCCCCTTCCCCAGCCGCTCCCCGTGTGGCTTCTGCTATCCCTGCCCCCCCCCCCCGGTGGGGGGGAACCGATGCAGCTGGGATGAAACCGGCTCTCCACGGCCGAACTAACGCGGGGGTGGAGAGCTGCGGACTGTTACTATTGCGGCCAACCAGGCCACTTCTGGGATACCTGCCCTCAGCGGCCAAAAGGGAGGAAGGGAGAAAGGGAGCCCTGGTGAGCCGAATGACACTCCCTTCAGTACCCCAGACATGGATGCAGATCCGGGCAACCGTGAAATACCAACTGCAGCCCCTGTCCCTATCAGCTCTGGTTGATTCCAGAGCGGAGGGCAACCTGCTGGACGAAAGAGATAGCCATCCAGGCCGGAATACCGCGGGAGCCGTTGACGGCCCCCCTGGAGGCACGGGCCCTGGACGGGAAACTGCTGGATCGGGTGACCCACTGTACGCCGCCCCTGACCTTGATTCTTTCCGGCAACCATCTGTAGGAAGTACGTTTCAGCCTCATTCAGTCACCTTAAGCCCCGGTAGTCCTAGGGTACCCACGACTGACCCAGACCAATCTCCACATTGACTAGTCTACCGGGAGGATAGCCGAATGGTGCCCGGCCTGCTATACCAACTGCCTGCGGTCGGCCTTGTCTCCCAGAGAAGCTACTGTGACCCCACCTGTTTTGGAACACCTTGACTTGTCCCGGGTCCCCAAGCAGTACCAAGCACAGGTGTTCAGCAAACAGCGGGCCTTGTCCCTACCCCAGCACCGCCAATACGATTGGGAAATCGACCTTCTCCCCAGGGCCCCGCTACCCACCAGTCGCATATTTAGGCCAGAGAACGAAGCAATGGAAGGCTACATCAGTGAATCCCTCGCGGCGGGCATTATTCGACCCTCATCCTCCCCGGTGGGCGCAGGGGTCTTCTTTGTGGGGAAGAAGAATGGCTCGTTCCATCCCTGCATCGACTACCGAGGCCTGAATCAGATAATCATTAAGAACAAGTACCCACTGCCTCTCATAAGTGGAGCCAATTCACGGGGCCACCATCTTCTCAAAGTTGGACCTCCGAAACGCCTACAATTTGGTCCGAATAAGGGAGGGGGACGAGTGGAGGACGGATTTCAATACCCCTTTAGGCAACTTCGAGTACCTAGTCATGCCTTTCGTCCTCATCAATGCCCCCGCCGTTTTTCAAGCCTTGATTAACGATGTCCTAAGAGACTTAATTAACCGCTTCGTGTTTGTCTACCTGGACGACATCCTGATTTTTTTCCAACAATCCCCAGCAACACGTGCACCATGTCCGTTAAGTCCTGCAGAGGCTGGTGGAGAATAAATTACTCGTAAAGGCGAAGAAATGTGAATTCCACGTTCGCTCGGTCAGCTTCCTAGGGTATATAATCGAGAGGGGTCAGGTGAGAGCTGATCCCGAGAAGATCCGGGCTGTGGCGGAGTGGCCCAAACCCACGGACCGCAAGCAAATCCAACGGTTCCTGGGGTTTGCGAACTTCTATCGCCGGTTCATCAGAAACGGCAGTCAGGTGGCGGCCCCCCTTACCCGGCTTACCTCCCCCACCACACCGTTTTGCTGGGACCCGAAGGCTGACTCAGCATTCACCGACCAAAAGAGGCGTTTCACCACCGGCCCCATCCCGTTAATTCATCGTGGAGGTGGACGCCTCCGACTCCGGGGTAGGAGCTTTCCTATCCCAACGGGCAAGTTCGGTCGAAAAGCTTCACCCGTGCGCCTTCTACTCTCGCCGACTGTCACCGCTGAGCGGAATTACGACGTGGGGAATCGGGAACTATTTGGGGTCAAACTAGCGCTGGAATAGTGGAGGCACTGGTTGGAGAGGGCAGAACACCCGTTCCTGGTATGGACGGATCATAAGAACCTGGAGTATATTAAGACCGCCAAGCGATCGAACTCCCGTCATGCCCTTTGGGCATTGTTTTTCAGACGGTTCCAGTTTACCCTCACATACCGTTCAGGATCCAAGAACGGGAAGCTGGACGCACAGTCTCGTCAACATGACTCCAAGGAGGACACATCCAATTGCAAGACGATCCTCCCTCCAACCTACGTGGTGACTACCCTCTCTTGGGAGATCGAGACAAAGGTAAGAGAAGCCCAGCGGGACGACCCCGATCCTGGAAGCGGACCCAGTGATCGCCTGTACGTGCCAGCCTCCGTCAGGCCTCAGGTCCTCCAATGGGGACACACATCCCGGTTTGCCTGCCACACCGGGAGTGATCGGACCCTGGCTATCCTGAAGAGGTACTTCTGGTGGCCGTCCATAGAGGGGAACACCCGCTCTTATGTCTCGGTGTGTTCCATTTGTGGCCGGGGAAAGGCCTCTCATTGACCACCGTCGGGTTTATTTCGTCGTCTACCTATCCCTGGTCATCCCAGATCGTCCTTGGTCGCAAATCGCCCTGGACTTCGTCACCGGTCTACCCCCTTCCAGCGGAAATACAACTGTCCTCACCGTGGTAGACCAATTCTCCAAGGCGGTGTACTTTGTGGTCCTCCCATAACTCCCATCCTCGCCAGAAACCGCAGATCTTCTCATCCGCGACGTTTTCCGCCTACACGGAATCGCCGCGGACATCGTCTCCGACCGGGGTCCCCAGTTCATCTCGCAGGTATGGAAAGCCTTCTGTCCAGCCCTAGGAGCAACGGTCAGCTTGTCATCCGGCTTCCACCCCCAGACGAACGGGCAGACGGAACGGGTCAACCAAGACCTGGAGGCGACGTTACGTTGTGTAACGGCAAACCACCCGTCAACCTTCTATTGTATAGAAGGGGAGGTGTTAATGCGGAAGGGTGGCATTACTCATCAGAGAAAATTTCAAGGCACTGCTTAGAGGGAACCTACTGGATGGCTTGTCTACTGAGACAATATTGATGGAACTTCAGAATGAGCGCTTCGACACCGGCCCCGGTCGCCAAGCAACAGGCAAAGCCGAGGATTCGGGGCCTTCCTCTCTGGAGAATTATCGATCGCACAATAGCAGCGGCAGCGAAACAGGCATGTCAGAAGTTTCACCAGATGTTCCTCCGCGCTTCTCACGTCCGTCTCCATCAAATCAGGATTGTACACGGCATCCTACTTGACAGATAACAGATATTCATCCCAGAGCGGCCGCGCGCCGCCATTTTCTCTTCCTATATGATAGATATGATAGAGCTCCTAATAGTCAGCGGGATTTAGAGGAGCAAATAGGTAGCGAGATAGCAGTTGCAAGGATAATAAGGTTGTGATGGTATGTGTTTTTTTTTTATTTTCTGCATATTAGCTAGAACTCGCATGCTATAAAAGCACTGGACAGTTAAAGTACCGTTTGTCAAATGTGTTCAGGTAAGTCCTCTTAATCGATATACAGGTCGCAACAAGAGACAGTGCAATAGGGAATGAGACAGAGCAGGTGGCAGCAGTGCGTGTAGGGGAACAATTTAGGTCTAGTTATCAAAAATCTATTAGCTTCAATATAATGAAAGATACAGTTAATCCTCGGATTAAGATTCAAATTAGAGAAAGGCATCAGAAGAGAACCAAAAGATATGAATTGGGTTGGTTGTTTTCCAGCAAAAGAATGCCGTAAAATAACTTCTAAAGAGAAATATTGAGAGCAAATTAATTTTTATTTTTCTTGTTAGAATAAAAAACAAGGCTCATTGGAATGGGCAATATTGATTTTCAACAGTTATTTAAGCCCTGATTAAAATGAAGAGGAGGCCACTTCGTTCTCTGTCTAAGCACAATTAAATAAGTTTAGTCTCTGTTTATAATCTCAATCCCATATTTCCCATTTCAACTCCTTCACACTCCTGAGAGCTTTCAAAGTAAGTGAAAGTATTCATTCAAAATCCTCCCATATTCTCTGGCTCCATGAAAAACAAAATGCCTGCCATTTTATCCTAATAGGATCCTTTCTTTTCCATTACTCTCTGGAACTTTAATAAAAGCCTTGTGATCTTCCTTATTTTCATATGCTATTAACATTTCTTGACTGCTTCTCGTCCTCTTAATTACTTTATAACCACCATACTCTATTCAACATTAATAAATAAGCATCTAACCCTCATTCAGTAGCTATATCTCAAAACAAAATAAGTTGCTTTTTATCGAGCAAAACAAAAACCATATACTTGGATAAGGAAGGAAAAATTTGGTTTACAATGTTCAGTAAAAGTGTTTATTAAAATACTATGGTGTCTCCTCAGATATATAGATAATCGTAAGTTCATAAATCCGCAAACAATATATTGCATTTGAATCTCTGTGTGAGGCAAATGGAAAATATGCTTGATACATGCCAGGGTCCGGAATCCGCGTGCCGGGTCTTGATCCGGTCCGAGGGCTCCGGACTCCGGGTCCTCCCGTAACCCGTGAACTAGTTCGGACTCTCCTGGCTCAAGTGGGTACATCTGTGACTCAATGAGCTGCAGGTGCCTATAAGGGGCCTTGGGACTGGGACCAGTTAGATAATTCCTTTTGATTAATCTATTTTTGCCTTGGGTTAAAGAAAAATAACGTCTATTAAAAAGCTACTCTTCAAACAATGGAGTGTCTTCTTTCAGAAAGTATTATATAAGATTCTATAAAAGGGAAACCAGCTCTAGTTCAGGACAGTGTATACGTAACAGAAAGTAAGTTAGAAAAGGTAATGGGTTGGAAAGTTAAAATTATGTTATACTCTTGATAGTAGAAATGGCAACATGAAGCTATGATATAAGAGCTATTTCCGAAAGATGTTTCCACGATAACCAAAACTTGGAGCTGAATATTCCAGGATAATCATTCTTGAAAACAAATGGACGAAAAGCTGATTTAGCTTTTTTTTTAATCAAATACATAAACAATATCCTGCCGAAATGGGAAGTAGATTTGACGAACGTGCTATCATTCAGTTGGAAATAATGAATATCAGAGGATAGGGAACATGGATAAAATTGTACGTAGGTTTGTTTCCAATATATTGCTTTTCCACACATAATGTAATGTACCAAATGTGTGCAAGAAGGGAAATAAATTTTGTTTGTTTCAATTAGACAAGCAAGGTGAACATGGAAGGGAAATTAGCCAGTGTGTCACGGACTGTTTCATTGGTGAAGTAATTGGGAACAAAAATGTTCGTTTGGTCGTGCATAATGATAGTGAGTAAATAACATATGTCACATTTAAAGATTCTTTGAAGACTTGTGTTACAATGTTTGAATCCCAGACACAGTTTGAGGGATAATATTCAAGGCATATTCAATATCCTTCCCTTAAAGACAGGAAAGAAATATGGTGTTGAGTAGACTTAGTAAACAGGCTAAGTTAGGATGAGTCAATGTAAAGTGGCAGATATTAGTAACATGTCAGAAATAAGTCTGAAATAAAAGCAGGGTCTCAAAGAGACAGATCAGCTGCTATTAGTTGAAAATGGTAGTCAATGGGGGGGAAGGTGAAAGCGAGACTGTATAGTATAGCAAGGGGCAGAAATAAGACTGTTCTGAATTTCAGGAGTAGCAGAGATTACAAAGTTGGTCGGGAGGAAGTAAATTCTTTATGAGTAAAAACTAACAAGTTACTTGAAAACAAACAGTGGGGGCTTTATGATCATAGAAATAATGAGGCAACTCAGTGGGCTGAAAAGCTTCTAGACTGGGTAAATAATGATAGAAACAATGAAGTGATACATAAGTTTAAATAATACTCTGCATCATTTATAATTGTGAAGTAAATGCAAATGTCGCAAAGGCTCCTGAGTTTCCATTGATATGAAATAACATGTAACAATCTCAGTCGCAAGGAACGCATTATTAAAAAATCTAATGAGACAAAAATATTGAAAGCATTCAAGTTTTAAAGATTCACATAAGGATATATTAAAGGACGTGGCTGCAGACTAAGCAGAACCATTGGTTGATATTTTTTTTTAATTTTCAAAATGCACTGAGATTAAGGCAGATAGAGCATATTTGAAAACTGCTACAATGACAATTGTTCAATGGAGGAAGGGGGCAAGAATGGGTTTTGACAGTACGACAAGCGAAATATGTGATGTTGTAACTTATAATTGAGAAAGAAGATCCTGTCATTTGGAGTAGATTAATGTAAACAAACTAAGTCAACTTGTTTATTTGTAAAATAAGTCATATTTTACAAATGCATCAGGTTTTACAAAGATATAACCAAACAAATAAATACTTTGAACTTGGATTTCGGAAGACATTCGTCAAGGCACCACAGCAAAATTTGGTGTACAAATAAAAGTTCATTGTATTAAAACAACAACAGACACAAAATGCTGGTGGAACGCCGCAGGCCCGGCAGCATCTATAGGGAGAAGCGCTGTCGACGTTTCGGGCCGAGACCCTTCGTCAGGACTAACCGAAAGGAAAGATAGTAAGAGATTTGAAAGTAGTGGGTGGAGGGGGATATGCGAAATGATAGGAAAAGACCAGAAGGGGTGGGACGAAGCTAAGAGCTGGAAAGGTGATTGGCGAAAGTGATTCAGAGCTGGGGAACGGAAAGGATCACGCGACGGGAGGCCTCAGGAGAAAGAACGGATTGGGGGAAAGCACCAGAGGGAGATGGAGAACAGGCAAACAACTAAATATATCAGGGATGGGGTAAGAAGGGGAGGAGGGTCATTAACGGAAGTAATGCCATCAGGTTAGAGCAGGCATGGGCAAACAACGGCCCGCGGGCCATATGCGGCCCGTTAAGCTTTTTAATCCGGTCCGCAGAACTTGATGAAATTATATTAATAAACCTTGTTAACGTTTTTTCCCCGCAATTCTGGCGTTTTCCCAATAGATGACGCACTCTATATACATTTGTGGCGACCCATTTCCTGGCACATCCGAACCGGCTCACAATTAGCCAGCGTTCCGGCTAAGGGAGATAGCCTGCGGGGATTTGCGAACACAGAGCTTTGGAGCCTCTGCGCCACGGGGGGCAGGTTGAGGGAGGCTTAAAAGTGAGGCTGGGGATTTCGAATAAATGTTTTTCTTCGACTGCAGTTACCGACTCCGTGTCGTAATGTTAGCGCTGCGTGTAGCACACCGCTACACATTGACCTTTGTTGAGGTGCAGCGTATTACTCCACATTTGCGCTTTACTCTTTGTTCGGCTCGACCTATTTGTGTGAACAGGCGTTCAGCGTCATGAACATCAACAAAGCCAGCCACAGATCCAAGTTAACTGACCAACACCTCAGATCCATCCTGAGAATCGCCACAACAAAACTAAATCCAGACTTTGATGCGCTGGCTAAAAAGGGAGACCAACAACACTGTTCCCACTGAAATTAAAAATAAGTTTCTTCGTTGTGTTATGTAAAAAATGCATTTGAATTTTTTTTTCAATAAGCCTTACATGTTACATGTCATTTCTGTTAAGTGACGGACATGAGTAGTGCGCAGGTGCACGTACGTTCTCAAAATAAAAAAAATGCGCTCCAGATCAAATAACGCGCTCCGCATACTGGCGCGCTGCACTGTTCTGTCTTTGTGCCGGTCGTTGTTGAGTTTTGGCACAGGGGACAATTGAATAAGAAGGAGCAGAACAAGGAGACCTGCATCTCCTACCGTTTTTGAAATAAAGACAGTCAGGAGGAGAGTGATGATGATAATATCTTGAAGGATAACAGAATTTTCAGTGCTTTAAAATAATAACTGTTACTATTAAAAAAGCTGTATTTTATTCATTTAATTTTCAGTGTTTTAAAAGTCATTTCAATAAATAACTAAATACCATGGGACTTCAAAGACAGATATTTTGTTGTAATGCATTTGTTCATTTTCAATTGAAATTAAAGCACATGTTTTCTACATATCCCATGATATTTTATTTTCTCTTATGAGGTGTATTACCAAAACACTCCGTCCATCTGCTGCTGGTCCGGCCCCCCTGTCAAATTTTAGAACCCTTTGTGGCCCACAAGTCAAAAAGTTTGCCCACCCCTGGGTTAGAGGCTACCCAGCCGGTATATAAGGTGTTGTTCCTCCAACCTGAGTTTAGATTCATTTTGACAATAGAGGAGGCAATGGATAGACATATCAGAATGGGAATAGACGTGGAATTAAAATGTGTGGCCATTGGGATATCCTGCTTTTTCTGGCGGACCGAGCGTAGGTGTTCAGAGAAACGGTCTCCCAGACTGCGTCGGGTCTCGCCAATATATAAAAGGCCAAACCGGGAGCATCGGACGCAGTATACCACACCAGCCGACTCACAGGTGAAGTTTTGCCTCACCTGGAAGGACTGTCTGGGGCCCTGAATGGTGGTGAGGGGGTAAGTGTAAGGGCAGGTGTAGCACTTGTGGCGTTTACAAGGATAAGTGCCAGGAGGGAGATCGGTGGGAAGGGATGGGGGGGGGGGGACGACTAGACAAGGGAGTCGCGTAGGGAGCGATCCCTGGGAAAAGCAGAAAGGCGGGGGGAGGGATCATTCTGTTTGGTAGTGGGATCCCGTTGGAGGTGGCGAAAGTTACGGAGAATTATACGTTGGACCTGGAGGCTGGTGTGTGGTAGGTAAGGACAAGGGGAACCCTATCCCGAGTGGGGTGGCGGGTGGATGGGGTAAGGCAGATGTGCGGGAAATGGGAGAGATGCGTTTGAGAGCAGAGTTGATGGTGGACGAAGGGAAGCCCCTTTATTTAAAAAAGGAAGACATCTCCTTCGTCCTGGAATGAAAAGCCTCATCCTGAGATCAGATGCGGCGGAGAGGGAGGAATTGTGAGAAGGGGATAGCCTTTTTCCAAGAGACAGGGTGGGAAGAGGAATAGTCCAGGTAGCTATGAGAGTCTGTAGGCTTATAGTAGATACTCATTGTATTAATGATTTTTTTTTTACAAAATGGATTGAAAGCAGCCTAGAGAAGGGAATAGTAAATGAGGTTTCTAAAGTATCAATGACTTGGAAATATACCTATGGTATCTTGAGATGCTGGTATTGGGACTTTGCAACTGATTGTAAGTAAGTGTGCAAAACTTGTCAAATAGTAGAGATCGAAAGAATTCAAGGTCAGCATACTCCAGTAGACCATAGGACATAGGAACAGAATTAGACCATTCAGCCCATTCCATCTGCTCTGCCGTTGCATCATGGCCGATCCCGGATCTCACTCAACCTCATACAACTGCCTTCTTGCCATAACCTTTGATGCCAGTGATCGATGAAGAAAACATCCTAGATCCCATTCAACCCCATACACTTGCCTTCTTGCCAGTGAGGAATAAAGGAACTATCAACTTTCACTTTAAATATACACCTACAGTTTGGCCTCCATTGGCAGAGCCTTCCGCAGATTCACTACTCTCTGGCTAAAACTAATTCCTCATTTCCTTCTGTTCTGTTCACCCCTCAATTTTCAGGCTGTGCCGTCTAGTTCTGGATACCTCAACCATAGGAAACATTCTCTCCACATCCAGCCAATCAAGTGTTTTCAACATTTGCTAGGTTTCACTGAGATTCCTATGCATTCTTCTAAATTCCAATGAGTACAGGCCCAAAGCTGCCAAATGTCTCTCATGTTAACCCTTTCATTCCCGGAATCATCTTCTTGAACCTCCTCCGTACCTTCTTCAATGACAACATATCCTTTCTGAGATATGGTGCCAATACTTGACAATAAGCCAAGTGCAGTTTGACTAGTGTCTTATAAAGCCTCAGCATTAACTCCTTGTTTTTGTATTCTATAAAAGTGTTCAAATGAATGCTAATGATGCATTTGCCATCTTTACCACATATTTAACCTGTACATTAATCTTCAGGGAGTCTTGCACGAAGATTCCTAATTCCCTTTACATTTATGATGCTTGAGTATTCTCCCCATTTTGATAATAGATTGCATCTTTGCTCCTTTTACCAAAATCTATTATCATACATTTCCAAATACTGTATTCCATCTGCTATTTTTGTCCATTCTCCCAATTTTTCTGAGTTCTTTTGCAGACTCATTGCTTCCTCAGCACTACCTACCCCTCCACTTATCTCTGTTTCACCTGTAAACTTTGCCATAAAGTCATCAATTCCACTATTTAAATCACTGACAAACTATGTGAGAAGTAGCTTTCCCAATACTGACAACTTGGGAACATCACTGGTCACTGGCAGCCAACCAGAAAAGGCCCCCTTCATTCCCATTCGCTGCCTCCTGCCTGTCAGCCAATTCTCTATCCATACCAATATCCTTCCTGTAATGCCATAGGATTCTATCTTGTTAGGCAGCCTCCTGTGCGGCATCTTATCAAATGCCTTTTGAAAGTCCAAGTAAATGACAGCCACTGCCTCTCCTTTCTCCACTCTGCTTGTTACTTCCTCGAATAACTCCAGCAGATTGGTCAGGCTAGATTGCTCCCTTACAGAAACCATGTTGACTTTGACTTACTTATCATTAGTCTCCAAGAACCCTCAAACCTCATCCTTAATAATGGACTCCAACACTTTCCCAACCACTGAGTTTAGACTAACTAGTCTATAATTTCCTTTCTTTTGCCTTTATTCTTAAAGAGTGGTGTGACATTTGCAATTTTCCAATCCTCCGAAACTAAGCCAGAATCAAATGATACTTGGGAGATCTTAACCAATGAATCTGCTATCTCTTCAGCAACCCCTTTCAGAAATTTGATATGCAGTCCATCTGGCCAAGGTGACTTAACCACCCTAAGACCTTTGAATTAGTCCAGCACTTCTTTTCCTTTGGAATAGCAATGGCACCCACTTCTGCTTCTTAAAACTCACAAACCTCTGGCACATTGCTAGTGTCTTCCATAGTAAAGACTGATGTAAAATACATTAAGTTCATCTGTCATTAATTCAGCCCCAATTACTATCTTGCCAGCATCATTTTCCAGTTGTCCAATTGTCCAGTTGTACTTCCCTGTTACACTTTATATATCTACTTTGTACAAGTAACTTTTATTATCCTGGTTTATATTATTGGCTAGTTTGCCATCATATTTCATCTTTTCCCTTCTTCTGGATTTTTAGTTGCCATTTGTTGGATTTTAAAACCTTCCAAATCTCCAACTTCCAATTCACTTTTGCAGCATTATGTGCCCTTTTCTTGGCTTCTATGCAGTTCATGACTTGCTTTGTTAACTGCTGTTACCTAGCCCTGCCATCTGAGAATTTCTTCTTCTGTAAAATAGATATATCCTACAACTTCTGAACTAATCCCAGGACCTTAAGCCACCTCTGCTCTGCCATCATCCCCACCAGTATTTCCATCCAATCCACCTGGGCAAGCTCCTTTCTTATGTCTCTGTAATTCCCTTTATTCCGTTGTGTGACTTATGATTTTCCCTCTAAAATTTCTGTATGAATTCAATCATATTACAATCACTACCTCCCAAGGGTTAATTTACCATAACCTCCCTAATAAAATCTGGATTGTTACACATCACCCAATCTAAGATAGACTTTACCTGAGTAGGCTCAAGAACAAGCTGTTCTAAAAAGTCATCTCATAGGCATTCAACAAATTCCCTTGCTTGTGATCTGACACTAACCTAATTTTCCCAATCCCCTTGCATAGTAAAGTCCCCCATTACAATTATTACATTACCCTTATTCCATGCCCTTTCCAGCTCCCTTTGCAATCTCAACCTCACAAGTTGGCTACTATAATATGATCCCCATAGTGATATTTTACCCTTGCAATTTCTTAATTCCACCCACAATGATTCGATTTTCTCTTACTCTGTCACCTCTTTCTAAAGATGTTATTCCGTCTCTTACTAAAAGAACCATGCCACCACCTATGCCTTCCTGCCTATCCCTTTGATACAAAGTATATCCTTCTTTATTAAGGTCCCAACTGTGACCTTATTTCAGCCATGGCTCAGTGATGCCCACAACATCATACCAACCAATCTCTAATTGCACCACAAGTTCATCCACCTTGTTCTGAATACCGCATGCACTTAAATACAGCATCGTCAGTCGTACATTCTTCATTCTTTTGAAATTTGCCTCAGTGGTTCAATTTAACTCTTTGCTCTGTCTGCATTTGTACTTAATCCTTGCCTTGTCATTCCTCACATTCATATTACACCCATCATCTACTTGTAAACCTGCTGACTCATCCTCAGCTCTGGTTTCAATCCCCCTGCCTGTTAGTTTATACCACTCCCAACAACTCTAGCAAACCAGTCCATAAGAATATTGGTCCTCCTTGGACTGAAGTACAATCTGTCCCTTTGGTACAGGCCACACCTGCCTCAGAAGAGGCCCCAGTGATCCACAAATCTGAATCCCTGCCCCCAGCTACAATTCTTCAGCCACCACATTCTATTCCTCAGTCATGTGGTACAAGCAGCAGCCCTGAGATTACTACCTTTGAGGTCCTGCTTCTCAACTTCCCTCCTAACTCCCTGTATTCTGTTTTCAGGACCTCCTCCATTTTTCTACCTATGTCATTGGTACCAATATGCACCATGACTTCTGGCTGCTCCCCATTCAGGATATTGTGGACACATTCAGAATTATCATGGATCCTAGCACCTGGGAGGCAAACTACCATCCATGTTTCTTTGCTTATTCTTGACAGAATCATCTATCTGTCCCCCATACTGTAGAGTCCCCTATCACTGCTGACATCCTCTTCAGTTTATTGGTTATTCTTGACAGAATCGCCTATCTGTCTGCCATACTATGGAGTCCCCTATTACTACTTATATCCCCTTCAGTCCCTTCTGACCATAAGATATAGGAGCACAATTAGATCAATTGGCCCATCGAGTCTGCTCCACTGTTTCATCATGGGTAATCCATTTCCCTCTGTGCCTGAATTTCCTGTCTTCTCCATATATCCCTTCATGCTCTGACAAATCAAGAATAACCTAAGAAGAGAAGACAGTAAGATTAGGGAACCTTAGTTAATTAAGAAACTGGAAGTTCGTATCAGAAAGAAGGAAACATATTATTTTCAAGTGAATAGAGTACATTGGAGAGAAAATTGAGAAAAAAAGTTACAAAGGTTATATGGGGAGGGGCACAAAGTGATCTGGACAAGCAAATCCAGAGA
The DNA here is from genome assembly GCF_030144855.1 of Hypanus sabinus. Classification (NCBI taxonomy): domain Eukaryota; kingdom Metazoa; phylum Chordata; class Chondrichthyes; order Myliobatiformes; family Dasyatidae; genus Hypanus; species Hypanus sabinus. Next base: position 9,605,075 of record NC_082731.1, read on the forward strand.
GAAGCTCAAAAACCCATGTCTAGGTTTAATTGAATTCAGGGTATCAAGGGAAGTATTGGTCCCCTCAGGGAATGATAGGAAATATCTCTCCTGAACTGATGAATTTCATTGGTACTCAACAGTGAGGAAGAGGTGCCAGATGGAGATTTAGGAAAGTGCTATGCTGTTGTACTGAAACATGATTGCATCAGAAAAGAGAAATTTTAAAGAGGCTGGCACACAATAAGATTCAACATCAAATTAATTATTATCATGGAATGTATAAATTATACAACCTTGAGATTTGCTTGCTCACATGTAACCACAAATCAAGAAACTCGAAGGAACCCAATAAGAATTTAAAAAGGACAAACACTCAATGCGGAAGAGAAATTTAAAAAATATAAATCATGCAAACAGCTGAAGCGAAAAACAGCTTTCTCAACCATAATTGAGTTTTCAGATCCAAACCCCAAAGCAGCTTGAAGTAGGCCCAAAGCCCGGCATATCAGTCCATCATATTAGTGGACACAGCACCATGGAGATGAACATCGCGGAGAACGAGGAAAATTGACTCCCGTCCCAACCAACACCCTATCTTTTCTGGGCTGGCGTTTAAATTGACTGAACAATGGATCAGCAAAATGCTTTGGCTCCCTGGAGAGAGGAGTGGAGATCATGGAGGGCAAGCGAAATCAGCTCTCATTTCCAAACTGGGCCGCCATTTAAATTGTCTAAATAGTTTAAGGTATCTTGCACTAGGACCCATGCACCAGGCCTAGATCATGTCGCTCTGGGCCCAGATTCTGTCGTTCAGCCCAAAGCCACTCTCAAGTTCTTCAGGTCAGATTGGTGCCCAGAGCAAACCACCCTCACTCCTGGGCTAGCTGCCAGACTGGCTGTACAAGCATCGGAGTCCCAACTGCAATGATTCTGCAACAAACTATCTTGGCTCATCCTCTGAACTCACCTTGCCACTGTTCACATCTTCTCTGTTTGCAGCGATAATTTAACACAGCTTACCACAGAAAAGATACTTTAGTGATGCTTTTAGTTGGATTTCTTATTTTTTTGACCATCAGAATATTGCACACAATTGGTCAGTAACACCATCTTAACCAGAAGATAGATAACAACAAGATGGATCAATGCCTAAGGTGCCTAAAAGGATCTATTCTTTGAGACTCTGTGAAGGAAGCAAGTGATGAAATTATCTGAGCTCCTAGGAAGATATCTGCATCTTTATCTGTGGCAGCCAATGCACGCAGACCAGAACACAAATGGTGCCCCTCATTCAAAAATAACAATAACAATCATCCCACCTCTGCCGGAAGTTCCGGGAGTCACCCGCATATTAATAGCGGCTCCCTGACACCTGCAAATTATATATAATATCCCAAAAATCAATAGTTTTGAGAGGGAGAGCAAGGGAGACAGAGAGAGCGAGTGACAGATGTAGCGAGAGAGTGACAGAGAGTCCATCCTGTTTGGTCTCTCTTTGTGCTAAGTAGACCCATCAGTTTCTTTCTTTCCGTTTCATTGTCCATCAGTTCAGTTTAGTGTCTCGCAGTGCCATGGCATTGTTCCAGAAAACATAAAACGTACTTCATTCCAGATTACACTAAACTGTACCCCTGCCTAATAGGGATCAAACATAATGAGAGTGTTGCTCACTGCACTGTTTGCAACAGAGACTTTTCTCTTGCAAAATTAACAAGTTAGTTGACACAGACTGCTATGAGGTTGAGACTTCTGGCAAAATGCTCAAATCTGCCAAGCAAGCCACATCACAGTACAAGGAAGGTTTGCAAAAGAAATACAAAATATTTGCATTAGCATTTAGCTATTAGCATTGTAATTGCAGTGTGTGTGTGTGTGTGTGTGTGTGTGTGTGTGTGTGTGTAAATAGTTTCAATATATGATCAAATAAATTGTTGTGTTCTTTCATAATCAAATGTCCTGTATACATACACCCTTGGAGGTCGACCGGGGATGGGGGGAATATGGGGTTGCAGGGGGCGGGGGTAGTGGTGCGACCTCCCTGAAATGAGCTTTTGCAGTTTTGCAGGGTGGGATGTCTTCAATAAGTCAGGAAATACAAAAAAAAACATACAAAGAACCAGCAAACCATTTGTCAGTGAATTATTGCAAAACTACCTAAGGAACTGTGAGGCTTTTTAGGAGATAACTAAGAATATTGAGCAAGCTCAATATTTTGGCAAAGTGGATCTAAATTTTGCTCAGTGAAAAGTGTCAGACAGTCGTGGCCGAGGCTACTTTTTCTGATTGTACGCCTGTAACTAATTGTGATTGGTGCTGCAAGTTTTGTTTTTGTCATTGAAATGTAGAGAGCAGAGGTGGCCTGGTTAGTAAATTTGCTGATGAAACAAAACTAGTGAAGTAATTAATAAACATGAGGAAATCTGCAGTTGCTGGAAATTCAAGCAACACACACAAAATGCTGGTAGAACGCAGCAGGTCAGGCAGCATGTATAGGGAGAAGCGCTATTGGCGTTTCGGGCCAAGACCCTTTGTCAGGACTAATTGAAAGGAAAGATAGTAAGAGATTTGAAAATAGGAGGGGAGGGGAAAATGTGAAATGATAGGAGAAGACCGGAGGGGGTGGGGTGAAGCTGAGAGCCGGAAAGGTGATTGGCAAAAGGGATACATAGCTGGAGAAGGGAAAGGATCATGGTACAGGAGGCCTAGGGAGAAAGAAAGGAGGTGGGGAGCACCAGAGGGAGATGGAGAACAGGCAGAGTGATGGGCAGAAATAGAGAAAAATGGAGGGGGGAAGCTAAATATATCAGGGATGGGGTAAGAAGGGGAGAAGGGGGATTAACAGAAGTCAATGTTCTTGCCATCAGGTTGGAGGATACCCAGCCGGTATATAAGTTGTTGTTCCTCCAACCTGAGTGTGACTTCATCTTGACAGTATAGGAGGCCATGGATAGACATATCAGAATGGGAATGGGATGTGGAATTAAAATGTGTCGCCACTGGGAGATCCTGCTTTCTCTGGCGGACAGAGTGTAGGTGTTTAGCGAAATGGTCTCCCAGTCTGTGTCGGGTCTGACCAATATATAAAAGGCCACACTGTGAGCACTGGACGCAGTATGCCACACCAGCTGACTCACAATATTGCTGTGTAGTCCTAATTGTTTAATGATATTGTGTAGTGACTTTGGAATGATACCAGTTGTTGATATTACGATTGTGATAATGTATACCCTGTTTATGTTCCATAGTCTTTTGATTTCCTTTTTTTAATTCAGCACATTTCTGGTGTGTTTTTTTTTCACAATTATTTACTTATGTTATGTGTATTTGGAATAGCCATATCTAATAAGTTGTTCTTCTGAGTTTAACCGTCTTATCTGCAATAATGGATCGATTGTAATATAATTTGTAAAACTCTAACTTTAAAACTGGATCAAGACTGTGTTTATAGTAAGGTATGGTGCTTTTTAAGAGTTTGTATTTTAATGATTTTGTTGAATGATGTTTGTCACTTGAATGTGCCTGTGTAAGTAATCAGACTTAGTTACACTGCTACAGGATCCTGGAACTTTAGTAATTGTTTCTGGTTTCTCCTGTTATTTTCTTCATTTATTATCTTGAATTTGTTGGTCTTTTGTTAAGTATTTTTGATTTTTTTTTGTGTTAAACACCTTGTCCTCTATTGGCACAATGAACCTTTCTTTCTGGGAAAAGCTTTCCAGATAAGAGTCAGGCATTCAACGCTTCCTTGTCAATGTGTAGTCTGTTCAGATCATAGGGATGCCTTCCATAGAAGGTAATTTTCTTACTTTGGTTAACCTTCTCTTCAATAATGATAATTTCTTAATTTTTCTGTGTTGTGTTTTCACTTACGTTTAATGGTATGTACTTATCAGAATATGCTCTCGTGGAGTGCTGATTTGTCATTTCATGTGTTCATGTCACATGGAGATGAACGATAGACCCCCGTGTATCGTTCACCCCCATGTAGAAACAGAAAAAACAGTTATTTCAAAAGGATTCCATTTGAACAACACTAGCTTGATCAGGCCACACCGCATTATGAATCATTCTCAAAACACTCCAGGATCCCATGATAAGTGCTAATTAGGAGCCTGCTTTAAGTAATCACAGTGTACTGAAAATCTGTGCCAGTCAAAATAAACTGACAGGATTAAGCAGAAAGACCACATAAGACAACAATTAACAAATATAGGTGCACAGCCCCGCAGGCCTGCTGGTAAATTCATGAACGACCTGATGCTCTCAAGACAGGGTTAATAAATTTAAGACAGAGCAAATGCTCTTGAGACAGGGCAGAAAAATTTGGGAACTTTGCAAATAAATTAGGAACATTGTATATATCTTGGAAAGATCTCATATAGCGAGAATGTAGAATTGTGCTTGAAAGTCTGGAATAGTTCTCAGCAACCCGGAGGGCCATGGAATGAGGCCTTGGTGATTTTGAACATAGACAAGAGGAGCTCGGTAAGGAGCCGTAGGATGTACTGAGAATAGAAGGCACTCTTGCCTCCAGCTGACGAATATCCAACTCACTGTCAAACCTCCGCTGGGTCCTTCTTTTACAGTGCGTGCTGACAAACAACTGAACCCAGGTGTGGAAGAACAACTCCTACGCAGAGACAAAAACAAGAGTTTGTTCACAGGAATTCCAACTGAAGATCAGTGGTTAAACCAAGTGACACCACAGAACAAATCATTCTTGAATCACACAAGAACCCTGTGATAAGTGCTAATTGGGAGTCCACTTTAAATAACCTTGGAATGCTGAAAACACCATGACATGATCAAACAGAAATCACAAGGGCTTCATGACTTCAGATAAGACAACAATTAAAAGTACAGTGCACATTCCCGCAGGGCTCATAACAGTTCATTACCTTTTTTGTATTTTTACCTTTAAGCTCTGTTTGGCAGATTTTATTAAACCTTGAAGTATATTCTGTCAAAATTTTCCCTTTATCACACCAAGATCTATTTTCTTTGCTTGTTGAAATCCCAGACACTTGTATGTTTCATATTCATCCATTGATTGTGTTGTATCCTGCTGCTCTGTTTTGTATTCTATTAGCTCTATTGCACCTTTATGTTTAATGTTCTGCATTTATCCAGTCCAAAGTTTATTTTTATATCTTCTGAAAATAGTTCTGTTATTTGAATTAATTGCTTAAGTTTAACTGATGAAGTAGCATATAATTTTATCATCTATGTATAAAAGGTGTGTTCAACTATAATTTCAGTTGTTTCTGATTTGATACCCTACTTCATTTCATCCAGTAAATAACAGGGTGGGATAAAGCTATGAGAATCACCCTACAAAATGCCTCAGTGTATCTTGATAATGATGGTTGTTCACTTTTGGTGGTTAACAGTTAGAGTGATTATAGTACACCAGTACTTCATCAGATATTGTATAACTTTCAGAACTATTGGGTGTAGTTTATATGTATTAAGAACTTCATTTGATATTTATTATTTCTTTTTTTCTTTATTTTGGTATTTGTAGTTTGTTGTCCTTTTCACACTGGTTGTCTGCTCAGTTGGTGCATTTTATGGAGTAAGCCATGAGAAAATTAAAGTCAGGGTTGTATATGATAACATATGAACTTTGATAATAAATTTAATTTGAACTCTAAACATTACTTAGCTTGATAACAGGAAGCAGAGGGTGGTTGTTTTATGAACTGGAGGCCTGTTACTAGTGGGGTACCTGAGGTGTTTATGCTTGGCCCATTATGGTGCAAGGCAATGAGCAGTACAAGGCATGGGTGTAAGTTTTTAGATAGCAATAAAATAGCTGGTATACTGTACAATGAAGAGAGTTATTAAAAACTTACAGAGCGATCTTGAACAGCCATTTAGCTGGACCTAGAAATGGCAAATGGAGATTAATTCAAAAAAGTGTGAGGTATTGTAATGGCTGGACTCTGAGATGTACAGAGACCTTGGCTTTGAGAGTCCTTTGATAGTGAAGACATAAAGCCTTGTGCAGTCAAGGCAATGAGTATGGAAGTTGCATTAGATTTACAGAGATGCTACCAGGACTCGAGGCAGTGCACTATAGGGAGAGCTTGGACAGGTTAAGACTTCTTTCCTTGGAGTGGAGGAGACTTAGAAATGATCTTATAGAGAAGTGCAAAATCATGAGGGGAATAGATAGAGATTTCATACATTATTTTCCCCAGCAGGGAATCAAAAACTACAGGGCATAAGATGAATCAGAGAGGAGAAAGATTTAATAGGAACTTAAGGGGAATATTTTTTCCCACAGAGAGTGGTGTATATGTGGAAGACAGTTGTATAGTTACATGGATAAGAAATGTTTAGAAGATTATGTTCAAAATGACAGCCAGTGGATCTAGCTTGGATGAGCACCTTGATTAGCATGGACAGGTTGGGCCCAAAGGTCTGTAACTTTGCTGTATAGCTTTGACTTTCTAACTATGACTCTGGTTATCTTGTGACTTCATATTTTGAAAGGCATCTTACTGAATTCATATCCAAAATCCAAATACTGATATCCTGTATTCCCTTTGGTGAAAATTCCTCACGTAGCTCTGGTACATTTGTCAGACATTATTTCACATTCATGAAATCACAATAACTCCATACACTAGAGAATGATTTTTCCGAATTTACTTCTACTGCCTGCTTAGTAATTACCTCAATAGATTTTAAGCTAATCTGTGTACATTCACAACACAAAAATGATGGAGAAATTCAGCAAGTCAAACTGTATCTACAGATTGGAATAAACCATTGAGGTTTTAGGTACAGGCAACTGGGAACAACTGGAGGAATAGAGGAGGGTCACCAGAGGAAGGCGATTGGAAGCTAAGGAGAAGAGAAGGAGTAAGAGGGGAGACAGAATGGGGAATAGAAACAAGAGAGAAGAGGGAGAAAGGGAAATTACCATTTCTCTGATAATTGCATGCTATTTAATTTTTCTCCAGCACTATTCAGTGTAGATGGAATGCTTATAATAGCTCCTACTGTAAAGATGCAAAATAACTGTTTAGCTTCTGTGGCATTTTCTTGCTCTTTTAAACAGAGGCCCACACTCACTTCAACATTCCTTTGCTTTCCCTGCCCTCCAAAATGTTTTTGTGATTTATGAAAGGAAAATCATATTTGACAGAAACTCTGGTAACAGAGAGAACAGGTGAAAGATTACTTATATATGCAGTGTACTTCCATTATTAGAAGCATTTTATTAAAGACCCACATAAATTCAAGCATACGGTATGTGATTGGGGATAGTATACTAGCATCATATGAGCAACTGGTTTAGGGACAGGTAACAGAAGGAATAAATAGGTCATCTTCAGGTCAGACAAATAGCGAATAGAGGGGTACTGCCAAATGTTTGGGTCCCATATAAATTCAAAGTACATATCACTGATTTGAAAGAGGGAAACAAAAGTGAGATTCCTGTGTTGCCTAATGACATGAAAGCAAAGAGACTTTGAAAGGATTTAGACAATTTGTGTGTAGGATATACATTAGATGAAGCAATACTTTAAAGCTATCCTCTTCAGTAGGATAAGCACAAAGGTATAGCATTACATTAGTGTTGATCGCCTGAGAAATATTAATAAACAAATAGATCTGGTGTCATTGGATACCAGTCACTGCAAGCAAACATGCAGGTATAAAAAATAGTTAAGAAGGCAAATAGTATGTAGGCTTAACCGTAAGAGTTTTAGATTATAGAAGCAAGATATCTCATGACAATTTTACAGTGCCTTGGTGGAGATATAAATGGAGAGTCATGTAAAGTTTTTGTTTTGTTACATGGGATAGAGGGAATTCAACATCAGACTTACATAGCGAGAATTCTATATCAGACTGATTTCTGGGAGGGTAGCGTTTTTGTATAAGAGAAAAACAAACAGGTTAACTTACATTGCAAAGATTAAAAGATTAACTTTTTTTATTTGTCAAATGTGATAGAAATATCAAAACTCACTGAAATGTGCTGTTTGTGTCAACGACCAACACAACCCAACATGTCCAGCAAGTGATACCATACAGATGGCGTCAACATAGAACACCCACAATTTACTAACCCTAATCTATACATCGTTGGAATGCACATCTTTGTATTCACTAGATGTCATGCCACAGGCTGAGCACCTGGGGACGCCAAGGTCCTCCGCGCTCCACACACCACCACCTACTCTCATTAGTATTTGACGGGAGTTCAGTGAAACCCTCTCTCGCTGCTTCCCATCTATAATTTCTTCAGCCCTTCAACTTTTCGATCATATTTTGACCCAGACCCTCTATTACAGCCATATATCCTTCCTTGGAATGTGTCTCCGCCACCAACTGACTCCAGATGGCTTCAGGATCTCTTTTCGACTTTCTCAATTTGGACCTTCTGAGGATAACTGGTACTCACATTTAATTGACTCTGCCTCCTGTTGTTCCTCCCGTCGAGCTCTGCGGGTGACACTCTCCGCCATGTGAAGGTACCTGGCGTCCCTATCACAATCCCTTCCATGCCTCCGGGACACATTTTTCTCCGTTTGCAATGGACTTGCCCATTATTTCTTCCTCTGTCGGATCCATGCGTGCGATCGTTGTTTCTTTGACTATTGCTTATTGCCGACGGGACATCAACCGTGTTCCAATTCCAACCTCACTCCTTCCGAACGCTCTGCTCTCCGCTCCCTCTGCAGCAATCCCAACCTCACTATAAAACTTGCTGATAAGGGGGGAGCTGTTGTAGTCTGGTGTAATGACCTCTACCTGGCCGAGACACAGCCACAACTGTCTAATACCTCCTCTTATTTACCCCTTGATCATGACCCCACTAAGTAGCACCAGGTCACCGTCTCCTATAACATCACCAACCATATCATCTCTGGGGATCTCCCATCCACTGCCACCAATATCATAGTTCACACACCCCACACTTACCCCTTCTACTTCCTACCCAAGATCCACAAACCTGCCTGTGCAAGTAGACCCATTGTCTCAGCTTGCTCCTGCCCCACTGAACTCATTTCTGCATAACTTGCATACTGTTTTATTCCCCCTTGTTCCATAGAACCAAACAACATTACAGCATAGAAACAGGCCTTATGGCCTTCTTGGCTGTGCCGAACCATTTGTCTGCCTAGTCTCACTGACCTGCACCTGGGCCATATCCCTCCAAGCCCCTCTCATCCATATACCTGTCCAAATTTTTCTTAAATGTCAAAAGTGAGCCCGCATTCACCACTTCATCTGGCAGCTCATTCCACATTCCCACCACTCTCTGCCTGAAGAAGCCCCCGCCCCCAATGTTCCCTTTAAACTTTTTGCCCTTCACCCTTAACCCGTGACCTCTGTTTTTTTTCTCCCCTGGCCTCAGTGGAAAAATCCTGTTTGCATTCACTCTATCTATACCCATTATAATTTTATACACCTATATCAAATCACCCCTCATTCTCCTACGTTCCAGGGAATAAAGTCCTAACCTATTCAACCTTTCTCTGTAACTCAGTTTCTGAAGTCCCGGCAACATCCTTGTAAAACTTCTCTGCACTCTTTCAACCTTACTAATATCCATCCTGTAATTAGGTGACCAAAACTGCACAAAATCCCTTCCCACCTATGTTCATGACACTTCTCATGCTTTGTATTTTTTCAATGATTTTAAGTTCCCTGGCCCCCACCACCTTATTTTCACCATGGACATCTAGTCCCTAAAAACCTGCATCCCCCACCAGGAAGGTCTCAAAGCACTGCGCTTCTTTTTGGATTCCAGACCTAACCAATTCCCCTCTACCACCACTCTCCTCCATCTAGTGGAATTACTCCCTACTCTCAATAATTTCTACTTTGGCTCCTTCCACTTCCTCCAAACCAAAGGAGTAGCCATGGGCACCCGCTTGGGTCCCAGTTATGCCTGCCTTTTTGTTGGCTTTGTGGAACAGTCCAAGTTCCAAGCCTATATGGGTATCCGTCCCCCTCTTTTCCTTCACTACATCGACAACTGCATTGGCGCTGCCTCCTGCACACATGCTGAGCTCAATGACTTCATTAACTTTGCCTTCAACTTTAACCCTGCACTCAAATTTACCTGGTCCATTTCTGACACCTCCCTCCCCTTTCTTGATCTTTCTGTCTCCATCTCTGGAGGTGGCTTATCTACTGATATCTACTATAAGCCTACAGACTCTCACAGCTACTTGGACTATTCCTCTTCCCACCCTGTCTCTTGAAAAAATGCTATCTCCTTCTCGCAATTCCTCCATCTCCACTGCATCTGCTCTCAAGATGAGGCTTTTCATTCCAGGACGAAAGAGATGTCCTCCCTTTTTAAACAAAGGTTCTTCCCTTCTTCCACCATCAACTCTGCTCTCAAACGCATCTCTCCCATTTCCCTCACATCTACCCTCACCCCATCCACCCACCACCCCTCTCGGTAGATGGTTCCCCTGGTCCTCACCTACCACCCCACCAGCCTCCAGGTCCAACAAATAATTCTCCGTAACTTCCCCCACCTCCAACGGGATCCCACTACCAAGCACATCTTTCCTTCCCCCCCTTTCTGCTTTCCACAGTGATCCCTACTTGACTCCTTTGTCCATTTGTCATTCCTCCCCTCCCCCATCCACTCCCACTGATCTCCCTCCTGGCACTTATCCTTGTAAATAGATCAAGTGCTACACCTGCCCTTACACTTCCTCCCTCACCACCATTCAGGGCCCCAAACAGTCCTTCCAGCTGTGAGTAGGCTGGTGTGGTATAGTGCATCTGATGCTCCCGGTTTGGCCTTTTATATATTGGTGTGACCCGACCCAGACTGGGAGACCATTTTGCTGAACACCTACACTGTGTTCGCCAGAGAAAGCAGGATCTCCCAGTGGCCTCACATTTTAATTCCACATCCCATTCCCATTCTGATATGTCTATCCATGGCCTCCTGTACAGTCAAGATGAAGCCACCCTCAGGTTGGAGGAACAGCACCTTATATACTGTCTGGGTAGCCTCAAACCTGATAGCATGAACATTGACTTCTCTAACCTCCGTTAATGCCTCTTCTTCCCTCCTTACGCCATCCCAGATATATTTAGTCTTTTCCCCCCTCTTTTTTTTTCTCTCTTTCTGCCCATCACTCTGTCTCTTCTCCATCTCCCTCTGGTGTCCCCTCCCCCTTTCTTACTCCCTAGGCCTCCAGTCCCATGATCCTTTCCCTTCTCTAGCTCTGTATCCTGGAAGTCATGGTAAGTAGGCATGAACATCTGCTCCAGCAGACATTGACGAACCTATAGTCTCTTACCGAGAGCATCTGGCTGAGCCTGCAAATGTCTGGGTATTTGAATGCCCAGTCTGCAGAGAAGAGATAGCTAACACACTCCTCCACATTTGTCAAGGTACCTAGCATGGTTGAATATGCAATCAAATTCTACACCCTGGCTGTAGAATGGTTGGAACTCTGAAGGATTTATAGCTACCATAGTTTATCCTGTGAAATTAAAGATGAATTGGCAGTCAGCGACCCAGTGGAGAATTTCTAGCCTATCATCAATACCTCCATCCAGGTTGACAATCATCTCGAGGAAAGGAGAAGAAAGCGTTGCCAAAATCCATGAGGGTTGTCAGTCTCTGAGCCTCTCCAGTCTCATCATCCTCAATGGGTTCACACACCCACAGCCCCTCTCGACTTCCTACTGAGGACCCAATGGAGAAACCAACATTCTCAGCTGACCAGGACCAGAGAATGAAGAAAAGGTGCTGCATCTACTGTGGTGACCTGTCTGTCCAAAGATGATGGTGGGAAACATCCAGGGTAGGTAGGTATGTGATAGGACCCACCATTCATTCCAGACCTACTACTTCCAGGATCCTGCTGTGTACCTCCATATCCTGGAGCGATCAACAACCTTTGTGGATTCTGGTGCAGCAGGCAATTTCATGGACCTCAGGTTAGCAAGGCATCTCTGAGTTCCTTTGGCCTGTCTTGACCAACATGTGATTGCCACGGCTCTGGGCAGAATTCCTCTGGACCCTAGGAGCTGCCATCTGTCTACATATGGAACAGCAAAAGTAGATGATCCAGTTTCATCTTATTCATTCTCCTAAGTTCCTGTTGACCATTGGACACTCCTGGCTCGCCCTCCACAACCCATAAATTGACTGATTCAGTTGTGCTGTCCATAGATGATCTTTTCACTGCCGGGCTGCCTGCCTACCCACCTATCTCAGGCTGGTCCCTTTCCTCCCAGGGCTGGCCCAAGTTCGACCTGAGAACGCAGATCTCTAGAGTAAGAAGAGGGGCAAAATACTTCCAACTCATCAAACCTATGATTCAGCAATTAATTGCTACCTGGAACATATCCACTTTGAGGAAGTCACAACTCCTGTCAATTCCAGAAAGTGTGGCCACAGAGGAGTACATCCTTGATGAACTTTGCATCTGGTTTAATTTGCCCTGTCACATCCCATGCAAATGTAGGCTTCTTCATGGTGAAAAATGATGATAGCTCCTGACGTTATCGAAGCCTCAATGCAATCACAGTGAGGAACTGGTACTTTTTGCCACAGATGACCATGGCTTTCCATTTGCTACAAGGAGCAAATATCATTACTAAATTTGACATCCAAAATGCATATAATCTGGTCTGTATTAGGGAGGGTGATGCATGAAAGACCACATTTAACACCCTGAACTGGTCACCATGTAGTTCAGTTTAGTCAACTTCCCTGCGGTCTGCCAGGTACTTAACAACAATGTTACCTGAGAGATGCTAAATCACTTTGCCTTCATGTACCTGGATGTTATACTCATATTCTCCATGACCAACTGTCGGGTGCTTAATATTTGAGTAATATTGTAAATATATTGTTGATTAAGCAGCAATGTTTACATGACTCAGTATGCGTTATATGTGAAAATACATAAATACCATACATCATTATGACAGTACATCATAGGTGCATGCCTCCCTAAAGGAAAAAATGAATGGTCTCCCATGTTTTTCTTACAGTTACTTTATGAGGTTACAAAACCATAGCAGTAGTGATGAGATAATTTTTTAAAAGGACCCAAGACAACTACCTACTCATTGAAGTGCAGTGAGATGTTTAAGCTGAACAAAAAGGGCATAACATTGGATTTCTTTGGAAAAGGAGAAAGACAGTTGAGTTAAAAATGCAGAAGACTGCTGAAATTCAGTTTCATAAACAATCAGTGCCTGGGGATAATAATAATTGAAAAAAAAAACACAAAATAGCTGGCTACTTGGAAAGATAGATGTGCTGGATTGCACAAACAATAACTGGCTGATATACACTGAGCAACTTGAGCAGTATTTTGAAGCAAATGAAGTAGCCAATGAAAACCAAGTGCCAGTTGTAGTGTCAGAAACACAAGAAAATCTGCAGATGCTGGAAATCCAAAGCAACAGATACAAAATGCTGGAGGAACTTAGCAGGCTAGGCAGATTCTATAGAGAAGAATCAACTGCTTAATCTTTACTATAGAGGCTGCCTGGCCTGATGAGTTCCTTCAGCATTTTGTGTGTGTTGCAAGTTGCAGTGTTATGGGTGGATAGACATACAGGTTGCTTAGAAGTTTAACTGCTCCAACTGAATCAGCTAATCAGCTTTACCTATATCATGAAAGTGATGCAGGAACATTTAGAACAAAAACCACTATTGATTGCAGAACACTTTAGGTTTCATAAGTGGAATCAAAAATATGGGGAGTCTATTTTGGCATATGTGACTGAAGTGAAGAGATTGCCTGAGCATTGCCAGTTTACTAATGGGCTTCATGATGCACTGAGGTAATTTAGTTTGTGGAATCTTACAAGAAAGCTAACAGAAATGCAACTCACATTTGAAAGATCAGTTGAAATTGCTGCATCATTGAAAACAGCAGACAGAGATGTAATTAAGTTGCAGACAGGAATGAAGCTGAGTGTGAGCAAACCTGTAAAATCTCTAACACATTTCAGTCTTGATAGGCTGGATGAAGGAAGGATTTTTCCCTTAGCTGCTGAATCAGTCGAGAAAAGAAGTTATACTCTCGGTATACAGGACTAGAGCTTAAGTACAGATTTATTGACACTAAACATATCGAGGGGTATAGAGTGAGTGAGAATGTGGTATTCAGAGACAATTAGTTATGAATGTATTAAATTGCAAAGCAGCATTCAAGGGTGAAAGATGCTTCTCCTGCTCCCATGAATTTAAGTTGTGAGAACTCTTCTACTTACAGCAAGCACTCTGAGGCAGTGGAAAATACTAACTCTACTTATTCCTCAAAATCTGTCAATCCATCTGAAAAATTACCAACCACTGTCAGTGTCCTCTCCCAGGCCAGCTCTGAAGCACTATTAACACTCTGTCAGCTCTATTGAACAATACACCTTTTCCACATACCTGGTATAAATTACTGAAACAGACTCTTTTCTGGACTCTTTCATGGGAAATAACTACCAGGTTGAAAGAGAGAAGGTGTCAAGGATCTTGTCAGAAGCTTCATGAAAATTTGCAGGAGTCCAATTTTGAAAAATTGAAACACACTGTTGGCCCCTCATCTATGACTTCTCAAATGAAGAAGGAACATTCCAATGTCACTAGGGATTAATTCCACAATTGCACAATTACTTTTGCATTGAAACTACAGAGAAGTCAGTAGTAAGACTGAAAGCAATACATCACATCACACGCTACTCACCTGTAGCTTTTGGCCCACATGTGCTTGAGCCTGTGGGTTGCATATTGGCAAAATCGATCTGCACAAGAGATAACAAATAATCATCATCCTGGGTGGTCACCTAAGAAATTGGAGGAACAATTTCTCACTAATTTCACCATCTTGACAATCAAAATCCTCCTTCCATCTCCAGGAGGTATACAATTTCTTTCCCTTCTGATAATTATCTAGATCCCTTTACAAGGTCATAGTTACATCTGTTCCACTACATGTCCTGGGAGTACCAGATGCTAATCTCACCCCTTCATTCTGTGTTCCATGCTTCTTCATCGCTCTGCTAATGAAAACAGTTTCTCTTCACCGAGACATCAAATACAATCTGTCATACACCTGGCTCTGAAACACCGAGAAAACAAGGATATGTATCAGAAAGCTGTTTCAGGAATTCATTTTGGCATAAAGCACTATTTTCCCACAGATATTGGTGAACAAACTCCTTCTTCTTGGTCTAATTACACCACTGTGCAACTGGGAGTTGGGCCTCCAAACTAGCAGAC
Organism: Hypanus sabinus; assembly: GCF_030144855.1. Classification (NCBI taxonomy): domain Eukaryota; kingdom Metazoa; phylum Chordata; class Chondrichthyes; order Myliobatiformes; family Dasyatidae; genus Hypanus; species Hypanus sabinus. The sequence goes on from NC_082731.1 coordinate 9,620,292, forward strand.
CTCAGGTAGCCAGAATACAGCCACTTCTCCCCCGTCCATCTACTTGAACACAGGTGCCCCTCCAGGGTGCCTATTGCTGTATACTCTACTCACATGACAGCACTGCCTCACACATTATAAGTTCACTGATGACACAATAGTGGTGAGGCTGATCACCAGCAATGATGAGACAGCCTACAGAGAGGAGATGGAAGAACTCAAGGACAGGTGCTAGTTAAAGAGCCTCTTCCTCAATGTCAACAAGACAAAGGAGATGGTTATCATCTTCAGAAGAACTAGCACCACTCATACCCCACTTTACATCAGTTGAAATTGTAGGCAGTTTCGAACTCCTGGAAGTGCGCATCTTTTCTAGTCCCAAAAGATGACATATACAATCAGGAAAGCTCACCAATGCCTCAACTTCCTGAGGAGGCTAAAGAGAACTGAACTATATACATCTCTACTCATTTCCTTCTATAGGTAGGCCATAGAGAACATCCTAAGAAGCTGCATCTCTGCTTGGTATGGAAACTGCAGTGTGGCAGAGAGGAAGGCTCTACAATGGGAAGTGATAATTGCCAAATGAATCAACAGCACCAGTCTAGCCAGCATCAGGAACGTATGTACAGAATGATGCCAGAAAAGAGTCAGTAGCATCAATAAGGATCACACCCACACTCTTCATGGACTGTCCATCCCACTCTCATCAGGAAGGAGGCTACGTCACATCCATGCCAGGACCACTAGGCTCAAAAGCAGTTACTTTCCCCAAGCATTATGGCTGATTAACATTTTCACCAACTAACCCACCATCCACACTACCAACCAGCACTATCTGTCATCTCCTGTCAGTCTCCTGTCAGATATTAAACAGTCTTGAATCTTCATTTCAATATTTATCTGATCATCACACAAACCCTTCTGGTACAAGGAGAGCAACCTGGCTTTCTCCTGTTGGTCTGTAGGAATACAAGCAGCAGCTGGTTAATTCAGCAGACAAACAGTCTTAAAATATAAACTGACAATATGATTACATGTGGCAGTATTCAAATTGAGACTATTGTCAGTTACGTGTCCGGCTTTTGAAATTAATTGAACTTTCTTCTTTGGCTGTCCATCAATTTTTGATGATGACTGAGTCCTGAGCAAGGTTGTATGGAAGACCTGCAGTTGCCCATGCTGCAAGTTTCCCCTCTCCATGCCACCAATGTTGTCCAAGGGAAGGTCATTAGGACCCATACAACTTGGCACTGGTGTCAACACAGAGAAATAACTAGCGACCTTCAGATCACTAGACTGATGCCTTAATCACTTGGCCACATGCCACACCATTAATGGCACATTCTCCTCTGTTTGCTCTTGTAACATACGTTATCCCACAATATAATGTCCATTGTATTTTCTAGTCATGAAAACTAGCCATTGGGTGTGGGACATTCTGACACTGTACTATTGTAATTACACAGAATACAAGGATATATGAGGAGGAATTTCTTTAAATGTGGAACTCATTGCACAACAGCTACGGAGGCCAAATGAGAAGGAGATAGATTCTTTATTAGTACAGGCATCAATGGTTATGGAGAGAAGGCAGGGGAATGGAGTGAAGTGGGATAATATATCAGTCATGATGGAATAGCAGAGTAGATTTGATGGGCTAAGTGGCGCATTCTGCTCCGATAGTTTTATGATCACAGAGAAGACAGTAACTATGTGCTTATGTTAATCAACCCTTATTGAAATTGTATATTTATGACCTCTGAAATAGTTGTTTTCTGGATGGATCTCAGAAATGGAATCCTGATTTGTATAGCTGGTACACATCTAATCTATGATTTTACTGCCCACCAATTTGAATCAAATGCAGGAACTTGAATGGAACACCACCGCTGTGTCAATGAATGGCAATCATGTTCTAGATCCAAACTGTCTCAATAGATAACAGCCTGATTCAGCTCTGAACCCACTGTTGCAAGGCACCAAAAAAATCACTTCCTCTCCTAAGTCTTCCAGAGTCTGGACAACATGTGTACGTGCAGCAGCAGCAGGTGAGTTAGTTAATTTCTGCCTGTTACACCACTGGTGTTTACGGCACCTACAATGGGTGAATAAGACATTAATGAAATACCTTTTTGAATGTATTTACAATGAAGGACCTAGAAGCTAGAGAATACAGGATGAAAACAGGGATACCTGAAATATATCAATATTATGAGGGAGTAGGTGTTGGTGTACGTATACACATAAAGGTGGATAAATCGCAAAAGGCTAACCAGCTATACCATAGGAAAACATAGACATTATTGGAATCCTAACAGAGATTTTTGTTTCATTATTAGCAGCAGGTGATGTACTAGAAGACTGTAAGAAGGTTGATGTGTGTTTATTTTTGAAGGGCTGCAAGAATAAATCAGGATGCTAAAGAACAAAGAACTGTAGTAGGAGAGTTACTGTACAAGATTCTGAAAGTCTGGATTTATTTGCATTCGTAAAGGTAATAACTGATTAGGGTGGGTCAGTGTGACATTGTTTGTGGGAGATACCATCACACAAATATGAGTATTTTGAGGATGTGTCCAAGGGGATTGAAGGGGCAATGTGGGTGATGCCTATATGCACTTTAGCAAATTCTTTGACAATGTCCAATATAATGGGCTGGTCTAGATTAGAATACATAATATCCAGAATGAGAAATGAGCATTGTTTGGCATTTGGTCAGTATGAACAAGTTGGATGAAAGGGCCCGTTTCAGTGCTGTATAATTATTAATCACCATGAATCTATGAATATGTAATTCTACAACTTGACAATTTGATTTATCTACTTGTATCAGTCATCCATCCGTGATATTGACGTAGTTTGTGTTTTATTTCTGTCTAAAAGTGGAGGACATGACCAGGACATCAGGCTGAGTATGTCCTCCTTCGCTGCATTTTGAGACCTTCTATTTTTGCTCATCTCTGTTCCCATTCTAACAGTTCCCTTTCATTCATTGATTAGATCACCACACAAACAGCCAGACACCTCCGGTTTTACCATGAGACATTCCCCTACCCCCACCGTCTTCCTGCCTTCACAGGCTGATTTTGTGTCCTTTCCTGTTATTACCATGGGGTCTCTGCCCTGAAACATTCACTGATTCACTTCTGATCAGCTCTGCGCCCCATCATTCCATATTTACAATACGTTTCATACTTCCGCTTCTCCTTCCACGTGATCTCAAACCTTGCCCCAGATGGCTAGGCATGCGCACTGTGATGCCTCAGACCTCCTAACAAATGATGGATGGTTACCACAATGGATGAGCCACCTTCAGTCAAAGTTTCCTTCAATAGGAGAGGCGAAGTCCAGCCTTCAATGGCACGGTGTGGATTTGCGCACGCATACTTCTGACATGGGCTTTAAGTTTCCAGCCGATTTGCAGAAGGCCGGTTTCCTGGAGGAAGAAATAGTTTCAGATGTTCGGCTTCTCACCAGAATTGGAAAAGGTGAGAGGTACAATCAAGTTTTAAGATACAGATAGAGCTCGATGTGGTGGGTGGGCTGAACGCTGACAGTGGGCAAAGCTTGTTAAAATGTTCAGTGAAGATCAAAAATAGATGTGTAGGGAATACAAACAGAAGCTAAGTAATTGCTCGGATATTTTGTGAAAGAACTTTTGGGGACTGCAAATGTGAAATGCAAAATCTGCTGTTGTTGATATTTCTAAACGATTTAACTCTATGCTGAATGCATGTCTAGTGGAAAGGTGAATTGCTGTTAAGAGAGGTTTTAAGCTTCATTAAAACGTTCAGAAAGCTGAAGGCAGAGTAACGGCTTGATGGAGTATTAGGATAATTTACTCTAACAATTGGAAGGAGGGAAATGGGGAAAATGCGAATTAAACATGTAGAATTTGTGATCTCTGATTCTTGAACAGATGAATGTCTTTTATTAAGGCAATTGTAATATTTGAAGAAATCGAGCTGGAGAATGACTCAGTTTTGAGGGATGTGACATGTTATAAATATTTGCAGACTCAGATTTATTGATCACATGTAAATCAAAACATGCAGCATACCCAGAAAAGCAGTAGAATTGCCAATGCAACAAAACAGTTGCTGAGATACTCAAGCTGTCCTATTTGGCACCAACAATCATTCCACAGTCAAAGTTGCTTGGAACACATTTCTTCCCCATTCTGATGTTTAGGCTGAACAATAATTGAACCTGTTACAAGAGAAAATCTGCAGATACTGGAAATTCAAGCAACACACTAAAAATGCTGGAGAAACTTCAGGCCTGGCAGCATCTATGGAAACAAGTACAGTCAATGTTTTTTTCTGAAACCTTTCGGCTGGACTGGAGAAAAAAAAGATGAGGAGCAGATTTAAAAGGTGGTGGAAGGAAGAGTGAAACACAAGGCGGTAGATGAAACTGGGGGGTATGGTGAAGTAAATAGCTGGGAAGTTGACTGGTGAAAGAGATGTAGGGCTGGAAAAGGGGGAGCCTGATAGAGAAGGATAGAAGGCCATGGAGGAAAGAAAAGTGGGGAGGAGCACCAGAGGGAGGTGATTGGCAGATAAGGAGATGAGGTGAGATAGGGAAGAGGAGATGGGTGGGGGATTGGTGAAGGAGAGAGCTGGGGAGTGGGAAGGTTGTGTTATAACTGGTAATTTGAAAAATCAATGTTCATACCATCAGGTTGGAGGCTACCCTGATGGAATAGAAAGTGTTGCTCCTCCAACCTGAGTGTGGCCTCATCACGACAGTGGAGGAGGCCATGGATTGACATGTCAGAATGGGAAGTGAAATTAAAATGGGTGCCTCCCAGTGACACAGGTGTTGATGAAGTCAGTGACAACAGTGGTGTATTCATTCAGATTCAAAGTTGAATCGTTGAATATTATCCTGTCCATCGCCTCAAAGCAGTTCTGCCAGCACACCTCCACCTCGCTTGACTAAGTCTGGGTCCTCACCACTGTACCTCATTTTGTTAGGCTAACAAGCATCACAAGAAGGTGGTTTGGGAAATGGTAGTCGTCAGTGTAATGCTACTGGATCACCAATGTCATGGGTTGAGTTCCCACCTCTATCTGTAAGGAGTCTGTACATTCTCCACATCACCATATTGGATTTCTCTTGGTGCTCCAGTTTGCTGCCACATTCCAAAGGTTGATTGGTTATGTGGGTGTGATTGGGTCCTGCAGACTCATGAGCCGAAAGGGCCTGTTACTGTGCCGTGTCTCTAAATAAAATAAAACTCCTTTGCATAGTTAGCTGTCACTGTCATTCCACAGGTACAAAAACATAATTACAACAGCTTTATTTTAAATGCTTTTGAGTATAAATTCAATTACATTTCACTTTTTTTTCCAGTTCATATTATTTTCTTTCTTCCTCCCTCATTTTGCAGCATAGTGCCACCAAGTGTTGAATGACTGCCTGGGAATCAACAGGAAGAGAGCCGAACCCAGAGGAAAAAAGGGAGGGTGAGCATTACAATGCATTGTGCTGCTGGAGGCAGAGTTGCCTGACCAGGTTAGTCAATGGGAATCTGAAATGAGCAACTTGTTCATTCTTTTCATTCACAAGATGTGTGAACCAGTGGTGAGATCACCTAGTAGCATCAATGATACGAAGCAGATGGTGAGTCACACTCTTCAAGTGGAGCTCATCTTCATTGTTGTTGTTGATGGGAAGGGTGTCCTGTTCAGATGCATGGAGCAATCACTCCCTTCACAAGTGTACTGATCGCCAAGGTATCTTGAATGTCCATAGGACATAGGAGCAGAATTAGGCCACCTGCCCCATCGAGTCTGCTCTGCCATTCAATCATGGCTGATCCTTTTTTTTTCTCTGCTCCTCAACCCCAGTTCCCGGCCTTCTCCCCATAACCTTTAATGCCCTGTCCAAACAAAAACCTGTCAACCACTGTCTTAAATACACCCAATGACTTGGCCCCCACAGCTGCATGTGGCAACAAATTCCACAAATTCACCACCCTTTAGCTAAAGAAATCTCTCCACATCTCTGTTTTGAAAGGGCACCGCTCTATTCTGAGGCTGTTCCCTCTTGTCCTAGACTCTCTCATCATAGGCAACATTCCTTCCGCATCTACTCTGTCTAGGCCTTTCAATATTTAAAAGGTTTCAATGAGATTCCACCCCGCCCATCCTTCTGAATTCCAGTGAGTACAGACCCAGAGCCGTCAATCATTCCTCATATGATAACCCTTTCATCCCTGGAATCATCCTTGTGAACTTCCTCTAGACGATCTCCAATGGCAGCACATCTTCTCTAAGGGGGGGGGTGGGGTCCAAACTGTTCACAGTACTCAAGATGAGGCCTCACCAGTGCCTTATAAAGCCTCAGCCTCACATGCTTGCTCTTCTATTCTGGACCTCTTGAAATGAATGCTGACATGGCACTTGCCTTCCTCACTACCAACTCAGCCTGCAAGTTAACCTTCGGGGTGTTCTGCACAAGTCCCTCTGTATTGCTGCTGCATCAGCAGTTACAGCAGGTTCATTCTTTCAGCATGTCAGTATCTTGCTGCACCTTCTGCCTTTTTCTCGACACTGGAGGCTACGAGTGATATAACTTCGTGCAAAAACTTTGTTAAGTGTACAAAGTTCTTGTCCTCCACCCCGTTCATTCTGCTCTGTGACCGTTGCATAGCTCCAGACCAGGTTTGGGTTTTGTTCCTGAAACACAAAGTTCAAGTAGCATTTCAGGTTCATTCTTTTATCCCCTAGGATCCTCCAGATCACTTAGATTTGCTGAATTTGATTGTTTTTGTTCTTTTGTCCTCTCTCGTGTACTTTATTGTTTTGAATTCATCTCACAGGAAATTAGGAGAGGATTTGCTGATGGAAAGCTTAACCCAAACATCGGGTCAAGACCTGAATGAGTTGGTCAGTTCATTCACTGCCGAATATCGGTCATTAAACGCAGAAGTGAAAAACACCATTCAGACTAGGAAGAAGCAATACAGATGTTCTTTGTGTGGGAAGGGGTTTACCCGATCTTACACGCTGCTGAGGCACCAGCGATTTCACACTGGGGAAAGGCCATACAACTGTTCGATATGTGGGAAAGGCTTCACTTCTTCGTCCAACCTGCAGACGCACCGACTCGTCCACACTGACGCAAGACCTTTCAAATGCTCCGAATGTAAGAAGAGCTTTAAAAGCAGGACTCACCTGTTGAAACACCAACAGACTCATACTGGAGAGAGACCATTTACCTGCTCTGTGTGTGAGAAGGGATTTAGTTCTTCATCCAACCTACAAACACACCAACTTATTCACACCAATTTGAGACCTTTTAAATGTTCTCAATGTAAAAAGGGTTTTAAAAACAGCAGTGATCTGCTGAAACACCAGCACACTCACAGTGGAGAGAGACCCTTCACGTGTTCCGAGTGTGGCAAGGGATTCACTTCTTCATCCAACCTCACTGCACACCAACTTGTTCACACTGATGAGAGACCCTTTAAATGCTTTGTGTGAAGAGCTTTAAAAGCAAACAAGAACTGCTGAAACATCAATGCACTCATGCCCTAGAAAGGCCATTTACCTGCTCTCAATGTGGGAAGGGATACACTCGACTATCCAGCCAACTGGCACACCAATGTACCAGGGCAGGTGAGAAGCCTTTTACTTGCTCTCTGTGTGGGAAAGGTTTCAGACGTTCCCTTCAGCTCACCACTCATCAGCTTGTTCATAGCAATCAGGATCCGTTTCATTGACTGACTGCAATAGGAACGATTTGCTGGTTTGGCATCGGGCCCATGCTGGAGAAAAGCCATTTACCTGCCCAATGTGTGGAAAAGGATTCACCCTGTCATCCACACTGCTGAGACACCAACTCATTCACAATGGAGAGAGGCCGTTCATTTGCTCTGTGTGTGGAAAGGGATTCACTTTGTCAGCCGACCTGTTGAAGCACCAGCTAATCCACACTGGAGAGAAACCTTTCAAATGCACACTGTGTGGGATGAAATTCACATGTTCAACCAACCTTAATGTCCGTCAACATGTGCACGCTGGGGAGAGGCCATTTACATGCTCTGTCTGTGGGAAGGGATACATCCTGTCTTCCCACCTGCTGAGACATCAGCTTGTTCACATTGATCAGAGACCTTTTAAATGCTTTGACTGTGTGAAAAGCTTTAAACACAGAAGTGTTTTGCTGAGACACCAACGTACTCACACTTTGGAAAGGCCATTTGCCTGTTCTGAATGTGGAAAGAAATTCACCCTGTCATCATATCTGCTAAGACACCAGCTCACTCACACTGGAGAGAGGCCATTTACTTGCTCAATGTGTGGGAAGGGATTCACACAGTCATCAACCCTGCTGAGACACCAACTCACACACACTGGAGAGTGGCCGTTCACCTGCTCAGAGTGTGGAAAGGGATTCACTTGCAGTTCTCATCTCACTGAACATAAACGTCTTCATTCTGGCGAGAGATGGTTTCCTCTTTGTGTAGGAAAGGATTCAGTAAATGATCCAAGCATATGAGGTACCAGTTTCTTCACACTGAAGTGAGCTGACACACCTGATCCATGTGTCGAAAGGGATTTACTTCACTTCACTAAACACTAGCTTATTCAATCTGATATGGTAGCTCTATAGTGTTTGGGCTGTGAAGCTTGTAAAAGCAAGTGATCTGTAAACCACCAATGTACTTGTCCTGGGAAGAAGGCCATTAAAAATTCCACAGTTACTAGAGAATTCTCTCAGTATTTGAATTGTTGAGCTACCAAAAACACACAGGTGACTGCAATAAAATTATGATAATCTTGTAACTTATGTTCTGACATACTGGTTGGCATTGATGAGTTGGGCCGAAGGGCCTGTTCCTGTGTTGTATTACTCTGTAACTAACCTGGATGCTAAGTCTTTGCTGTCCATTGGCTGTCAGGTCAGAGCTTAATAGGTGAAGGATGAACATGGCTTGGGTATGTATTTGGGATCGGGAACACTGTGATGGGTGTTAAGGTTGCAATCAGCCTTGGCACGGAGTACAAGCCAGAACTGGGATCCACAGTATAATCTGAGTGTGTAGCTCGAACTGGGCTACAGAGTGTAATCCACATTTGCAGAACTCCTATAATCAATCTGGGGTCCGGAGTATAACCCGGGTGTACAGCTGGAGCTGGGGTCAAAAAAGGCTGAAGTATATAAACATTGCAGTCACCAGTCCTGGCTGTACACCCTGTCCTCATTTCTGAAATACAAGCTGAAACTCACTTGTCTGTGTGTCTTGCTCTCTCTAAACTCATAGAGTTCACTGGAAAATTTATTATGTGTAACAGATTTTCTTTTTCTTAAAAAATGCACAATAAATGTGAGACAATGGGAAAGAAATCCAAAATTCTGGTAAACTTTGCTAGTTCAACACCAGTGCATTACTGGAGTTTTAATGTACAAAATTGAATTCTGTTATTTATATCTAGAGCTAATGCATATGCATCTTGTTCATCAACATTTGTTTCTGTTGATACCAACAGAAATTAATCATTAATCATTCCCACATTAATCACAATGAAAATTCTAAATATTATGGCAGGTTTTTTTTAGCGACTTATAAATGTCCATTTATTCGACAGAAATCTTCTTGGTAATGGGGTCTTGCCAGGTCACAGAAACAAGATGCTGGAGGAACTCAATAAATCAGACAAAATCTATGGAAAGGAATAAACTGTTAACATTTTGCCTTGAGACCCCTCTTGAGGACTGGAAAGGAAGGAAGAAGGCAGAATAAGAAGGTGAGGGAGGATAGATACATGCTGGCAGCTATAGGTGAAGAGAGGTGAGGGGGAAGTTTGGTGGTGGATGAAGTGAGAACTGGGAGATGATAGATGGATAGGTGAAGGGCTGAAGAAAGAATCTGATGAGAGATGAGAGTGGACCATGAGGAAAATGAGAAGGAGGAGGCGTACCAGAGAGAGTTGAAAAGGTGATAGACAGGTGAGGAGAAGAGAAGGGGGATGAGGGGATCCAAAAAGGCAGGGGGTCAGAAATTTCTGTACATTAGAGAAATCAATGTTCATGCCATCAGGTTGGAGGTTGCCCAAAGAGTTGGTGTTCTTCCAACTTTAGAGTGGCCTCATCATGGCAGTAGAGGAGGACATGAACCAACATGTCCAAATGAGAATGGGGAGTGGAATTGAAATGGATGGCCACCAGGAAATCCTGTCTGTTGCAGATGGAGCAAAGAAGATTGATACAGCCTTCCTGCAATCTATGTCGATGTCACCAATGTGGAGGATCCTGCCCTGAGAGCACCAGATACAGTAGAGGACACCAACAGTTGTGCAGGTAAAGTGTTACCCTACCCGGAAAGGATGACCCTGTCAGGTTGGTGTGGTTCAATTTATGTTAGTCAGTAGGGTACCGAGTATCAGGGATAGAGAGAAGTCACTATCAAGTTTATTTATATGGGCAAGGAAGAGATTGTTGTCATCATCTATGAGGTTCAGGTTATGATAGACGTGAAATTTGTTTCAATGACTGGTGATGGCTCATATCAGACTGGAGAGGAAGGTGACAGTCACTCTGCAAGTTTGTGAAACAGCAGATTGGTTTCCATTGTAGGATTGTGCGCGTAAGGTAAAATGTTTTGCCCTTAGTTAAATTATCATGACCCAGATTTGATTGTTAAAAGCATCCAAAATTTCAAAGTTCAAAGTATGTATACATTATACAACTTTGTTTTACCAGTCATGGTTGTTAGCCTTGAGCTGAACCCCGAAACCTGGAGGACCAGTGGGCCACTATAAGTTGGACCTCTACCCTTTGACTTGTTTGGCATGGGTAACCCTACCAGGAGCCGAAGCATAAAGCGCTGACTCCAGCTAACATAGCTCCCTGGATCATTGAGCCCTCCAAACCCGACAATAAGGCTGTGATCCACTTGGAGATTACAATTTAAAATTCCAATGTTAATTCAAATCTAGACCCAATCAGATTATGGATAATATCCATATGATTCCAAAACTGTCAGGACTAAAATAATTAACAGTAAGCAATGTATTTCAGAGACGTGAGAAAATTTCCAAGGAAAATGCAGGAAATTTTGTAAGTAACAGATTGGAAGAATTCCAACTCTTTAATTCTGCTAAACCCAGCAGAGAAAACAAAAAAGTTAAGGGCCATAAATAGATAATTGCAGCATACAAAGGTATGGAATACTGACCTAAGTAGTTGTGGAGATTAGAGGCACTAGAGATATAATTTTCATGCTAGAAATGACCCTCTGAAAGGTGCATTGGACAATAGGGCTCCATGCTTACTCGGCTTAATGAATCTTAACTAGAAAATGGTAGAAGACATCGGGCCTGCTTATTGTTGAACTAATCAATTTTCTTATACTGGACAAAATGTTAGCTGGATCTTCAGTTAACTTGGCCATAACAGAATGGGGGAGCAGACTCAGTGGGTGAATGCTCTTCTGTTTTATAAATAGAACTGATGGTTCTCCCATGCCAAGCTTCAAGCAACTGATCAAGAGACCAAAGAAAGAAGTTGATGTATTAAAGATGTTCTGATCAGTGAAGGCAATTACACTTCCACGTTATGCTAATCCTAGGACCACAACCTTAGAAGCTGTTGTGTAACAAGAGGATCAATTTGACAGCCTTTAATTGTTGCCTCATTTTATTTGTGAGTTAACAGCAAAAATTTCCACCAAAAGCTCCAAGTGTTTAGCCACATACTGTAAGGTATGCACCATATTACTTGCATGAAGGGATATAGGGAGAAGGCAGGAGGTTAGGGCTGAGAGAAAAATTGGATTAGCCATGATGAAATAGTGGAGCAGACTCGGTATGCCAAATGGCCCAACTCTACTCCCATATCCTAAGTCTTATGGAGCTGATATCAAGGATATATTAGCCTAAGCAAAATGAATCACACACTGGGTCACTTTTGATGGGAGCTAAGCATCCTAAAAGTAAGGATATCATAGGTTATGGGGACAAGGAAGAAAGTGAGGTTGAAGATGATAACAAATCAGCCATGATGGAATGGCAGAACAGAAACAATGGGACAAATGGCCTCAATTTGCTCCTTTGTGATAGAGTTTTATGGTCTCAAGCATTTTAATGGATTACAATACATTTTTTTTTACCTTCCTCTCTCCTGAATACTACCTGAAATTCCTGGGCATCAGGTTTCAGCTTTCCAATTTACTGAGCTGCTAATGCTGAAATCAATATTCTCCTCTTTGGCCAGGGTCCTTTGATAGTGATATGCCGTGCTAGAACCCCAGGTAAATTCTTTAAATTGATGCCAGTAGTCTCAACCTATGTTCACTGCTGTGGGTTGAACTCAATAGTTCTCCCTACACTGATCAACCACATTCTTAACAACCCCATTCTGAGGGGGGAAAAGAAACAGAATTATGTGAAACACACCAGGTGAGGCAGCATCCATAGAAAGAAAAATGTTTTGAAACGCTTTGCAAAGATGCCTGACCTGCTGAGCATTTCTAAGATCTGTTTTAGTTTTTCTATTTTCAACTTGAAGTCACACATGTAAATTTAGGGTTCAGAATATGTCCTGAATGAAGTAAATTTTGCCAACACATTACAGTATTTTGTTGGCTTAAATCTGCTTTGGAAAGGTGTATATATCATTCAGCTTGAGATAAGTCAGAGGAGTAATAATAAAGAAATTTGTGATGGAGTATAGGATGTGTGCTGACGTAAGAGGTCTGAAATGTTTTATGTTGTTGAGCAAAATAGTAGGATCGAACATTATATGGGAAAATGTGAAGTGATATATTTTGGTTTAAATTATTGGAAAAGTGGAATATTAATCATTTGATGTTCAGAGAGACCTGGCTGTCTTCAAACACAGTAACAGCAAATGATCTATTTGCTTTCAGCAAGTGGGATTTAATTTAACAGTAAGGGTGTCTTGCAAGATTCACTGCATTTCTTCCTGGATACCTAAAGTTACAACAGCAAAATTGCCCCTTTGGCTCAACTTGTTCACATCAAGTGAGATACCTGTCTCTGCCACTTGCCAGCGTTTGGCCCAATACAAACAACATTTCAGCATTAAAATTATACTGTCATCTCCTCTAACAGTTTGTTCTATACACTCAACACCCTCTCTGTGAAAACTTTTGTCCCCAATACTTTATTTATCTTTCCTCTCTCACCTTAATCATAGACCATAAGAGGAGAATTTTGCCATTTAGCCCATTGAATCTTCTCCACCATTCCAGCATGACTGATTTATTATCTCTCACAACCCCATTCTCCTGCGTTCCCTCCATAATTTTTGACTCACCCCTTACTAATCAAAAACCTATCAACTTCCACTTTAAATATACCCAATGATTTGGGACTTCACAACCATCCATAGCAATAAATTCCACAGATTCATGACCCTCTGGCTAGAGAAGTTCTTCCTCATCACTGTTCTAAACTGACTTCCATGTATTCTGTTGCTGTGTCTTCTGGTCCTAGACTGCCCCATTATGGGAAACATCTACGACACATCCACTCTAACTAGGCCCTTAAATGTTCAACACATTTTAATGAGATTCCCCTTCATTCTTCTGAGCTCCACTGAGTACAGGGATAGAGCTGTCAAATGCTCCTCATAAGTTAACCCTTTCATTTCCAGGATCATTCTTACGAACCTTCACTGGACTCATTCCAATGTCAGCACATCCTTTCTTAGATAAGGGGCCCAGAACTGCTCATGATACTGGTGTGGTCTTACATCCTACCCTTTATATTCTGGTCCTCTAGAAATGAATGCTAATATTGCATTTGCGCTTCGTACTACAGACTTAAACAGCTAATCATTGGGTGGGGGGAGAGTGGTATGGGGAAGAGTTTAATTTAATGATACATCACAGTAAACACATCCAGCTGTTTGAGCCATGCTGCCCCAATGACCCATTAAACTCTAAGCTAATCACAGGACAAACTACAATGCTCAATTAGCCTACCCAGAATAGCTTTAGACTGTGGGAGGAAACCAGAGGACACGGAGAAAGCCCACACATTCCTCAGAGAGAAAGTACACAGCTTTTCTGCAGCGAGAAACCGGAACTGAACTCTGACCTCTGGAATGTCCCGTGTTGTAATAGCATCATGCTAACCACTATACTATTGCAGCATTCTGAGTAGATTTGGCCACTACTGTAGGGATTAAAAGACTGAGGTGATGCCATTGGAATATTACAGTAGAGTCTTTGTAGGGGTGTAGGTATGAGGGGTCTGGTGTGTAATTAACAGAAATAGATGTTCAGAAGCTATGTTCTTTGAGAAATCCAGAATAGGTTTATAATATCAGGATAAATTGATGTCATTCAATGCACTGAATATTGTGTTGAGGAGAAATACTTTTAAGATTAAGTGGTTTGGGTTTCTGTTCCCCAGAAAATTCTTCTAAAGCAGCTCAGCTGGTAAAACTGTTCTTTCTCAGCTCCAGTAAACTGTATTCATTCCTCAACTTGGGTGTTTATTTATAAGGAACATCCTTTATCCTGTGGTAGGGTCAGTTTCCTCTGAGTTCACATTCCAAAGATGTTTGGGTTAGTAGTACTTAGTCACATGGGTGTAATTGGGTGGTGTGGGCTGAAAGAGTTCTTATAATTAAAAATAAATAAATTAAAAATCTCTTAATTGGTATTTGTAAATTGGTACAAGTGAGTAGTGTAAGATTAATGTGATTAATGTGGATTAGTGTTTGCTCATCAAACTAGTACTGAATGCACCACAAGGCAGTTACTGTTGGTTTCTCTATTTGAGTGAAGTACCCAGATCGTAGGGTTATTGAAGAGATAGTGGCTCTGCAGAAAATACAGGAAATTAAGTCTGACACCAAGATCAGGTCAGCTGTGATCTTATTAAATGCCACAGTGAAGGAGAACAATAAACAATTTGCTGGAGGAACGCAGCAGATCAAGGAGCCTCAGGGGGAGCGGGGGAGGAGGGATGGAAGAAGTATTGATGTTCCAGGTTGAAACCCGCATTGCAAACAGGAGAAGAGTATGACAATCCAGATCAGTGCCATCTAAAATTCTGACACAAGTGCTCAGTCAGCCAGATTGGTTGCTGGCTGGTCATCCCTCTACTTTCTTCCAACTGGAACAGCTGATGCCTATAGAAGCTGTGCAGTTTTGTGAAGCCTGTGTAACCCTTACCCAACAGGCTGGTATATGTCTAGGGGAAAAAGGAGATCCAGCCACTCTCCAACCCACCTCCTGTACACGCAGGTGCTGTGAGAATCGAGTTAATGCCTAGTGCCCGCCAACAGTATCAAACCCACAACAAATACCGTTATGAAATACACTTTAAAGAGTTTACTAAAATTAAAAAAATAGTAGGCAATACAATATTTATATATATATATATATATATATATATATATATATATATACAAGGAAAAAACAAAAGGCGCCAACTTATCAAAGTTCAGTCTGTTTAGTGCACTCGTTGGAGCTCAATCAACGAACCAATCGACCCATCCGGCCGTCGCACCTGGGACCACCCCGGTGGTCTTACGAGCAGTCCAGCACATGTCCACCTTCCTCAGCATCTTCCTCGGCCTCTCCCAAAAAAACCCGCGAAAACCCCTCCCCCAAGTTCCCAGCATCACAAGACACAATGACATTCCCCAAGAAATATTCCTACTTGTAACAAACCAACGAGGCCATTTTGAGTAACATACCCAGGACATTGTACACCTGCATGAAGGTGTAGCAGAAACAAGTAAACTGGAATGCCTCCAGTTTCTGGTTGTTCTTGACCAGCAAACTTCCAAGTTTAGGGCACGTCTAAAGAAGCTGTCATAACTTAGAAATAAAACAAATGCAGAAAATAGATTTTATAAAAGCAAAGAAAATACTCCTGGAATCATAGGTAGTGCAGCACAGAAGAAGGACCTTAAGCCCTTCATGTCTCTACTAAGCATCATGTACTCCACCTATTTCTCCTGTCCCTGTTTACCAGCAATTGGTCCATAACATTGAATCCTTGAGCAAGCTAAATGCTTAACTGGTTACTTCCTAAATGTCGTATGTGTACCACCTCATTCAGACAATGTTCCAGATTCCAACCACACTGCATGAAAACATTCTTGCTTATATTCCCTTCTAATTGTCTTACCATCTCTCCTAAGCCTATGCCTTTTCATTCTGGGTACCTCTGTTATCCCCTATCTATCTTACCCTATCTATCCCCTCATTATTTTGCAAAGCACAATCAGGTCCAATCAGTCTTTTTCTGTTCTGAGGAAAACAAATCCACCAGTCTGAACTCTTAGAGCTGGAAAATTCCACTTCAGGTGACATCCTGGTAAACACTGAAAGAAATAAGCTTTTGTATTCCACTGAGGTCATCTAAAATCCAGTGGTATGAACATTGACTTTTCCACTTCCAGGATAAGCTGCACTTCCTGTGCTCCTGATCCACCCAAATTTTCCTTTCCCCCAACTCATTCCACCTGCCCATCACCCACACATTATACCAGTTGATTCTCTTGCACCCCCCTGAATTGTTTCACTTGTCCATCTTCCCTTCCTTATATGGTTACATGGATCACATTCCTTACTTAAAAAATAGCTTTGTCACGTGGACTGTACATGGAAACATTGAAACATGCAGCAAAATGTATTGTTCCCCCTGCTTTTTCAGAATGCCCTCAGAGGTGTCCTTAGCCCCGGCCCCAGAGAACAACACAAGCAACAACAGTAATAAAACAATACAACAGAAGAACAAACCCCTTTCCCACCCAACACAGGAAAAGTTATCTCTGAGGTCGTCGGCCAGGGACTTTCAGACATGCAGAGAATAGGCCTCCAACCTCCAGTTTTTGGCCCAACCCTGCGGTCACAGAATTTCAGACTTCAGACCTCTGACTTCTGGATCTATCAACTCAAGAGCTTTGACCTTTGACTTATCTGCCAGACAATGCCTCTGCCCTCCCTCTCGCCTTTTTATACTGCCTATCTCCTCCCAACATACTCGGTCTGATGCAGAATCTCAATCCAAAACGTAAATTTGCCTCCACGGATGCTGATTGACCAACTGAGTTCCTCCAGATGGTCAAAACCATCTTTAATTCTGTCTCACAGTGTGCAAGATCATAGGTGTTAAATATCTGGAAGATAGAGACCATCAACCTTTCTCTACTGTCTCAAAAAATTGCAAAAGTTAGGCACTTTGACTATCTGGCATAAATCCCATATCTTGAGAGCCTTCCTTCAATGAGTGGAGGTGTCTGAGGCAAAAGTGAACAGGCCACATCATCTGGGTTTGGCATTCTTAAGGTAAAATCCTTGCAAATTCTTGAGTGGTACTAGCAGGATTAGTCGTGCAGAAAATGGGCCAAATAATTTCTTTCATGTTATGGTATCGATTCATTCCTATAGAACCCTATTTGGTAAGGTTGTTTCTTCGTGGTGAAACTAGGATTATCTCCGTAACAACCAGAAGGAGCAAGCAGGATAGCTGAGTGGGCACAGGACATTCTGAGGACAGCACAGTAGTGTAGCGGTTAAGTTCAAGTTTATTGTTCCTGACTGTATGTATATTCAAACAAAATAATTGTTCCTCTGGACCATGTACACCCACAAAACATATCACACACAACACACAAACCAAAATGTTTGTCACACAAACAGAAGGATGTGTTGTCCAGATGATGTTCACGAGAATGATTCCAGGTAATGAAGTGGTTAACATATGAAGAGCATTTGGGAGCTTTCAGCCTGCACACAGTGGAATATAGAAGGATATGTGGGGATCTCTTTGAAACCTACCGAACATTGAAAGATCTAGATAGGATGGATGTTGAGAGGATGTTTCCTACAGTAGGAACCAGAGGGCACAGATTCAAAATCGAGCGACGACACTTTAGAGGTTCAAGGAGGATTTATTTTTCAGCCAGAGAACAGTATATCTGTGAATGCTCTGCCACAGACTGTGCTGGAGGCCAAGTCCATGCATATTTTTAAGGGGAGGTTGATCATTTTCAGATCAGTCAGAGCAAAGGATATGGCAAGAAGGCAGGTGTATGGGGTTGAGTGGGATCTGGGGTCAGCTGTGATGGCTTGACAGAGACTCGATGGTCTTATGGTCTTTCCTGTTAGGGCACAGTTAGTGCAGTGAAAAAATAGTTCCAGCAGCTGTACTTTGTTCAGTCTGTGATATGTGGGAATTCTAGGAGACATCCAGCCTCTCAAATAACTACATCTGCAGCAGGTGCACTGAGCTACAGCCCCTCAGAGAATGTGTTAAGGAACCTGAGCTGCTTCTTTATGACCTACAGCTCATATGGGAGCCACAGGGTGGTGGTCACCCTCGGTTGCAGGAGGCAGGTAGATGGGTGACTGTCAGGAGAAGGAAGGCCAGTGCAGAGTACTCCTGTGGCCATTTCCCTCAATAAGTATCCCACTTTGGATATAGTTGAGGGGAATGGCCCACCAGTCTCTTAGCATTGAATCTGATGCTGTGGGTCAGAAGAGAAGAGAGCTGAAGAGGACTGCAGTAGAGACTGGAGATTCCATAGTTAGAGGAATCAAGATGAGATTCTATGGACATGATGGTGACACATGGATGGAATGCTTCCTCCCACGTCCAAGTCCAGAGATGTCTCAGCTCAGATCCACAGCATTCTGAAGGGGGGCAGGTTTGTGAGCAGCCAGAAGTCTTGCTATATATTGGTGCTTTCATTGTGTGCTCTGTCTGCAAGGCTGAGTACGGTGGTACCGTGGACGTCTATAGCGGGGGTATTCCCTTCTGCCACCTGCGTGGGATGACAAGTCTATCATGACTCTGAGGACTTGTGGAAACTGTGTGGTGGTTTCTTTCGAACTTATAGTCTTTTAACATCTTTGGATTATTTTTACTGTGCCCATGGTCTTTTTTTTTATCAATTATGGTATTGTTTGGACTTTTGTAACTATATGTTAACTATAACTATATGTAACTATGTGGTTTTGTGTTGGTCTTGTAGCTTTAGTTTTTGGTTTGTTGGGTGGTAGAGTTGGTCTCCTGACTTGGTGTGTCTGGGTAGTCCTGTTTTGTCTGGTGGGTTTGGAGCTCCTTTCCAGGGAACAAGCTAAGATGGTAGCGTGATATTAATACGCAGCAGCCTCTCTGGACTCTAGATTTGGGGATTGCCAAACATTATGTGGATTTTCTGTTGTAATCTGTTTTGGAGTGTGCTTTTGAGATATCATTCTGGAGGAACATTGCAGTTGTGGTTTCTCAATGACAATAAAGCAAAATTCACTTCATTTCAAACAATGACATGCAAAACAAAAGCAGAGGAGCTCCTGAAGAGAGATTTTAGGTCGCTAGGCAGAAAGTCGAGAAGCAGGACCTCCAATGTAGTCATTTCTGGACTGCTGCCTGTGCTGCTAGTGAGGGTAGGAATTGGATGATTTGGCAAATTAATATGTCGCTGGAGCAAAGGGCAGGGGTTCAGATTGCTAGACGGTTGGGATCTCTTCTGGCAAAGGTACAACCAATACAAAGGGGATGGCTTACACCTGAACCCAAGGGGGATCAAATTCCTTTCAGGCAGGCTTGCTAGAGCTTTTCAGGAGGGTTTGAACTAACTTGGAAGTGGGTTAGGAATTGGAGTGATAGAGATAGGGTTGGGGTAGTTGGTTTACAAGAAGAGGCAATGTGTAATGAGACTGCTAACAAGGAAAGGTTGATGATAGGGAAAATTGAGCTATAATGTAAAATCAGGATTTTAAAATGATGAATACAGGATTGAATGTTGTATTTGAAAGCATACAGTATATTGAATAAGTAGATGAACTTGTAGCAGAGTTACATATTGGCATCACGAAATGTGGCTGAAGGAAGATTATAGTTGGGAGCTTAATGGCCAAGGATACACATTGTATCAAAAGAACAGGGAGGAAGGCAGAGGGGATGGATGGCCCTTTTGGGGGGAAAACATAAAATCAAATCATTAGGAAGAGCAGATATAGGATTAGAAGGTGTTGAATTGTTGTGGGTAGAGGTAACAAACTGCAAGGGTAAAAAGATCCTAATAGGAGTTACATACAGGCCTCAAACAACAGCCAGGATGTGGTCTACAAATTACAACAGGACGTAAGAAAATGCATGTTACAAGGACAACATTTTGATTGTCATGGAGGATTTCAATATGCAGGTAGATTAGGTAAATGAAGTTGGTGCTGGATCCCAAGAGGAGGAATTTATAGAATGTCTATGAGTTGGCTTTTTAGAACAGCTCATGGTAGAGCCCACTAGGGCATTAGCTATTAGAGTGCTTAAGGTAAAGGGACCTTAGGGGCCAGTGATCATAATATGATAGAATTCACCCTGCAAGTGAGAAGGAAAACTAGACTCAAATGTATCATTATTACAGTGGAGTAAATGGAATTACAGAATCATGAGCGATGGGCTGGCCAAAACTATGTGTAATGTGTGAAGCAAAGCAGAGCTGCAGAACAGATGCTGCTAAATAAGAGAGAGATGAAAAAGAAAGCCATCCAAAATGCTAATGAGAAAGGGAGAGAGAGAGAGATAATGGAGAGTCATTCAAAATGCTAATAAGAGAGAGAGACACACACACATAATTCAGTATTTTGGCATCTGCAGTGATACTGCCAGGGACATTTTGCTTTGAACATGAACTGCTCATTAACACTCCTGCTGAGATTAAAGGAAGTGGTGAAGTTTGATGGACAGGTGATACCCGATCAGGGGGGCATAAAATTGCTGGTTTGCTAAGACATAGTCATACATGCCACGAAACCCAGAAGAGAGCATTGTGCCCCCACAAGTTAGTGGGATTCTGGAGGACAGATTCGCGGGTATCGGCCAGAGGCTCACAGGGTGTAAAGTTATGACCAGTGGGGACCTGTTGTGTGTCCACCCTTTGCTGGGTGACGGGTTCACCACGGAAGAATGGTCGCTTCTGGAACAGAGGGGTCACAGTGGGTGACCACAATGGGACAAGAAGACAACGGAAGGTTTGCCTGAAATTTCATCTCTCTCCCTCTCCCTCTTCCTCTCCCCCTCCCCCTCCCCCTCTCCCCCTCTCCCCCTCTCCCCCTCTCTCACAGTACCACAACAACTACCTCAAACTACGCTAAACTGAGCTGAACTCTGCTTCACTTGAAGACTGATCATTTACCCCTAGCCTTCAATAGAGCTTGGCTGATTCCTATTCCCATTTTTCTGTGTATATCTGTATATTATCATTACTAACCTGTTACGTTTATATCCTTGCATCTAGCGTACTGTATTACTTATTTTACTAATAAACTTTATTAGTTTCTAGTAATTACAGATTCCAATGAGTGTTCCATTTCTGCTGGTTTGACAACCCAGTTAAGGGGTACGTAACAATTGGAAGGAAAGAGTTGCAGGGATGGTGCAACAGCAGCAATGGCTGGAGTTTCTGGGAGCAATTTAGAAGATGCAGGATAGATACATTACAAGGGAGAGGAGGTATTCTAAAGGCAGGATAGCAGAACTGTGGCTGACGAGGTCGAAGCCAACATAAATGCCAAAGACACAAACACGAGGAGATCTGAAGATGCTGGAAACTCAAGCAACACACACACACACAAAATGCTGTTGGAGCACAGCAGGCCAAGCAGCATCTATAGGCAGAAGTACAGTCAACATTTCAGGTCGAGACCCTACGTCATCCAAAGAGAAGGCTTATAATAGAACAAAAATTAGTAAAATGTTACAGGATTGGGAAAATTTTGAAAACCAACAGAAGGCAACTAAAAATATCATAAAAGAGGAAGAGATGGAATATGAAGTTAAGCTATCCGGTAATATTAAGAAGGTTAAAAATATTAAAAAGGTACCAAAAGGTTCTTCAGATATATAAAGTGTAAAAGAGAGGCAACAGTAGATATAGCACTGCTGGAAAATGACACTGGAGAGGTGGTAATGGGGGACAAGGAAATGGTGGAAGAACTGAATAAGCACCTAGCAACAGTTTTCACTGTGACAGTTACTAACAGTATGCTGAAAGTTCAGAAGTATCAGGGGCAGAACTGAGTAAGGTGGCCATTACTAGCGAGAAACTGCTTGGGGAAAAAAAAAGGTCTAAAGATAGGTAAGTCACATGAAATAGATGGTTACAAGCACCAGGGTTCTGAAAGAGGTGGTGAAGAGATTGTGAAGGCAATTCGAGAATCAATGGATTCTGTATTTTTTCAGAGGATTGCAAACTTGCAAATGTCATTCCACTCTTCAAGAAAGGAGAGAGACAGAAGAAAGTAAATTATAGGCTAGTTTATGAGACCTCAGTGGTTGGGAAGGTGTTGGAGTCTATTATTAAGAATGAAGTTTCGCAGTACTTAGAGACACATGATAAAATAGGCCAAAGTCAGCATGATTTCTGGAGAGTAAATCTTGCCTGACAAATCTATTGGAATTGTTTTTGTGAAACAGACAAAAATAGGGAGGATAGACAAAGGAGGGAAAGTAGATGTTGTTTAATTGGATTTTCAGAATGTCTTTGACAAAGTGCTGCATGAGACAGCTGAAAAAGTTAAGAGCCCATGGTATTACGGGAAGGATACTAGCATGGACAGAAGACTAGCTGGCTGACTGACAGGAGGCAAAGGATGGGAATAAAGTGATTTTTCCCCCTAGTTGGTTACACGTACTCCTGGAGTTGCATGGCGGCTGGTGTGGGATCGCTTCTTTCACATCGTGTTTCAGTAACTTGGATGACAAAATTGATAACTTTGTGGCCTAATTTGCTGACGCTAAAGATAAAGATAAAGATAAAGATAAAGATAAAGAAGGGCAGGTAGTGTTGAGGAAGCAGGGAATTTGCAGAATGACTTTAGATGGATTAGGAGAATGGGAAATAAGTGGCAAATGGAATTGTATGGTCATGCACTTTGGTAGAAAGAATAAAGGCATAGACTATTTTCTAAATGGTGAAAAAGGTTCAGCAATCAAAGGTACAAACAGACTTCTGAGTCTCCTTGCAGGATTCCCTAAAAGTTAACTTGCAAGTTGAATTGGTGGTAAGGAAGGCAAATGCAATGTTACCATGAACTTCAAGAGCACTAGAACATCAAAGCAAGGATGTAATGCTAAGGCTTTATAAGATGTTGTTTAGATGATGCTAGGAGTATTGTAAGCAGTTTGGGCCTCTTATCTAAGAAAAGGTATGCTGGTATTGGAGAAGGTCCAGAGGAATTTCATGAGAATGATTCTGAGGATAAAGGAACTAACATATGGGGAGCATCTGATGACACTGTGCCTGTGCTCACTGAAGTTTAGAAGAATAAGGGGGTAGGATCTCAGTGAAACTTATAGAATATTGAAAGGCCTGGATAATATGAATGTTAAGAGGATGTTTGCTATTGGTAATGCAACTTTAATTGGACGGCCAACTGCCATAAAAGACTGAAGATGTTTGCTACAGTGAGCAAGTCTACCACCAGGGGGCACAGCATCAGAATTGAAGGTTGGTCATTGACTGCAGAGATGATAAGGTATTTCTCTAGCCAGAGGGTAGTAAATCTGTGGAGTTCATTGCTGCAGATGGATGTAGAGGCAAGTTATTGGGTATATTTAAGCAGAAGTTGAGGTTCTTGATTAATAAGGATGTCAACGGTTCTGAGGAGAAGGCAGGAGGATGGAGTTGAGAGGGATAATAAATCAGATATGAAGAAATGGCAGCAAGGAGTCTATAAGCCAAATGACATTGTGCTTCTCTGTCTTATGATCTAAGTTGAGTTGAGGCAAAAACATATTCCATTGTTTTTTTAGAATATATGTGATGAACAATTCTAAACTTTTAAGGCCTGAAGTTGCAGATTTGAGTATTCAATGGCACTAAAGTTCATCAGAATTTCCAGAGCATGAGACTTTGGCCCCGCAGTTAGAATGCAGTGTGCAGATGCAGGTCTGTTGATTGATGTTTACAAATGAAGCATGAGGCTTGGTAGGAAAATGCCCACAAGGCAGGCATTTAGTCCTTGGCATGGAAAAGGAAAAGTGTTCTGTTCTGGTTCACTACAGGAGTGTCCAGGCAAATATGTACAGTGGCATGCAAAAGTTTGGGCATCCCTGGTCAAAATTTCTGTTACTGTGAATAGTTAAGTGAGTAGAAGATGAACTGATCTCCAAAAGTCATAAAGTTAAAGATGAAACATTCTTTCCAACATTTTAAGCAAGTTTAGTGTATTATTTTTCTCTTGTACAATTTTGAAGTGAAAAATGGAAAGGAGCACCATGCAAAAGTTTGTGCACCCCAAGAGATTTAGGTTCTCAGATAATTTGTACCAAGGTCTCAGACCTTAATTAGCTTGTTAGGGCTATGGCTTGATCACAGTCATTGTCAGGAAAGGCCAGGTGATGCAAATTTCAAAGCTTTATAAATACCCTGACACCTTGTCCCAACAATCAGCAGCCATCGGTTCCTCTAAGCAACTGCCTAGCACTCTGTAAGTTAAAATAAATGATGCCCACAAAGCAGAAAAAGGAGATAAGAAGACAGCAAAGCGTTTTCTGGAAACCTTTTCCTTAGTTCATAATGTAATTAAGAAATGACAGTTAGCAGGAACAGTGGAGGTCAAGTTGGGGGCTGGAAGACCAAGAAAACCTTCCGCAAGAACTGCTTATAGGATTGCCAGAAAGGCAAATCAAAACCCCCATTTGACTGCAAAAGACCTTCAGGAAGACTTAGCAGATTCTGGAGTGCTGTTGCACTGTTCTGCCATGCAGAGACACCTGCACAAATATGACTTTCATGGAACAGTCATCAGAAGAAACCTTCTGTGCATTCTCACCACAAAATTCTGCATCAGAAGTTTGCAAAGGAACACCTAAACAAGTCTGATGCATTTTGGAAACAAGTCCTGTGAACTGATGAATTTAAAGTAGAACTAATTGGCTGCAATGAGCGAAGGTATGTTTGGAGAGAAAAGGCTGCAGAATTTCATGAAAAGAACATCTCTCCAACTGTTAAGAATGGGGGTAGATCGATCAGCCTTTGGGTTTATAGGGCAGCCAGTGACATGCGGAACATCTCACTGGTAGAGGGAAGAATGAATTCAATTAAATACCAGCAAATTCTGAAGTGAACAAAACACCTTCTGTAAAAAAGCTGAAGATGAAAAAAGTATGGCTTCTCCAACAGGATAATGATCCTAAACACACCTCAAAATCCACAGTGGACTACCTCCAGAGGCGCAAGCTGAAGGTTTTTCCATGGCCCTCACAGTCCCCCGACCTAAACATCATTGAAAATCTGTGGCTAGACCTTTAAAGAGCAGTGAATGCGAGACAGCCCAAGAATCTCACAGAACTAGAAGCCTTTTGCAAGGAAGAATGGGCAACAATCCCCCAAACAAGAATCAAAAGACTCTTAGCTAGCTGCAGAAAGCATTTACAAGCTGTGATACTTGCCAAAGGGGGTATCACTAAGTACTGACTATGCAGGGTGCCCAAACATTTTTGCTTCGGGCCCTCTTCCTTTTTTTGTTACTTTGAACCTGTAGAAGTTGGAAATAATAAGTAATCTTGCTTAAAATATGAAAGAAATGTCTCATCTTTAATGTTATGCCTTTTGGAAATCAGGTCATCTTTTACTCGCTTAGCTATTAACAGTAACAGAAATTTTGACTTGGGGTGCCCAAACGTTTGCAAGCCATTGTATAACCCAATGACAGCAGAAGACTGAATACCATTTGGTTGAAGGCCACTGAGCTATCTTGTTAACAACAAGCAAACAAGTAAATGATTGGTTTGCTGATTTGCTTGACATTCTATTGTCAGAGGACATTGCTTCTGCTCACCTCTCGCCAGAAAATTTTAGGGGGATTGCGGATCTCGTCAGGCAGGATATCAAGTGCTGCAACAAAGTACACTGCAGATGCTGTGGTCAAATCAAGACGTACAAAAAAGCTGGATGATCTCAGCAGGTCAGGCAGCATCCGTTGAGAGAAGCAGTCAACGTTTCAGGTCGAGACCCTTCGTCAGGACAAAAGAAGGAGGGGGCAGGAGCCCTATAAAGAAGATGGGGGGAGGGTGGAAAAGAAATCAGAGGAACGATCAAAGGGTGGGGGAGGTGAAGGAATCTAAGGGGAAAGCTCTAAGGGTAGTAGAAGAAGGCAGAGTCATGAGAGGTGATAGGCAGCTAGAAGAGGAGACAGAATGAAGGTGGGATGGGGAAAGGGAAAGGGAGGGAATTACTGGAAGTTGGAAAATTCGATGTTCATACCAAGGGGCTGGAGACTACCCAGACGGTATATGAGATGTTGTTTTCAAGTGCCTCCCCCTCTGAACCCTCAGTTAGCATTTAGATGCAATCACTCCACGTCTGTATTTAATCCAATAACACATCTGTCCAGGTAATTAAAAACCAAGACATCAGGGAGCACTTTTTTAAGTTAAGTTTTAATCTGAGAAGTAAGGTGAAGTGGTACTAGAGGTCATGGCTTAATTGTGAAAGGTGAAAAGTTTAAGGGGAACATGAGGGGAAATTTCTTCACTCAGAGGGTTGGAAGATTGTGGAACGAGCTGCCAGCACAAGTGGTCCAAGTGAGCTCTATTTCAATGTTTAAGAGGTTTGTATAGGTATATAGAAAGTAGGGAACTGGAGAGCTATCGTCAAGGTGCTGGTCGTTGGAAGTAGGCAGTTAAATGTCATAGACTAGATGGCCTGAAGGACCTGTTTCGCTGCTGTACTTCTCAAAACATAGTGATAAACTGAAGGAAGCAAATTACGTGGAATTATAAGGAAACATTCAGAAACTTCCTCTCTCCCCCCCCCCCAAGTAAAATTGTTAAATACCATAAGGCAGGACTAGGAATATTTAACGATTAGAGGGGCAAGATTTTTTTCGGAGTGAGTGGTGGATTCCTGGAACACGTTGGCGGGGGTGGTGGTGGTGGAAGCAGTTACAATAGTGGTGCTTAAGAGGTTTTTAGACAGATGCATGAATATGCATGGCTATAGGGATATGGGTACATGCAGAAGGGATTACTTTAATTTTGCATCATGTTCAGCTCATTTATCCTATGCCAAATAGCCTGTTCCTGGGATATACTTGTTTGTCACAAATAAGGTTTCTTGCCACCAGCTTGGAAAGGTAGGAAGACACAAACACATTATTACTTGAAGCTGTGGTTATTAGGACAGTACAGAGGAAGCATTAAAATAATTGTCCAGGTATGCACGAGTCCCTCTCATTGCAGCACACCTCCCGTTATGCCAGTCCACGGTGCAGTTCATAAGCAGCCTGTCGGTGAAACTCCAAAAAACTACCCCCAAGTTCTCAGGTTGCTCTACTTTATACCCTTTCCACTGATACAAAATGCTGCAGAAATGAACCAATACATGAGCACCAGCTCAAAACACCGAACCAAAACCAATCACCACTTGTCATCACTCTTCACGAGTCCCGCCCCTGTATTGACGTAATTTCATGCTTCCACAGTTGTATTTCCGCTGTACAATCAAACCTCCTGCAGTCCCTTTTGAGGCCATGGTGGAGAGACATTCGACGAGCATTAAAATTTACCCTTCACCATACAAGTGCAGTGCTTTGTTTGTAAGCATTGAAAGCTTATATTAAAATCAGAAGCCATCCAGCAAATGGATTTATCAATAGATAAACAGCCCTCTGATGCTGCACAAGTGCACGGTACCCTCGCTAATAAATGATTATCACCCAGGGCTAGCTGCTGTGTAACTTCAATTCAGATGAATTCCAATATATCCTGCAGCATGTCAGGCCTTGAGCAGTTAACATTAGTGATAGGCTCCACCCACATTTTGTAGCCTGGGGAAAAAATACACACCAGGACAACAAATACTTTTTCAGGTCTTCAATTCCTCTATCTGTGTTGGATGTTTTCATGCAGGAAGAGGGTATCAAAATAAAAATGACAAAATGAATTAAAAAAAAACACAGTACTTACTGGTATAATCTCAGGTTGATTTCAGTCCACACTATTGTTACGTTTTTAATTTGAAAATAAAACAAAACCAACATGGTAGTAGCAATTAAAAAAATACAAACATTAGAATCCCACCCACCCTGTACATTATACACATCAAAAATATGAATAAATACGTCTCATCTTAACTAAGAGATACACTGACTTTGGCACACACGTGCTTCCAAACAAATAAACTAGACCCTGAAACGAGCTCTCCTCTCTCACGTGTCGGTCTGCCTCTCTACCACAGGCCTTTGGGTTCAGACACAGGAAATAACTGTCAAACACGTTTGCTTTTAAGTACATACTGGTTATTAGCAAACTTACTTTCTCAGTTGGCAACACAAAGTCTCTGCTCACGGAGTTCGAGACAAACTGCAGCTGATGATCCCAGAACACTGCGAAAAGCCGCTGTTTTTCATTATTATCACACATAGTAATGGTAGACTGAAGCTTTCCCATGCAAAAGAAAGAGTTCTTTGTTCACACATTATTCTCACCGAATGACTTGTCAAACTGCTGATTCTAACCCTTTGAATTCTGCATATAATTCATGCTAAGTAACACATTCACGTTACTCCATTACATTTACACTCATCATGAAACAATGAGAGACAAAGATAAACCTCTACAAAAACTTTTATAATATGTTGCCTTGAAGTTTAAATTAATAAGAAAAGACTAGCCTACTAGGCAAATAAAGAACCGCACAACAACGCTATCCAGCACGAATACCTAACTCGCGAAAATCTAATGCAAAATGTAAAACTAATAAAATTACTGATATTCTAGATTTATAAACATGTATAAAGAAATTTGCATGGATATTACCAAATATTATTCACCTTTCCTCAGCATAAGACTAGCTTTGATGTCCTTTCTAGAACCTTTCAACCTTTTTTTCTCTACTTCACACGTACATAATAATGCCACTCTTATCGGCACAGGCGGCTATTTTAGCATGACTATGGTATTAAACAATTAACAATGATATTCAACGGTCACCCGGTTACATTCGCTCCTGCATGCAGGTAAGCATCTTCGATTACTTGCTCACTGCAAAGGTGCTTTTAACCTCTTTATCTGCTTCTCTGATTAGAACTGAACTCAGTCTAGCGGAATATCATCCAGGTACTCCAGCATAATTCCGAAGACTAAATCAATCATGGTTGTTGGCATGAGTCTTTGAAAAGTTGCCAGCCCATTGCAGACACCAAACGGCATGCAAAGATATTCAAGAAGACCAATGGGGTTGAAAAAGAAGTCTTATGCCTATCACACTCCTCTACCACCATTTGATGGTAACCACTCGCGAGATCTATCATTGAGAAAAACTCCACTCCCTTCAGAGCATCAAAACTCACATTCAGTCTCTGATGTTCTACACACAGTCTATGCTACCATCAGCCTTCCATACCAACACTACAGGTGAGGCATACACGCTATTTCTCTCCTGAATTACACCTCTCTTCAATAACTTTAAGAAATACTCTTTCACTTCGCTGTACTGATTGGGCCAAAAATGACGGTAAGGCTATGAAACAGGCTCGCCATTAAGTAACTGAATTTCATGCTTGACCTTATCTTCAACTACAGAGGTATCCAAGCACTTATCCAGTAAAGCTCTTAGCCGAGCTTGTTGTTCTTCATTACACCCAATGTCAAGTTTGTCTAGAAATGACTTTAATGGAGTTACTCCCCTCCTCTTTTACACCAACTGTCATTTGTTCAATGTCAGCTGAGATGCACTGAAATCTTACTGCACATTGATGATCACAATCTACACATTCTACCTTTAACAGTATACCCAGCCAGGTCTTAGTTGAGAGCCTATATCCTCTCAAAAGAGGTTTAAAACCTGTACTGCTACTGTGCAACGAGCATGTGAATAATACAAGACTACCTGGTAGAGGGGTGGTAAGTGATTTAAGTAACATCTTATGGTCAGTACCAGCATCTCAAATGGCCTTCCTAGTCACGATGGAAATTATAGATTCAGCAGGTATGTGCTCAGTTTCTTTTCCCGATATTCAGACTACAGCTTTCTTTTCAGTCATGTGCATCTATACTTCCCGGAAACATCTCTCCAATCAGAATTCAACTTTCCTTCTATAGTTGTGTCAAATTCAGCATAGGCATGTTGTCTGCATTCATGTCTGCAATACATGGGACGAGTTGTTCAGTGCTAACAAGATCTCTGACTACAAGAAAGCTACAATTTCTTACCTTCATGCCCAGCAATAGATACAAGATGGCGGCATGATGCAGCTTGCAGCAGCCACTCCAGAGCTGATTATCTGTTATTGGTGAAGCGGGGTGCCGTGAGTAATCATAATCGGATGAAAAATGGACGTGGGAGCATGGAGGAACATCTGAAAATCTCCAGGAAGACCTTCTTCATTGCTGCTGCTGCTGTGAGGTCTGGGTCTCTGCTGGGAAGCACAGGCCCCCAGTCCTCGGGGTCGCGTTGCCGATGGCCGTTGGCAGGGGCATCTTAATATGCTTGGCAGAGGATGGTCCTCGGAGAAGCTGTGCCAGAGGGGATGGTCGGAGGCTCGGAGGTTCGACGGACTCGGAGTCCGCTGTGATCAGTTTGCTTTCAATGTGTGCTGCATCTGTGAGGCTGAGTCGGGTGGCATAGCGGGGGTATTCCCTTCTGCCACCTGCATGGGCTAGCTTGACAATCGGAACCCTGAGGACTTGTGGAAACTGTGTGGTGGTTTCTTTAGAACTTATAGTCTTTTAACTTCTTTGGACTATTTTTACTGTGCCCATGGTCTGTTTATTTATCAATTATGCTATGGTTTGCACTGTTGTAACAATATGTTGTAACTTTGTGGTTTTGTGCAGGTCTTGTAGCTTTAATTTTTGGTCTTGTTTGTCTGTTGGAATTGGAGCTCCTTTCCGGGGATCGCACTAAGATGGTAGCGCCAAATTAATACGCAGCAGCCACTCCGGGCTCTGGATTGGGGATTGCCAAACGTTATGTGGTTTTCCTGGTGCAGTCTGTTTTGTTGTATTTTTGTGATATCGTTCTGGAGGAACGTTGTCTCATTTTTTAACTGCATTGCATTTGTGGTTTTTAAATGACAATAAACTGAATCTGAATCTGAATCACTTGAACCTCTAACTCTAGATACCCAAGAGTAATTTAATTGAATTGAATGATCTTTATTGTTATTATACATAGGTACAATGAAACTCTGTTTGGCTTCCTCTCAGGCAATCAAACAAAGTGGTAGATAAAACCAAGGCAGTAATAGAAAAATGGTATTAAGTAGATAAGTAGCAGAAAATAAGTTACAGCAGCACCAGAATGTCACAGTAATGCATAAAGTGCCATTAGTGCAAGTATTTGAATCCTTGTGTGTGCATGTGTGTGCTCACAGTTTCAGTCATTGTTCTGTGGGAGTGGTGTGATGGAGGCCACAGATCTGGGGTAGAAGCTGTTCCTCAGTCTATTTGTTCTGGTATATCAAGACTGTTATCGGCTGTTAACCTAAGGCAGCCAGCAGTGGACAACATATCCTCATCTATTCCATTCAAGCATTCTGAAAGAACTGGTCAGTCATGGTGCGCACTTGACTACCTGTGTCGAACAGACAATGGACAGAGACACTTGATACCTTAAGCTCAACAACAGAACATGTTCGCATGACACCTTGCAGCAACTGATAATGGGATGGCTGTACATTATATGAGTCTATGAAATTCCTCTAAATCTAAATCACAACCACCTGAGGACTGAAGGATTTGGGCTCTACATCTCTTGCACTTTACTTCTGTCTGCAATAGTTGTCCATGTCCCTCCCACCTGACACTTGAAACATATTGATTGTCCACCCTTTCTGAACCTAGACTGTAACTTAGGTCAGCTGCTTGCAGTGTGTGGAACACCTCTCTGTACAGCAAGATCTTTCACTGCTTCAGTCAACTCACTAATGGCTTTGCCCTGCTCTGCAACAACTTTAAGGTCATTGTCTAGAGTGACAGACTTAGATTCATTGAATAACAGAGCTTTGAGGGTTGAGCACTGTGTCTGGCTATGCTACACTTTGACTTTACAGTCGTTGCATTTCCTAAGGATTCTTCTAAAAACCACAAATGAGCCTCCTCTCGCATTTATATCATTGAGGACTCAGGGTTGTTCTGCACAAATCGGAGGAGCTCCTTTCTAAGGAAAAGGTATCTGATGTCCACTATAAATAGATCCCTGAGCACCATCCTTTTTTAGGTCACAGCATCAGGGTAATGCTTCAGTAGCAAGTTAAGAGCTTGGGCTGGGCATGTGAAAGCTGTCTTATGTATTCACCCTCACACTGTTTATGATTATGCAACAGTTGGGGTGTATACTGTTGTCACTAAAAGCTTCCCTGAGATAGGGAAACAAGTCATCAACCTGGTGCTCCTCAACATTGCTGCACATTTGTGTTTCTGCTAGAATTGCTCCCTCGAGCAGTGAACATAACAAAACCATACTGATCCTGTTCAGACCGATTTCTAGCACGAAGCTGCTGTTTGACTTCTTCAATAAATTCATCAACAGATCTCCCATCTTTCTCAACATTTCCTGTAAATAGAGCAAAGTGTCTTTCCCTTGGAATATATACATAGGACCTTTTGCTTATTTCATCTATAGTTGCCATGGCTTCCTCATGCCGACTATGCAACTCTCTAATTTGTTCATTCCAATCAGGTTCAGTCTGCCTATCCTCTGGATGTAACATTATGACAATTCAAGTCTTTAAAGCCTCTACAACTAACCTGAGAAAGGGGTTGCTGACATCTCTTGCAGAAAACATGATGGCCACAGCCACAGTTGGTCTAGATCACCATCTCCGTTCCATGCCTTGGCATCAGTCCTGGATGTCCCAGCCCAGCCTAAAGGCACTACCGCTGTCTCTGCGTGATAACGGACTCTCCTCCCATCCCATGGGATCAGCTTACCTATCCTTCACATGTGTTGTATATTGTACTGAATTTTAAAAAGTCCCAAACCCTCTAAACTGGCTTGGAATTACCCCAATCCTGGTACCAAATTTTGTAGCCTGGGGAAAGACGCACAATCAGGACAGCAAATACTTCTTCTGGGGTCTATAATTCCTTTATATGTTTTAAAAGTTTTCATGTAGAAAGAGGGTATCAAAGTAAAAATGACCAAAATGAATTAAAAAACACACAGTTCCTGCTGGTACAATCTCAGTTTAATTCGATCCACACCATTGTTACATATGAAAGTATATAAAACAAAATATACAAAACCAATACAGTAGTGGCAATTCTAAAAAAAAAGCAATACAAACAACATTAGAATCCCACCAGCCCTGTACCTTATACACAACATCAAAATATAAATAATTACTTCTGGCACACACCGGCTTAACTTGCAAACTTATATATAGGCTAGACCCTGAAATGAGTTCTCCTCGCTCACGCTACATAAAAAGTGATTAACACATTCACATTATTCTGTTACATTCACATTCAGTCATGAAACAATTTAGAAAGACAAAAATATACTTTTAACGAATATTTACAAAATATTGCCTTGGGGTTTCAATTATAAAAAAGGCTAGGCCAATAAGGAACTTTGCACAACCATGCTATTGAACACCGGTAACTTACTTGCGAAATTATAAACCATCCACATATAAAACATGTCAAATTACCAATATTCTAGATTTACAAACAAGTATAAACAAATTTACATGGATATTATCAAATATTATTCACCATATGACTAGCATTGAACATCCTTTCTAGAACCTTGCAGCTCTTCTTTCTATTTCACATGTGCATAATGACATCACTGTTTTCACTTAAAGTCACAGGCAGCTATTTGAGCATTAGCAGGGTGAATAACTAGGTGCAGTTTAACAATAAAAAATTATATTCAGCTGTCACCTGGTTACACACAGATACCCTAAGGTGGAGCATGAGGCTCAAGGAAGTTGCAAGAGTGTGATCCACACATCATGGATTAGTGTGGATGGGATGGGGGCAGAGGGTTGAGGGATCATATTGCAGCCATGGTGTATTTGGCGCATTGCTGGAGTGAGTAAAATGGGATTCAGAGGGTGTGATGAGAATACTGTATGTTGAGGAATATTTAACTTAAACAAGACCTATGTCGATGGTCTCCTGCGACCTGGTAGCACAACCTGCAGCTGCTACGACTATAAATGTATCTCCAAATGACAATGTGTCTGCTTTACAGGAAGGCTTTGTATTTCTTTCATGTTGACTGTGTGCTAGGCAGATATGTATAATTCTGATGTTGTTAAAGATGTAGAATCACCACCACATGTTAATACATAAGGATTGTGGGACCTAGATGGAAAACCACAGATTTTTATTGGATTCAAATTCATTTATTTATCACATGGATCAAAACATAAAGTGAAATATTATTATTCAGCAAAAATTTGTGCAGAAAGTATTATGCCTTTTGTGTTCTGTCATCTAAGTTCAAGGCATCACATCAAGTAGTTGTGGAAAAAGATCTGGGACACCAGGCATGAAAAGGTGGATGATGCTGATTCTAATGTAACTTACAGAAGGAATTGGCACTCTGACTAAAGGAAGTGAATATGCAGAACCTCTGGGACTAGGCAAATCAGCAGCTCTTTCAGATAGAAGCCCACTTATATGACAAAAGTCACTCCTCAAATATAGGAATCTAATGTCAAACTCCCTGTGAGCAAAGGAAGGACACAAGTCTCTGTGTAGCATCAACTGGTTGGCAACTTCTTGCTTGCCTAAAATTTAATCTCCATGCAGTGGGTGCACTAATGGCACTAGACGTTGAGAAACAGCTACATGGGATCAGAATGGGAAACCTGTTTACTCTTGACTTTGGCTTTCAATGGAACAAGTTTGAGGGTCCAGTAAGCTTTCACAAGAGTGCCATAGGAGTATTACAGATAAGGGTCATCCAACTCCTACAAACTGCTAGACCATTGCATTTGGGGTGAGAAAGTGCCTCTCTACTTGTGATCAGCTCAACATTCAGTTATTTATATTGGCATAAGAATTTGGTCAGGTCCCATAAAGGCTCTGCCCTTAAATAAAATTGCCTTTCTATTCTAGGGTGGTATGGGATCTTCCTGCACTTGTTCACTACAAGAGCTGCTGATTTCCCCAACCATTTTCCATCACCATGGATGGGACGTGAACCCAGATGATTCATTGCTGCTGCATAAGCATGAAACACTCTGTGATTACAGGAAGAACTTCTGTGGCGATGAACCAAGGTGAGAATCTAATAACCCAAAGAAGATGCAAACCATACAGGGTAAAGTACATCCCATGTCTTAGCTCACATCTGTCTCTACCTACATAGCTTAATTGGTAAATGTTTCCATATTGTGCTTCTCAAATAAATTAGTGTCAGTTTTTCCAGGCCTCATTTTTGTGACTCCAGCTTGAAAGTCTATTACGATGTGCGGTAGTGAGTGACTGTATTTGTAAAGGCCTGAAACGGTATTTTCAAAGGAGTAAACAACTTGGTGAGTGTGACTTGATGCAAGTTCAGATGCAGCGAGAGTTTGGAGTGAGCTGAAGTTCACAAAGGCTGAAGATGGGAGGGCAGACCTACGTGCAATCGCACGGGAGTGAAGGGATGTCTGAGGTATTCAGCAATGATTTGAGGTGAGGTTAGAGCAGCTAGTGGCAAATGAGATTGCAGGCGAGGAAGGTAACTTAAGGGAAGTTGTTGGGACAATAGTTCTCAGCTCTTTATCAAACAGAAGATGAGTATAAAGTAGTGAAGCCTTGCAGTGACAAGGGAAACTAGGGGAGGGAAGGATTGGGCAATCTTCCCACTTCTGTCTATGTCTTTTTCTACTGCCACAATGAGGCTAAACCCAGGTTTGAGGAGCAAAACCTCATTTTCCATTCTGATAGCCTTCAACGTCATGGCAGGACCATTAAATTCTCTAACCTCTGGTAATTCTCTCTTTTTCCATTCCACATTCTGATTCACTCTCTCATCGCTTCTCTTCTCTGAACTACCAATCACCTCCTTCAGGGTCCCCCCCACCCCCTGCCCTTCTTTCCATAATCCATTGCCCTCACCTATTAGATTCCTCCTTCTTCATCACATTAATTCTTCAACCTGTCAACTGCCAGCTTCTTACTTTATCCTTAGCCACCTTCTCCCTCACCTGGTCTCAGCTATCACCAACCAGCTTGTACTCCTCCCATTCTCCATCTCCTTATTCTGGCTTTTGCCCACCTATTTTCCAGTCCTGATGAGGGGGTCTCAGCCTGAAACATCAATTGTTTATTACCTTCTATAGAAGCTGCCTGACTTGCTGAGTTCCACCAGTATTTTGTTTAAGTTGCTAATAAGAAAATAGGGGATAGTATGAGTGGTGTTGTCTTGAATTATTTATGAATTAGTAGGGAAGAGGTATTGAAGTTTTAGAGTGCATTAAGTTGGACTATTTCCTCAGGCATTAACACATGCATTTCAGACATTGTGAGAACCTAGAGAACAAATTGTGGATGCCATTGCAGATATTTTTGCTTCATCTCTGGCCACGGGTGAGATTCTGGAAGAGTGCAGAGTGGCTAACGTAGTACCATTGTTTGAAAAGTGGAGCAAAGACAACCAGGAAACTACAGGCCATTCAGTCAGACATTGATGGCAGGTAAATAAATGGAAGAGTTTTTGAGAGACAGGGTCTACAACATTTGGAAAGACAGGCTCTAATTCAGGACAGTCACCATGGTTTTCTGTGTGTGTGAACCAAATTGTTGATTTGAAGTGGCTGTCCTTCAGTCTGGTGGTTTGGATCTTCAGACTTCTGTACCTCCTGCTCCAGAAGAGTAGGGTCATAGATGTCTTCATAAAGTTTATCAAGGTCTTTGACAACTTTCCTCATGGCAAGCTGATGTGGAAGGGTATATCACATGGTAGCGAGGAGGGGTCTGTGGATTAGATTCACAGTTATCTCAGTGATAATAATGTGATGGTCAAGGTTGTTTCTCAAACTGGAGATCTGTCTGTAGTGGTGCTACGGGGTCAATGCTGGAACCTTTGTTGTCTGTAATTATATTAATGATTTTGATTTGAATGTACAAGGCATGGTCTTGTTTGTCATATGCATAAGTACTACATGTATGCACAGGCAATGGAAAACATATTTGCAGCAGCATAGACAGAAAGCACCAGTATTCACAAGAAAATCAAATTCAGCATAAATTATACACAGTTTTTGCAAGTAGGAACACAGTTAGAATGAAAATGAATCCAGAGAGCAGTATGGACAAGTCAGTTTGAATAGCCCCCTTGTGTGTTGTACTATTCTGTGACTAATAATCATTGACTTTCTAACAACTCAGTTGCTTGTGATCGGGCCAGTGACCTGTTTCATGATCAGTGCAAAGGGGGAAATACAACCTTTGTGGATGATGTCTGTTTAGGGATCCCAAAGAAACCACATTGAGGTGTAGTTAAATTTAAGATTTGGGAACTACTATGTCATATCCACTTTAGGAATCAGGAGCTGGTATTTCAGATCTATTGTCGGTATCAGTGAAGGAAGTGCTCAGAAGGAAAATGATGAACACAGAGAGATGTTTTCTGAAAGGAAACCATTTGTAGGACTGTACAGTATGGGATTGGCAGGATTTCTCTTGGAGGGAGTAAAACAATCTCGGAGAGAAGTCTTCTTTTTACACTACTTGTGGAAAAGAGTCTAGACTGCACAGGCAGGTGACATAGAACGCCAAAGGTTAAAAAAAAAAGACCACTATATACAGTGGGCAGTGCAGTGAGAGGGAGCAGAGTGGGGCAGCCTTGGCTCAACCGGCTTCGGCGTGAACAGGCAGAGGCGAGGGTAGGTTCTGTTTGTTGGAATGCTCCTCTTGCAGGATGTGGGAAGTCAGGGGGACCTCTGATGTCCCTGACAATGACAACTTCAAGAAGTGCATCCAGCTGCAGCACCTAACAAACCGTGTTAGGGAATTGGAGCAGGAGCAGGATGACCTCCGGATCATTCGGGAGAATGAAGAGTTTATAGATAGTAGTTCCAGGGAGGTAGTTATGCCAAAGGAGCAGCACACAGGTAATTGCTTTACCGTCAGGTGAGGGAAGTGGAAAGGGCAGGCAGAGCAGGGTTTCCCCGTAGCCAAACCCCTCAATAACAAGTATACCTATTTGGATACTGCTGGGGGGATGACTTACCTGGGACACGCTGTGGCAGCCGGATCTCTGGCACTAAGTCTGGTTCTACAGTGCAGAATGGACAGTGGAAGAAGAGGAGAGTGATGGTGATAGATGACTCGATCGTTTGAGGTACAGACAGGAGGTTCTGTGGTCGTGAAAGAGAGTCCCAGGCAGATCATTGACTCCTGGGTGCCAGGGTCAGGGATGTATCTCATCACATGCATAACATTCTGAAATGGGTGGGTGATCTGCCAAATGTCACGGTACACATAGGTACCACTGACGAAGGAAGAAAGAGTGAAGAGGTTATGAAGAGTGAGTATAAGGAGCTTGGTAGGAAGTTAAAAAGCAGGACCTCAAGGGTGGTAATCTCATGTGCCAGTAAGGGTAAGAATAGGATGTTCTGGCAGATGAACATGTGGCTGAGGAACTGGTGTAGGGGGCAGGGTTACAGATTTCAGGATCATTGGTGCAGGTGAGACCTGTGCAAGAGAGACGGGTTACATCTGAACTACAAGTGGACCAATGTCCTTGCAGGGAGGTTTGTTAGTACTATTGGGGAGGGTTTAAACTAGATTTGCAGGAGGATGGGAACCAACGTGCCAGAGCAGATAGTGGAGCAGGGGTGAAAATAAATGATGTTAAAAGTTCATTCAAAGTCACAAATAGAATGGTTGTACGTGTTGGTAATAATCTTCAGAGGTGTGTCTATGTCAAAGCTAGGAGTACTGTGGGGAAGGCTGACAAGCTGAGGGCATGGATTGACACATGGAATTACGACATTATAGCCATTAGTGAAACTTGGCTACAGGAGGGGCAGAACTGGCAAATTAATGTTCCAGGGTTCCGATGTTTCAGACGTGATAGAGGCAGAGGAATGAAGGGTGGGGTGGTGGCATTGCTAGTCAGGGAAAATGTTACAGCAGTGCTCGGGGAGGACAGATTAGAGGGCTTGTCTACCAAGGCCATATAGGTGGAGCTGAGAAAAAGGAAAGGTATGGCCACATTAAAGGGATTCTATTATACACCACCTAATAGTCAGCGAGAATTAGAGGAGCAAATCGGCAGAGAGATAGCAGACAACTGCAGGAAACATGAAGTGTGATAGTAGGGGATTTTAATTTTCCACATTTTGATTGGGACTCCCATACTATTAAAGGTCTAGATGGGGCTGAGTTTGTAAAATGCATTCAGAAAAGATTTCTAAATCAATATATAGAGATACCAACTAGAAAGGATGCATTATTAGATCGCCTTTTAGGAAACAAGTTAGGACAGGTGTCAGAAGTGTGGGTGGGGGAACACTTTGGTTCAGTGATCACAGCACTATTAGTTTCAACTTGATCATGGTTAAAGATAGATCTGGTCCACAGGTTGAGGTTCTAAACTGGAAAAAGGCCAAATTTTGAAGAAATGAGAAAGGATCTAAAATGCGTGGATTGGGTCAGATTGTTCTCTGGCAAGGATGTGATTGGTATGTGGGAGGCCTTCAAAGGAAAAATTTTGAGAGTGCAGAGTTTGTATGTTCTTCTCAGGATTAACGGCAAAGTGAATAAGAATAAAGAACCTTAGTTCTCAAGGGATATTGGAACTCTGATAAAGAAGAATAGAGAGATGTATGACATGTATAGTAAACAGGGATCAAGTGAGGTGCTTGAGGAGTATAAGAAGTGCAAGAAAAGAAGACGTGAGTTAGCTTTCGTTGTCAAGGTGAAGGATAATCCCAAGAGCTTTCTTTTTTCCCAGCACATTACAAGCCCTTCGGCCCACAATGTTGTGCTGACCCTCAAACCCTGACTCCCAATATAACTGCCCCCACCTTAAATTCCTCCATGTACCTGTCTAGTATTCTCTTAAACTTCATTTGTGTATCTAAAGCTTCTAAAGGTATATTAAGAACAAAAAGATAGTAAGGGATAAATTTGGTCCTCTTGAAGATCAGAGTGGTCAGCTATGTATGGAACAAAAAGAAATGGAGGAGATCTTATATGGGTTTTTTGCATCTGTATTTACCAAGGAAACTGTCATGGAATCAATAGAAGTAAGACAAGCAAGTAGAGAGGTCATGGAACCTATACAGATTGAAGAGGAGGAGGTGCTTGCTATCTTGAGGCAAATCAGGGCAGATAAATCCCCAGGACCTGACAGGTATTCCCTCAGACCATGAAGGAGAATAGTGTTGAAATTGCAGGGGCCCTGGCAGATATATTTAAAATGACAATATCTACAGGTGAGGTATTGAATGATTGGAGGATCACTCACATTTTTCTGTTGTTTAAAAAAGGCTCTAAAAATCATCTGGGAAGTTATGGGCCAGTAAGTTTGACATCAGTAGGAGGTAAATAACTGAATGGAGTACTAAGAGATAGGATCTACAGGGACTTATCAGGGAGAGTTAATATGCCTTTGTGCATGGCAGGTCATGCTTAACAAATCTATTAGAGTTTTTTGAAGAGGTTACCAGGAAAGTGGATGAAGGGAAGGCAGTGGGTGTTGTCTACATGCACTTCAGTAAGGCCTTTGACAAGGTCCCGCATGGGAGGTTAGTTCGGAAGTTTCAGCCGCTAGGTAAACATGGTGATGTAGTAAATTGGATTAGATATTGGCTCAATGGGAGAGGCTAGAGAGTGGTAGTAGAGGACTGCTTCTATGAATGGAGGCCTGTGACTAGTGGTGTGCCACATGGATCAGTGCTGGGTCTATTGTTATTTGTCATCTATATGAATGATCTAGATGATACTGTGGTAAATTGGATCAGCAAGTTTGCTGATGATACAAAGAATGGAGGTGTAGTGGACAGTGAGGAAGGTTTTCATAGCTTGCAGAGGGATTTGGAACAGCTGGAAAAATGGGCTGAATAATGGCAGATGGAGTTTAATACAGACAAGTGTGAGGTACTGAACTTTGGAAAGACAAACCAAGGTATAACATACAAGGTAATTTGTAGGGCACTGAGGAGTGCAGTATAACAGAGGGATTTGGGAATACAGGTTAAAAATTCCCTGAAAGTGCTGTCACAGGTTAATAGGGCCATAAAGAGAGCTTTTGGTACATTGGCCTTTAGAAATCAAAGTATTAAGTATAAGAGTCAGAATGTTATGTTGAGGTTGTATAAGGCATTGATGAGGCTGCATTTGGAGTATTGTGTGCAGTTTTGGTCACCAGATTACAGGAAGGATATTAATAATGTTGAAAGAGTGCAGAGACAGTTTATAAGGATGTTGCTGGGACTTGAAAAACTGAGTTACAGAGAAAAGTTGAATAGGTTATGACTTTATTCCTTGGAGCATAGAAGAATGAAGGGACATTTGATAGAGGTATATAAAGTTATGATGGGTATAAATAGAGTGATTGCAAGCAGGCTTTTTCCACTGAGGCTAGGGGAGATAAAATCCAGAGAACATGGGATAAGGGCGAAGGGTGAAAAGTTTAAAGGGAACATTGGGGGGGCTTCTTCACACAGAGAGTGATGGGAGTGTGGAATGAGCTGCCAGATGAAGTGGTAA
The DNA here is from genome assembly GCF_030144855.1 of Hypanus sabinus. Taxonomy (NCBI): domain Eukaryota; kingdom Metazoa; phylum Chordata; class Chondrichthyes; order Myliobatiformes; family Dasyatidae; genus Hypanus; species Hypanus sabinus. Next base: position 9,661,895 of record NC_082731.1, read on the forward strand.
ATGCAGCTTCACTTTTAAAATTGAAGTAAAACTTGGACAGGAACATGGATGAGAGATGTGTGGAAGGATATGGTCCAGGTGCAGGTCAGTGGGACTAGGCAGAAAAACGGTTCAACACAGCCAAGAAGGGCCAAAAGGCCTGTTTCTGTGCTGTAATGTTCTCTGGTTCTATGGAAGGTGGTATGAACACAACAAGCTGAGTAATCTCCTTCTGTACAGAAACACAAAATGCTGGTGGAACACAGCAGGCCAGGCAGCATCTACAGGGAGAAGCACTTTTGACATTTCGGGCTGTCCCTTCATCAGGACTAAATGAAAGGAGAGATACTAAGAGATTTGAAAGTAGTGGGGGGGAGGGGGAAATGAGAAATGATAGGAAAAGACCAGAGAGGGTGGAATGAAGCTAAGAGCTGGAAAAGTGATTGGCGAATGAGATACAGAGCTGGAGAAGGAAAAGGATCATGGGACGGGAGGCCTCAGGAGAAAGAAAGGGGGAGGGGGGAGCACTAGAGGGAGATGGAGAATAGGCAGGGTGATGGGTAGAGAGAGAGAAAAAAACAAACAACTAAATATGTCAGGGATGTGGTAAGAAAGGGAGGAGGGGCATTAACAGAAGTTAGAGAAGTCAATGTTCATGCCATCAGGTTGCAGGCTACCCAGCCGGTATTTAAGGTGTTGTTCCTCTAAGCTGAGTGTGGATTAATCTTGATAGTAGAGGAGGCCATGGATAGACATACCAGAATGTGAATGGGACATGGAATTAAAATGTGTAGCCACTGGGAGATCCTGCTTTCTCTAGTGGACCAAGCATAGGTGTTCAGCAAAAGGGTCTCCCAGTCTGCGACGGGTCTCACCAATAAATAAAAGGTTACACCGGGAGCACCGGACGCAGTATACCACACCAGCCGACTCACAGGTGAAGTGTCGCCTCACCTGGAAACACCTACAGTCATCCTGACGAAGGGTCTTGGCCCAAAACGTCGACAGTGCTTCTCCCTATAGATGTTGCCTGGCCTGCTGTGTTCCAGCAGCCTTTTGCGTATGTTGCTTGAATTTCCAGCATCTGCAGATTTCCTTGTGTTTGTTCCTTCTGTACAGTATCATTCTATGACTATGTAATTGATCTTTCTGATTATTTTTCCCCCACAGAATGTATATGCTGTTGTGTATCATGAACAAATGTCATCATGTTTCTCAGCCCTCATCACAGAGTTGACTAAAATCCAATAAAGTGGTCACTAGAGAATCTGCTTAGCCTTATGTGATATGGAAAATACTGTCTTAAATGGTGGAGGAAGCAGATTCAAACCAAACTGAGGCTGTGACACAGGGAAGAAAGGGACTCAAGGAAGGGCTGTACAGCTTCACTCATAACTTTTGTGGGATTCAGATCTAGATTGCGTAGCCTAGTACCATTCCTAGTTGACCTGGAGTGTGATGTAGCTGTCCTTTATTTTCTGGAGCAACAGGGTCTTTCTCTGTCATTATGGCTTCAGTGACCCAGTGAGAGGGAGTGTGGGTGATTGTCTCACTGATTTGATTATGGGTATCTGACCGCACAGCAGAGCAGTATTGATCCTTCAGGTTCACAAACACTTCAGCCTGTTTGGTACACACTCTCTATTAGAAGCTAACTTTGCAGGAGATCATTTGACTGCAAGAGCAATACAGTCTCAGTGGAAAGTGAACCGTACTCCAATGGCCAATCCTACACTGAAGTGTGATGTCTATTCTATGCTGTAAGCCTCATCCCTCTTAGCTCTCCACTGTACAAAGTAATCATGGTTGATGGTAACCAGATTTCTATTCCTTCCAGTGTGTCTGTGCAAATCTCTAAGAGTATAAACCACAAAATTGAGGTTGATAATCATTTTCACCAATTGCATTCCGCATCTTTTCTGAAAATTGGTTTCAAAGGTTCATTTAATGTCAGAGAAATGTATACAATATACTGTCGGCCCTCCGTAACCACGTTCCGCATCTGCGGATTCAATCAACCTCAGATCGGGATCGAAAATAAAAACTCCGAAGTTCTCTCTACAGCACTTGTTGTTTGAGCATTGTTCACCTCCTGTCTCGTTTAGTCACTACTTGTGCTGTGTGCACCCTTTCTTTCTGCGAAAATATGGCCCCTAAAAAGCAATTAAGTGGTCAAAGCAACTCCTCAAAGGCTAAGAGGGAGTGTAAAGTGCTATCTGTTGCTGAGAAAATAAAAATCTTAGATCCTTTAAAAAGTGCGATGTTGCTTGCTGAAGTAGGCCTAAGGTCAGTAAGAACGAAACGAGCATTCGCACAATAAACCAGAAAGAGGCTGAAATACATGGAAGTGTTAGTGCTACCCCTACAATGGCAAAAATGGTCTCTCTGGTTCATGATAAAGTGCTTGCAAAAGCATTAAGTGTGCAGCTAGAGGACATGTCACAGAAGCATATCCCTGTTGCTGGCAAAATTACGCATGAAAAATGCACTTAGCCTCTACGAGCACTACTGTGAGAGGGTGGAGGAGAGTGAGGAAGGAGTTTAAGGCTAGTAAGGGATGGCTGGCTAGCTATGTAAAGCACCACAGCCTCATGAACTTAAAGATCACGGGAGAATCGGCATCGGCTAATGCCGAGGCAGCATCAGCGTTCCCAGAAGATCTACGAAGGTTGCGTCTGTACTTAACATGTACAGACTTTTTTTTCTTGTCTATATTCCCGAAGCAATACAGTATGACAACTATTTACATTGTATTAGACATTATAAGTAATCTAGAGATGATTTAATGTATACGAGAGGATGTGCGCAGGTTATATGCAAATACTATGCCATTTTATGTACGGAATTTGAGCATCCACGGAATTTGGTATCCGCAGGCAGTCCCAGAAACAAACCCCACGGATACGGACGGCCAACTGTACATCCTGAAATGCTTTTTCTTCACAACCATCCACAAAAACAGAGCAGTTCCCCCAAAAGAATGAATGATAGTTAAATGTTAGAACCCTGAAGTCTCCCCCTCCCCCCCAGCTCCCCTTCTGCAGGTAAACAGTAGCAAAGCTACAGTTCCCCCTCCCCCAACAGCAAAAACAAACAGCACCCTCCACCGAGCATTCAAGTGTGCAGCAAAGCAACAGCAAAGACTCAGACTTGCAGGATCCCAAAGACTACTCGTTCACCAGGTATTCAACATACCACAGGCTCTCTCACTCTCTCTATGTTTCACAGCAAGAGGCGAGACGTAACAGACAATTCACTGGTTTACAGTGTTTAAAGTCCATTGTGTCACTTTTTCCAAGCTCTAGATCTACAACTGTAGATCTTCCAACTCCCATGACACACTGGACTCCTGTCGGGACACCGATCTGCAATCCACCTGTCTCTAGAGCCATGAGATCCCAGGCCTTCAAAGGCGAGCTAAGCTTTTAGTCCACATCCATGGCGTGTTGGATAATGGCCAGTCATATAACCCCGAGAGTGGGTCCCATTCCCGCAAAGAACCGAAGTCAGCATGTAACTCCATGTCAGGGTCTTCAAAAGAACCCGGAAAGGGAAAAATAGAAATATTAAAGATGAAAATAGAGCTGTTTCCAAAGATGCAAGCAATAGAGTCGCCATTTAGCACAATCATAACTAAGCTTTTGAATGTAAATCTGAAACCACTGAGCAAAACCTGTTTACAATGAAAATATCCCTTCACATCAAATCAAATCAAGTCAAATTCAATCAAGTTTAATTATCATTCAAACATACATGAATACAGCTGAACGAGACAGTCTTCCTCTGGGACCGAGTTGCAAAACATACACATATTCAAAATAGCAAGCAAAAAAAAGTGTAGTCATGAAAATAAAAACACATATATCGCCCAAGTTCCTGAGCAACATGTCCCACAATATGGATGGAATAGGATCTGGCAATGCAGCCTGTCATTCCACAGATCAAACACTTGGGGGCAGCACAGACAGTGGAAATGCTGAAGGGGAGAAAGAAAGTCAGAACTTTATTCAAGAACTTGTTAGTATAACCATATAACAATCACAGCACGGAAACAGGCCATCTTGGCCCTCCTAGTCCGTGCCGAACCCTTAATCTCACCTAGTCCCACCTACCCGCACTCAGCCCATAACCCTCCACCTTTCCTGTCCATATACCTATCCAATTTTACCTTAAATGACACAACTGAACTGGCCTCTACTACTTCTACAGGAAGCTCATTCCACACAGCTATCACTCTTTGAGTAAAGAAATACCCCCTCGTGTTTCCCTTAAACTTCTTCCCCCTAACTCTCAAATCATTCCTCTCGTTTGAATCTCCCCTACTCTCAATGGAAACAGCCTGTTCACGTCAACTTTATCTATCGCTCTCAAAATTTTAAATACCTCGATCAAATCCCCCCTCAACCTTCTACGCTCCAATGAATAGAGACCTAACTTGTTCAACCTTTCTCTGTAACTTAATTGCTGAAACCCAGGTAACATCCTAGTAAATCGTCTCTGCACTCTCTCTAATTTATTGATATCTTTCCTATAATTCAGTGACCAGAACTGCACACAATATTCCAAATTTGGCCTTACCAATGCCTTGTACAACTTTAGCATTACATCCCAACTTCTGTACTCAATGCTTTGATTTATAAAGGCCAGCGTTCCAAAAGCCCTCTTCACCACCCTATCTACATGAGACTCCACTTTCAGGGAACTATGCACAGTTATTCCTAGATCTCTCTGTTCCTCTGCATTCCTCAATGCCCTACCATTTACTCTATATGTTCTATTTGGATTATTCCTGCCAAAATGTAGAACCTCACACTTCTCAGCATTAAACTCCATCTGCCAACGTTCAGCCCATTCTTCTAACTGGCATAAATCTCCCTGCAAGCTTTGAAAATCCACCTCATTATCCACAACACCTCCTACCTTAGTATCATCGGCATACTTACTAATCCAATTTACCACCCCATCATCCAGATCACTTATGTATATTACAAACAACATTGGGCCCAAAACAGATCCCTGAGGCAGCCCGCTAGTCACCGGCCTCCATCCCGATAAACAATTATCCACCACTACTCTCTGGCATCTCCCATCTAGCCACTGTTGAATCCATTTTATTACTCCAGCATTAATACCTCACGACTGAACCTTCTTAACTAACCTTCCATGTGGAACTTTTTCAAAGGCTTTGCTGAAGTCCATATAGACTACATCCACTGCCTTACCCTCATCAACATTCCTCGTAACTTCTTCAAAAAATTCAATAAGGTTTGTCAAACATGACCTTCCACGCACAAATCCATGCTACTTCTAATCAGATCCCGTCTATCCAGATAATTATAAATACTATCTCTAAGAATACCTTCCATTAATTTACCCACCACTGATGTCAAACTGATAGGTCTATAATTGCTAGGCTTCCTTCTAGAACCCTTTTTAAACAATGGAACCACATGAGCAATACACCAATCCTCCGGCACAATCCCCGTTTCTAATGACATATTAAAGATCTCCGTCAGAGCTCCTGCTATTTCTACACAAACTTCCCTCAAGGTCCTGGGGAATATCCTGTCAGGACCCGGAGATTTATCCACTTTTAAATTTCTTAAAAGCGCCAGTACCTCCACCTCTTTAATTGTCAATAGGTTCCATAACTTCCTTACTTGTTTCCCACACCTTAGACAATTCAATATCCTTCTCCTTAGTGAATACCGAAGAGAAGAAATCATTCAAAATCTCTCCCATCTCCTTCGGTTCCACACATAGCTGACCACTCTGATTCTCTAAGGGGCCAATTTTATCCCTCACTATCCTCTTGCTTTTAATATAACTGTAGAAACCTTTCAGATTTACTTTCACCTTATTTGCCAAACCAACCTCGTATCTTCTTTTAGCTTTTCTAATCTCTTTCTTAAGATTCCTTTTACATTCTTCATATTCCTCGAGCAATTCCTTTACTCCATGCTGCCTATATCTATTGTAGACATCCCTCTTTTTCTGAACCAAATTTCTAATATCCCTTGAAAACCATGGTGCTCTCAAACCTTTAACCTTTCCTTTCACCCTAACAGGAACATAAAGATTCTGTACCCTCATAATTTCACCCTTAAATGACCTCCATTTCTCTATTACATCCTTCCCATAAAACAGCTTGACCCAATCCACTCTCTCTAAATCCCTTCGCATCCCCTTTAGCCTTTCTCCAATCAAAAATCTCAACTCTAGGTCCAGTCCTGTCCTTCTCCATAATTATATTGAAGCTAATGCTATTGTGATCACTGGACCCGAAGTGCTCCCCAACACATACATCTGTCAACTGACCTATCGCATTCCCTAACAGGAGATCCAACACTGCCCCATCTCTAGTCGGTACTTCTATGTATTGTTGCAAAAAACTATCCTGCACACATTTCACAAACTCTAAACCATCCAGCCCTTTTACAGAATGAGCTTCCCAGTCTAAGTGTGGAAGATTAAAATCTCCCACAATCACCACCTTGTGTTTACTACAAACACAAAGTATCTGTTGGCAGTGATTGCAAATACTGACATAAAAGCAATTTGGGTAAGTATTGAGTTAGAATACATTGCAGGAACATGTGACAGAATGTCAAAGTGGAATTAAGTGAAAAGCTGTTCAAAGAGATGTCACTGACACAATGCAGCCTTGCGCATGACATATCTACATGATTTCCCCAATTCTGGCTGATTGTGCAGGCCTTACTTTCACTGTATCATTAATGGACTGCATGTTTTGCCTTGGAAATCAAGCTTCTGATTACTCTTTTGCTGCTTTCAATCAGTGTTATCTTCTGACTAACTTTAGCCCTGTATTTAGAATAGTTGGAGAGCGGTAATTGCTGGCAACTGGTACCCACAGTGTTCACAGACCTTTGATGTCCTGATGTGTGGGCATTGTCAAAGCTGCAAGGCAGTCAGCAATACCTAGCATTACTACTAAAGCGAGTGCGGTAAAAGGATAGGCCCAGCATCATCTGTTTCGCAGCATGGGTGTCCTTATGTGTGGGCCTTGCTGACTGGGCTTACTGTGGTAGAGAAAGGATGAGGAATGATGCCTCACTGCCTAGCTGAGTGTGAACTATCAACCATTTTATCAAGTTCCCTATAGCCTATCCTGGGTGCATTAGCAAAGGCTACGCAAACTTGGTCAGACATTTGCGCAGGAAGTGTTCTTTAAAATTAAAACAAGGATGGTGATTTCCCAGGAGGAACAACATGTAGTCCATTAGCTTCACAGACTTACCATCGCTGAGACCAGGTAAGGAGAGCAAAAGTTTGACACGCTCAGGTGCCAATACCCCAAAAGACTGTAAAAACTGATTCAATAGGTTTCAAAAGGTGAGTTTAATGTCAGAAGAACATATAATCTGCATCCTGAAATTATTTTTCTTTGAAAACATCCACAAAAACAGATAAGTGCCCCAAAGAATGAATGAATGAATGAATGAATGAATGAATGAAAGTTAAAATGATAGAACCTCAGCTCACCCCTCCCATGCACAAGCAGCAACAAGGCAATGATAGCCCCACCCCCACCAGCATAAAGCATCAGTGCCCTCCACCGAACACTCAAATGTCCAGCAAGCATCAATAAAAACAGACTTGCAGTACCCCAAATACTACTCATTCACCGAGTAATTTTACATACCACAGTCTCTTTCTCTCCCGAATAAGGGAAAATGAGGTGCTCCATTTCGCCAGAGGAGAAATAAAACAAACAGCTCACCGATTTACGATGGTAAATGTCTGTTGCATCATTTTTTCCGAGCTGTGCGCCCAGAGAGTTGGCAGCAGAAGGGCACAGCTCTCCAGACACACAGCCCCTGGCATTTAACCCACTGCTCTCAATGTTCCGCGTTCTCCCACAATACTTCAGTCAGGCGCACCAGCCTAGAATCAGCATGTCTCCAGAGCCATGAAAATCTGCAACCCAGAAGGTGCGCTCGCCTTCCAAGCCACATCCTTGTGATATCAAAAAGCAGCCAGTCGTGGGGCACTGAGAGCAGGTCCCATTCCCACAAAGAACCAAAGTCAGAGAGTAACTCCAGGTCAGGGTCTTCAAAAGAATCTTAAAAAGGGGAAAAAGAGACATTAAAGAAAGATTGATCTGTTTCCGAAGATGCAAGCAAAGGAGTCACAAGCATTTTGACTGCTCCACCTCAAGAAGATTTTTCAGATCGATATTTATCATGTTTAAGCAGACTCACCAATCTAGCAGCCATGGAACGGCGGAACGATGCTACCACATAGAAATATTTGGTATTGTCTGCAGAGATTTCTCGAAGGGCAAACTGGGTGTCCACTTGTACAAACCAAGTGATGGCATTTTGCTCCTGAAATTCTGGCAATTTCAAAGTGAATGTGTTATCCAACAGATTCAATAACTCCTGATTTATCCGAGAGCATTGGGGTCACCAATGAGTTTTCCACAAATAAAATAAGGTGAGGCGATTTATGTTTAATGAAAACTGTAACATATTTTATTGAACTCTGAAAACTACTCAACAAAAGAGCGATAAAAGACTTAGGTAATCACATGATTGTGTCAGACCAGCCTCTTAAAGTGAAACCCCAACTCAATGTTGGCGGTTGTGAATTGCGTACGTTTGTCCAAATTATGACACCTTACATGATAAAGGACCCGCCCATACATCCAGCATCCTCTTTGACATTCTACCATCAGGCAGGAGACGCCAATGCATAAAATCAAGAATGATCAGTTTCTTTCCTTAGGTCATTAGGCTTCTGAACTCCCTATCGCATTGCATTCATGGTGTTACTGGTTAATCAATTCGTTACCTGAAAATATTTAATTTATGCACTTTATGTATGCATAATTCATCTAGATTATTTCCTCATTTTCATAAGTTATAGTGTGTTATATGTGCTACTGGCTGGAAACACTACTCTGGAGAAAAGTGTTTCATTTGACAGCATATATATATATAATTAAACAACTTGATTTGTAGTTCATTGTTGTCAGGGAGCTGCATGGAGTGGACGTGGAAAGTATATTTCCAATATTGGGAGAGCCTAGGATCAGTGGGCACATCTTCAGAATAGGACATCTCCTTAGAACAGAGATGAGGAGGAATTCCTTTAGTTAGAGAGAGCAACATGATGGAGGAATTAGTCTCGCCATCCTAACTGAATGAGCTTCAAGCTTGCCTCATATACACAAGTCATGCAATTTTTGCTGCTCTGGAACTGAGGTTTAATGCACTCGGGTTCTGGAGTGGAGGGGACCAAGGTTCAACAGTTTCCCATTTATTCCTGTATGTGCTGGTCTCCAGTGAGTAGATTGTTGGGAGTGAGGAAAGATGTTTAATTAGTCTGGAGTGATGATATAGCCTTGTTTGACCCTATAGTCCATTGAAATTGGCTCTGTGATGGTATCATAGAGTGTGTGATCATGTACCTGAATTAGAATGGAGATGAATTTCTGAGAATTGAAGTAATTTTCCACTGTCCTCTGTTGGCAGAACTGAATACTCAAGTGATGTTGGGAAAAGTTCAGTATGGTTATTGTTGTTAATCCCTGTATTTACCTTGGGTGATTATGCATATTGTAGATCTTGATGGACAGCATCTAACCTGTAACAAGAGCTACTCTTCAGGCACAAGTAGGTGGTTGAATAGGGTCAATAGGTTTCAATACGTGTATTTAATGACAGAAAAATGTACACAATATAGATCCCGAAATTCTTTTTCTTTACAGACATTAATGAAAACAGAGGAGCTTCAATATGGAGGAAAGAAAAAGGACCCTTCTGTAATTACAGTATTCAGATTGGTTTCATTTTGTGACGTTGATCAAATTTGGGCACTTTGACAGCCACTTGCATATCCTTCTCTTCCCAGGTGCAGTTGAGGAGTCTGTGAATTCAAGCCAGAGATTCCTCTCTTCCATGTTTCAGTAGCAGGGATATTATTTACTCCAGATACCTTGCTGCACTGTTTGGATTGCGGTGGTTGTGAAATTTGGCTGGTTAGAGAATCATGGGATAGAGTTAAAGCACCAAAGAGACAGATTCAGTTGAGCCTTCTTTATTCTCTCCTTGATGAGTTATCCACTTGGCACTCAGTTAGTAGGGGCCATTGGGCTGTAGGTGCTCTTGACAGCTCTGAGGAATACGCATGTGATATTCAGCTAGTTGCTGGATGGCGGTTATTTTTTTCACCACTTTCTGTTCTTTAGATCTGGGGCTTTGACTATTAGGTGCATGAATTACATATTATTTCTCTGGAGGTATGCTGGTTACCTTTATAATTAGTACCTGTGTTCTAAAAGTTGTAATTCTAGCTGCTTCTATCATGGCCACTGGAGGCATCTTCCAGATAACTATGTGGAAATATATGCTCCTCATATCTCCTTCAAGCTTCACATCTTAAGCTGATACCCCCTCATTTTATATTCATCTGCACTAGGGAAAACTCACCAAATCTCTGGTCTGTATATAAGACCACAAGACATATGAGCAGAATTAGACCATTTGGCCTGTCAAGTCTGTTGCACCACTCATCTTGGCTGATACATTTTTCCTCAGCCCTAGTCTCCAGCTTTCTCCCCATATCCCTTCATGCCCTGTCCAATCAAGAATCTATCAACCTCTAGCTTAAAGATCCATTCAGACGTGGCCTCCACAGCTGCCTGTAGCAATGAATTCCACAGATTCATCACTCGAAGGCTGGCGAAATTCCTCCTTTTGTCTGTTCTAAAAAGACATTGCTCTACTTTGTGGCTGAGTCATCTGGTCTTAGACTCTCCATTCATAGGAAGCATCAAATCTATCAAGTGCTTTCACCATTTGATAGTTTTCAATGAGGTCACCCCTCTTTCTTCTGAATTCCAGTGAATACAGGCCCAGAGCCATCAAATTCCCTTCATATGACAAACTATTCAAAACTGGAATAAGTTTCGTGAAACTCTTTTGAATCTTTTCCAGTTTCAACATAACCTTCGTAAGATAAAGGGGCTGAAAGCTGCTCATGATTCTCCAAGTAAGGCCTAACAGTGCTTTACAAAGTCTCAGCATTACATCTTTGTTTTTATATTCTAGTCCTCTTGAAATGAATACTAAAATTGCATTTGCCTTCCTCATCACAGACTCAACATGCAGGTTAACATTTAGGGAATCCTGCACAAGCACTCCCAAGCCTTTGCACCACAGTTATTTCTATTTTCTGTCCAGTTAGAAAAACAGTCAACACTTTCATTTCTTATAATAGACAATAGACAATATGTGCAGAAGTAGACCATTCAGCCCCTCGAGTCTGCACCGCCATTCTGAGATCATGGCTGATCATTCACTATCAATACCAAGTCCTTGCCTTGTCCCCATATCCCTTGATTCCCCTATCCATCAGATATCTATCCAGCTCCTTCTTGAAAGCATCCAGAGAATTGGCCTCCACCGTCTTCCGAGGCAGTGCATTCCACACCTCCACAACTCTCTGGGAGAAGAAGCTTTTCCTCAACTCTGTTTTAAATAACTGACCTCTTATTCTCAATCCATGCCCTCTGGTACTGGACTCTCCCAACATCTGGGACATACTTCCTGCCTCAATCCTATCAAATCCTTTAATTATCTTAAACGTTTCAATCAGATCCCCTCTCAATCTCCTCAGTTCCAGCGTGTACAAGCCCAATCTCTCCAATCACTCTGCGTAAGACAGCCCTGCCATCCCAGGAATCAACCTAGTGAATCTACGCTGCACTTCCTCAATTGCCAGAATGTCCTTCCTTAAACCTGGAGACCAAAACTGTACACAATATTCCAGGTGTGGTCTCACCAGGGCCCTGTACAAATGCAAAAGAACATCCTTGCTCTTGTATTCAATTCCCCTTGTAACAAAGGCCAACATCCCATTTGCCCTCTTCACTGCCTGTTGCACTTGCTCATTCACCTTCATTGACTGGTGAACTAGGACTCCTAGGTCTCTTTGCATTTCCCCCTTACCTAACTCGACACCGTTCAGACAATACTCTGCCCTCTTGTTCCTGCTTCCAAAGTGGATAACTTCACATTTATTCACATTGAATGACATCTGCCAAGTATCTGCCCACTCACTCAGCCTATCCAAGTCTCCCTGTATTTTCCTAACGTCCTCTTCGCATGTCACACTGCCACACAGTTTAGTATCGTCAGCAAACTTGCTGATATAGTTTTCAATGCCCTCATCTAAATCATTGACATAAATCGTAAAGAGCTGTGGTCCCAATACAGAGCCCTGTGGTACCCCACTAGTCACCTCCAGCCAGTCTGAGAAACACCCATTCACTGCTACCCTTTGCTTTCTACCAAAATGCATGACCATACACTTCCTAATACTGTATTCCATCTGCCACTTCTTTGCCCATTCCCTAAATCTGTCTATGTCCTTTTGTAGCCTCTCTCCTTCCTCAAAACTGCCTGTCCCTCCTTCCACCTATCTTTGTATCAACTGCAAACTTTGCAGCAAAGCCATCCATTCCATCATCCAAATCATTAACATATAACAAAAAATAACTGGTCCCAACACAGACCTGTGTGGAATTCCACTAGTCACTGGCAGCTGACTAGAAAACACCCCCTTTGTTCCCACTGTTCGGCTCCTGTCAGTAAGCCACTGCTTAATCCATTCTAGAATCTTCCCTGAAATATGTCTATCATAATCTTACAAACCTCTGTAAGGTCAACTCTCAGACTCTTATTTTCCATGTGTACAAACCCAGCTTACACAATTTTGCATTGTAACTGAAGCCCACCATTCCAGACAACATCCTGATGTATCACCTCTGCACACTCTCAAATATGACCATATCCCGTGTTTCAATCAGAACTGTAGATAATACTCTGTGTAGACAAACCATAATGCACATATGGTTTCTTATGTCTTGACCTTTGAAGGCATACATGCCAAATGTCATCTTCAGTATCCTGTTCACTTGTGTTAGATAGATAGATAGATAGATAGATAGATAGATAGATACTTTATTCATCCCCAAGGGGAAATTCAACATTTTTCCAGTGTCCCATACACTTATTGTAGCAAAACTAATTACATACAGTATTTAACTCAGTATAAATATGAAATGCATCTAAAATCACCCTCCCAAAAAGCATTAATAAATAGCTTTTAAAAAGTTCTTAAATAGTTTACTGAATTGCATTGAGTGGTAACTTAAGCTCAGTCCTAACCCTGGCACTTTAACATGTCTTCCCCTGGTGGTTGAATTGTGGAGCCGAATGGCATTGGGGAGTAATGATCTCTTCATCCTGTCTGAGGAGCATTGCATTGAGAGCAACGTGCCTCTGAAGCTGCTTCTCCATCTCTGGATGGTGCTATGCAGAGGATGTTCAGGGTTTTCCATGACTGACCGTAGCCTACTCAGCTCCCTCTGCTCTGCCACCGATGTCATACTCTCCAGTTCTGTGCCTACGACAGAGCCCGCCTTTCTACTACTTTCAGGAAATATTGCACTTGCATATTTAGGTCTCAGTGAACACCAAGGCTCGTACGGTTTATTATTCATTGTGTGTTTTATTACCAGCTTCTAAAATGAGTCCATCTAAAATGCATTCTTCTAAAACGAGTGCTTCAACAATTTTCTGGACTCAATTTTATCTGTTACTGCTCCGCTTCACTTTCCAGCTGATTTGTGTACCTCATTATAAAACCTTCTTCACTATCTACCAGTCCACCAAGTTTTGTGTCATCAGCAAATTTAATCTTCAGCTTATGTACACTGTGGTGGACTACTGCAATTTTGTGTAATTTGAAAAAAAGTCATCAGGTTTTCTGACTGGTCCTGACAGGCGAGGCAGAGTGGTACAGCTGAAGGAGCTGCTGTCTCCCTGCTCCAGTGACCCAGATTCAATCACTTGCTCTGGTTGTGTCTGTATGAGCTTTCCATGTTCTCTCTGTTATTCCATCGGTTTCATCCCGGTGTTCCAGTTCCCCACGCCCACCACCACATCCCAAAGATGGGAGGATTGCCAGTTTAATTACCAATTATAAATGGTCCATTGTGCAGTTAAGTGCACGGACATGAGAATGTTGGTGGCAGTGTGGAAAGAATGGGATTAATGTAAATGGTGGTTGATGGCTAGCCCTGCGTCATTGAGGTGAACTGACCATTTCCTTGTCACCCTGAGAGGAAATCACTTTGTGTGGTCAGTCATTTCTTCAAAATTGATCTTCTGATGCCACATTTCTGCTGTTATATTTGACTTGGATCCAGAATGACTGTAATGACAGGTCAGATTAGATGGTGGTGAATCCTGCAGTTGTAAGGAACTGACACAGCACAGGTAATGCAGACCTCCCCTGGTAGGCACAAAGAAAGGCATCAAGCAGATGTTAGGAATCAGAATCAGGTTTATTATCACCAGCATGTGATGTGAAATTTATTAACTTTGCTGCAGCAGTTCAGTGCAATACATAATCAAGCAGAGAGAGAAAAAAAATAAGAAAAATAGAACATAATAATAAATCAACAAGCAAATCAATTACGTATATTGAATAGATTATTTTAAAATGTGCAAAAACAGAAATACTGTATATTAGTAAAAGAGGTAGTGTCCAAAGTTTCAAAGTCCATTCAGGAATCGCAAGGCAGATGGGAGAAAACTGTTCCTGAATCACTGAATGTGTGCCTTCAGGCTTCTATATCTGCTACCTGATGGTAACAGTGAGAAAAGGGCATGCCCTGGGTGCTGGAGGTCCTTAATAATGGATGCTGCCTTTCTGAGACACCACTCTCTAAAGACGTCTTAAGTAGTTTCTAGGCTAGTGCCCAAGATGGAACTGACTAGATTTACAACCTTCTGCAGCTTCTTTTGACCCTGTGCAGTAGCCCCTCCATACCAGATAGTGATGCAGCTTGACAGGATGCTCTCCATGGTACCACTAGAGAAGTTTTTGAATGTATTTGTTGACATGCCAAATGACTTCAAACTCCTAATAAAGTATAGCCACTGTCTTGCCTTCTTTATGACTACATCAGTATGCTGGGACCAGATTAGATCTTCAAAGATCTTGACACCGAGGAACTTGAAGCTGCTTACTCTCTCAACTTCTGATCACTCTATGAGGATTGGTATGTGTTCCTTCGTTTTACCCTTCCTGAAGTCCACAATTAGCTCTTTCATCTTACTGACATTGAGACCCAGGTTGTTGCTGCGGCATTATTCCAATAGTTGGCATATCACACTCTCATTACCATCTGAGATTCTACCAGCAATGGTTGTATTGTCTGCAAATTTGTAGATGGTATTTGAGCTATGCCTTGCCACACAATAATGTATGTACAGAGAGTAGAGAAGTAGGCTAAGCAGACACCCCTGAGGTGTGCTAGTGTTGATCATCAGCGAGAACAATAAGTTATCACCAATCTGGAAAGACTGTGGTCTTCCAGTTAAGAAATCAAGAATCCAATTATAGAAAGAGGTACAGAGGCCCAGGTTCTGCAACTTCTCAATCAGAATTGTAGGAATGATTCTATTAAATGCTGAGCAATAGTCGATGAACGGCATCCTGACATAGATGTTTCTCTTGTCTACGTGGTCTAAAGCCTTGTGAAGCACCATGGAGATTGCATCTGCCATTGACCTATTGTGATGATAGGCAAATTTCAATGGGTCCAGGTCCTTTTGGTATGCATTTACTATCTCAATTTTTAATTTAGAGACCACATCTTTCCTACTGTTTGCTGGTCTGAATATAGCTCTCACCCAAGGTTTTTTTTATCTTTGCAGTTCCTTAGTTGTACCCACAACGATTTAATACCTTCTGACCTGGTGTAACCTCTTTCTAAAGATTTGATTTCATTTCATACCAACCACTCCTGCCTACTTGCCTGTTCTTAAGATACAATGTGTATCCTTGCAGGTTAAACTCCCAGTTATAATCTTTCAACCATGATTCAGTGATACACACAATGTCATATTTGCTAATCTGTAACTGTGCTGCAAATTTATCTGCCATATTCTGTATACAGCACACATTCAAATATAACACCTTCAGCCCTGTATTCATGTTTCTTGATTTTGGACATCTTTTGCATTGCAATTCATGTAGTCAACTCAAATTTGACAAATCATCAGCTTTCCCTTGTTAGTAGTCTCACTACACACTGCCTATCAACTACCTCATCTTCAGCACTATCACTCTATTTCCTATGGCCCTGCTAAATTAATTTAAACCCTCCTGATCAGTTCCAGAAAGCCATCCAGCAAGGATATAGGTTCCCCTTGGGTACAGGTGAAACCCATCCCTTTTCTACAGGCTGTACATTCCCCAGAAAATATTCTAATGATCCAAAAATCTGAACCCCTGCCCCTTGTACCTGTTCCTCAGCCACACATTCATCTGCCAAGTCATCCTAATCTCACCCTCACTGGTACATGGCATAGGCAGCAACCCAAAGATTATAAGCTGAATATCTTTATTTTCATCTTTGTACCTAACTTCCTAAAATCTCTCTTCAGGAGCTCACCTCCATTCCTACCTATGTCATTGGTGCAAATGTGTACCCAAGTCTTCTGGCTGCACCCAATTCGAGGCATCCTCGACCCTGGCATCTGAGAGGCAACTTACCATCCGGGTGTCTATCACGTCCACAAAATCTCATCTCTGTTTGCCTAAGAGTAGAATCTGCTATCAACACAGAAGTCCTCTTCACCTCTCTTCTGAGCCACAGCACCCAGAGACATGTTCACTGCAGCTCCCCCCGGCAGGTCATCACCCTCAAGAGTTTCCAAAGTCAAATCATTATCGAGAGGTATGGCAACAGGTGTACTCTGTACTGGTTTCCTATCTCCATTTCTTCTCCAGATTGTCACCCATTTATCAAACCTGCCTCCTAGATTCTAGGGGTAACTAACTCCCTGTAGCTCTTATCTATCACTTCCTCATTTTCCATGTGAGCCAAAGGTTCACCAAGCTGCAGCTCCAGTTCCTTAATCTGTTCCCTGAGGAGCTGTAGCTCAGTGCACCTGCTGCAATGTGGTTATTCTGGAGGCTGGAGGTCTCCTAAAATTCCCACATTTCACACACAGATCAAAACATGGGTCCTAGAGGCATTCTCACTGAACAAACTGTGCCCTAACAGGCAAGGAATGAAGAACTAAGAAGACATAGAGAATCTTCTCTATATAGAGAAAAGCCTGATGAGCCAAAGGCACTCCAAACACTGGCCCACTCACAGCAAAGATATCTACGCTTGTGCCTGTGTTACTTTTATTTGCTATTTCTAAAGAGTCCTGCTCAGTGATTGGTCACAGTCCAACTCCAAAAACTTGCCACAAGGTTCTGTCTTTTTAATCCTGAGTGTGAACCTTAGTGAAATGGTAGTTCTCTTCTCATGCTCCTGTGCGGTGATCAGTCACTGTCCAATTCATTGAAACCTATTGAATGTTGAAAGGCCTTGATAGATTAGAAGTAGGAGGATGTTTGCTATGGTAGGAGAGTCTAATACCAGAGGATACAGCCTCAGAACAGAAGGCTGTCCTTTTAGAATAAAGTTGAGGAGGAATTTCTTTAGCCAGAGAGTGGCAAATCTGTGGAATTCGTTACCACAGGTGGCTATAGAGGCCAAGTTATTGGATATATTTAAGGCAGAGGTTGATATATTCTGGATTAGTGAGAGCATAAAGGGATACTGGGAAATGGCAGGAGATTGGGGCTGAGAGGTGGAGAAGACTTGTTGGGCCAAATGGACTAATTCGGCTCCTATATCTTATGGTCTTATGCTCTTATCTTCACGGTTACTCATGTCACTGAATCAACAGTCACAATAATTGTCTAATAGAAGCCATTCCCTGGACTGGTAATGTTGCCATATGTTCTTACACTTATTCACTGATGGTGATGACTTTTCTACAATATAGTTAGGAAGAAGACTCCAAATAAGTTACATCACCTTCATCTTTCCTGATTACTGCCTTTATCCAGAGGCAGAATAACAGGTTGCCATAGACCAGATGGGCCAAGGGGCCTATTACTGTGTTGCAGTATTCCATAATTCTATCACCCTAGTTTACTATCATCTGTGAATTAACTAACAGTCATATCAAAGGTTATTAGCCAGGGTTGTACAGATTTTACTGAAAAATCTCTAGCTGAGACTGTTCCCATGAGATTGTTCAGAGGCTTCTTTGGTCAGAAGCCCTGGATGAACCATGAAATCCAAAATTTGCTGAGGGTCAGATCATTCAGGTCAGGAAACCAAGAATGCTACACAAAGTGCAGTTATGATCTCCAGAAAGACATCTTAGGGGCGAAGAGGGGATTCTGGACCAAAGTTGAATCAATGAAGGATGCTTGACAACTGAGGCAGAGTTTGAATGTTGTAATCTTCTACACATTTAAATTATGTGATGTAGGGGACAGCAGGGTTTTGCTTACAGATAAGCTCAATGCCTTCTCTGCTCACTTTGACCATCAGAACATGGAGGAACCATCACAAACCCCCACATCTCCTGATGATCCTTTGGTCACAGTTTCTGAAGTTAATGTGTGGGCTGCCTTCGGGAGGGTGAATCCATTGAAAGGATTTGAATACTATGACCTGTGCTGACCAACTGGCTGGTGTGTTCAATGATATCTTTGACCTCTCACTTTAGTAGTGTGTGGTACCCACCTGCTTCAAGTAGGCTTCAATCATATTGGTGCCCAAGAAGAGTATAGTGACATGCCTCAATGACTATTGGCCGGTTGCAACTACATCCATGGTGATTAATAGTTTTGTGAGGCTGGTGATGAAACTTATCAGCTCCTACTTCATTGGCGATAAATCCACTCCAATTTGTGTACCACATCAATTGTTCAACAGCAATGCTATTTCATTGGCTCTTCACATAACCCTGGAACATTCAGACAGCAAAGATACATACACCAGAATGTTACTTATCTATTACAACTTAGCTTTCATTACCATCATCCCTCAAAACTAATGAATAGTCTCAAAGACCTAGGCCACAATACCTACTTGTGCAATTGGATCCTGGATTCCCTCACTTGCAGACCCAAGTCGGTTCAGATTGACATCAGTATAGGTGCATCACATGGCTGCTTTCCTTTCTTTGCACCTGATCTTGTGGCTAAGCACAGCTCTAAAACCATATTCAAATTTTCCAATGATAACCCTGGGCTTCAATTACCTGTTGTTGTGAACATTTAAAAGCTTGTCTTAGAGTTATATCACAGTTCACTCTTAGTATGGATGCCCATCTGTTTAATTAAAAATGATGGACAAATAGCAAGCACATGGTACCTCTCAAAACTATTTCATGTGGAGATAAGACTGTTATGTATTTTGAAGTGTGGTGATTGGCACAAAGGCTACTGGAAGCACCTCTGACCACTTTTGCTCAGTCTCATCAGACAATTTAGTAAACCTTCATTTCATAACCCATTCGTTCTTTTAGCTGCCTCATAAGTTCTAAGGGTATAAGGACTGGTGAAAATAGGCTTAAACTGCACGATTTTCAGCATCACAAATAAGTTTACCCATTAAGTGAGGACAGTTTTCACTTAAGATATTCTTGGGAATCCAAAACCAAGGAATAAATTCTCATAACAGAAATTATCAACAGTTATGCCATAATTTCTCTGAGCTGGAAAAACTTTTAACCATGGAGATAACCAAGCATAACAACAAATGTGGATCTAATTTATGTTTAAGATAAACCATGGCAACTCTTTCATTGTACTCCAAACACTGAACACAGTGCAGCAAACGTTAACGTAATTACATGATCTCTTGATGTGAAACCACAGTTCAATGCAAGTCATTCTGAACTATGTATTCTTCCACAATTACGTTATCCTACATGGGTGACCATCCCCACCCCACACCCGCTCCCCCCCCCCAGAATTCATGAAAACCAGCATTGTGTGCCAGTCTTGTGCTTGGACAAACTGCCCTGCTTGAGTCCTGTTTTGCATGAGTGGAGGAACAGAAGCTGCCTCTGGCTTGTCTAGAGGTGCATTGCCATGCTCAGCATCATGTAGTGACACCAGCGGCATGGTAGCAGAATCCTCCAAATTTTTTGGGCCAGTTTAAGACAATATACCAAATTACATTCATGTTTACTCCTCTTATCAATTCTCCCTGTTTTCTGCCTGTTTCAAAATGCAGAACAGGCCATTGTAAGGGGTCCTTAGGGGTTGTTGGTGTGCATTATGCCAGACAAAAGCAAACAAGGTGGAATGTAGGTCAACAGGAACCCAGGAATATGTGAAAAGGAATTGAATATACTAAGCTGGGTAGAATGCTTTTGAGATGTCAGCAAGATGGTCATAGCATCAGGAATGAAATCACCTGCAACTTGTAATGGCTGCACAAATGCTAACTCAAACACGGATGACTGGAGTTTCTCTTTTGGAACTGTTCTGAGCCCCAGCAGAACCCACAGGAGACAATCATGCTGACACTCATCAGTCAGGGAAGCCCTCAGAGCAGCCTTTAAGCAGTCATGAACCCCCTTGCATTGGCCGTTGTTCTGTGGGTGATATGCCATAGTGTGTGGTAGCCTACCAGCAAGGTTATGGGCCATGGCAGCCTGGAGGGAAAGAGTGCTTTACACCTCCAACCATAATTGTATTAGTTCATGAAAAGAATTTGTAAAGTATTGGCAGCCTGATCACACTAGAATGTGACATGAGCTTAATATTCTGCTGTTGCCTTAGCAAGGAAGTTACCTCTTTTATTCCCTTTAGTTATTTCATCTGCCCCATTAGTATCAGCTGCATTGTTGATAACATCAATTGCATTAAGTGGTTGGAAAGCAGCAAAAAGTTCATTGTTCATTGACCATGTTTAATTGTAGCTCTGGAGGTGGGAAACCCATGTAGATTCCATAGTTATCCATTCTCATCAGCTATTCCAAAGGCATACTGAAATTCAGCGCATTAGCTGCAAAGATGCAGGCTTTTGTTTAGGCAAAAAAGTTTAATCTGCTTGAACAAACAGGAGTGAAGGTAGCTGTGCTACTTAAGATATTATATGAAGTAAACACACTAAATATCCACGAGAAGCTATCACTGTCATATTTCATTGTCATATCGAGAGGAAAAACCATCAAAGAAAAATTACAGGCAGCCTTCTGTCAGGTGGCATTTCACTACAGTCAGAATTAAAATCAAACAAAACCTTAAGTACAGTTCGGGAATGGATACTTAAGGTAAATACAGAAATGCTGCAACTACTCATTCACCTCCTCCCTTATTTCCATTCAGGGGTCCAAACCGTCCTTCCAGGTGAGGTAACATTTCACCGATGAATTTGTTGTGGCCTAACGTAAATCGGTGGACCATTTTTTCGAGCATCTGCACTCCATCAGCCAAAAGCAGAATTTACCAGTGGGCAATCATATTAATTCTTATCCCCATTTCTCCACTGACATGTCATCGCCTGGCCTCCTCTTTTTCCACGAGACGACCACTCTAGGGGTGGATGGCAACACCTCATATTTTGTCCTGGTGGCCTCCAACCTGATTGCCTTTATATCAATTTCTCCTTATTGTACTTTTCCCACCCCCTATCTTTTTATTCCTTCTGAGAGGCTTTTCACCTCTTCTGCTCCCCCTAGTGCCCTCCTTCTCCCCTTTCTCCCTTGGTTCACCCTGATCTCCTATCAGATTTCTTCTCCAGTGCTTTACTTTTCCTATCCACCTTGCTTCACATACCACCTTACAGGTAGTCCATCTTTCCCTCCACCCCCACTTTTTTTTTATTATTCTGAGGTCTTTCCCCTTCCTTTCCTGTCCTGAAGAGGGTTTCAGCTGGAAATGTCAACTGTTTTTTCATTTTCACAAATACTGCTTGACTTGCTGAGTTTTTCCAGCATTTTCTGCATGTTCCTTTGGGTTTCCAGCATCTGTAGAATCTCTTGTCTTTATTATTAAAAGTAAACTGCATTGTCTATGGTGTTGATGGCGGTGGAGGCAGGAACTGTTACCAAAGTTGTCTTATCCAGAGGACATCTTCAAGACCCGTAGGCAGGCACTTCGCAATTAAATCATACACTTCACGAACATCCCCATGTCTACACCTGCTGTGTCCACCATCCCATTTCCATATCTGTTTAATCAAAGAAATGCAAAACCCACATATTGAGAATGGTATTATCTAAACAGCTATGCTGTTCAAAACAAAAAAAAAATACAAGTTTCCGGAGTGTCACAGGTGCCATACTTCAGGTGGATTAGACGATACCTAAGACCATAAAACATAGGATCAGACTTGGACCATTTGCCCATTGAGCCTGCTTGGCCATTCAATGATGGCTGATCCTTTTTTTCGACCTCCCCCTAAACCCAGTTCCCAACCTTCTCCAAGTAACCTTTGATGCCATGTCCAATCAAGGACCTATCAATTTCTGCCTTAAATACACCCAACGACCGGGCCTCCACAGCTTCATGTGGCAACAAATTCCACAAATTCACCACCCTTTGGCTTATGAAATTTATTCGCATTTCTGAGGCTATCCTGAGGCTCTGCCCTCTTGTCTTAGACTCTCCCACTATGGAAAGCAACCTTTCCACATCTACTCTGTCTAGGCCTTTCAATATTTGAAAGGTTTCAATGAGATTCCCCTTCATCATTCTGAATTCCAGCAAGTACAGATCCAGAACAATCAAAAGTTCATCGTATGATAACTCTTTCACTCCTGGAATTATCCTTCCGAACCTCCCCTGGACCCTCTCCAATGGCAGCACAAAGATGAGGGGCCCAGAACTGTGCACAGTACTCAAGGTGAGGCCTCACCAGTGCCTTATAAAGCCTGGGCATCACATCCTTGTTCTTGTATTCTACACCTCTTGAAATGAATGCTAACATGGTATTTGCCTTCCTCACCACCTACTCAATCTGCAAGTCAACTTTCAGGGTGTTCTGCACAAGGACTCCCAAGTCCCTCTGCATCTCAGATTCCAGAATTTTCTCCCCATTTGGAAAATAGTCCGCACATTTATTACTACCGCTAAAGTACATGACCATGTATTTTCCAGCATTGTATTTCATTTGCCACTTTCTTGCCCCATTCTCCTAATCTAAGTCCTTCTGCATCCTATCTGTTTCCTCAACACTACCTGCCCCTCCAGCAATATTTGTATCATCTTCAAACTTGGCAACAAATTCATTTATTCCATCATCTGAAAAATTTATATAAAGCATAAAAAGAAGTGGTTCCCGCATTGACCCCTGCAGAGAACCACTAGTCACTGCCAGCCAATCAGAAAAGGATCCTTTTATTTCCATTGAGTCTGCCTATCAAACAACCAATTCTCTAACCATGTTAGTAAATTTCCTGTAATGTCATGGGCTCTTAACTTGGTATGCAATCTCAGGTGTGGCACCTTGTCAAAGGCCTTCTGAAAGTCCAATTGTACAATGTCTACTGTATCCCCTTTATCTATCCTACTTGTAATCTCTTCAAAGAATTCCAACAGGTTCATCATGTAGGATTTTCCCTGAAGGAAACTGTGCTGACTTTACACTATCGTGTCCTCTGTCACCAAGTTCAGCATCACTTGTTCTTAATAATTGAGTCTAACATCTTCCCAACCACTGAAGTCAGGCTAACTGGTCGATAATTTTATTTCTGCTGCCTTATTCCTTTTTTAAAGTGCAGAGTAACATTTGCAATTTTCCAGTCCTCTGACACCATGCCAGACTCCAATGGTTTTTGAAAGATAATTTCTAACACCAGCACAATCTCTAACAGTACCTCTTTCAGAACCCCAGGGTGCAGTTTAGTTGGTCCAGGTGACTTATGTGCCTTTTGGTCTTTCATCTTTTTTGCACCTTCTCTCTTGTAACAGAAAGTACAAGCACTTCTCTTCCTTCACATAGTGCAATATTAGGCATACTGCTAGTGCCTTCCACAATGAAGATTGATGAAAAAGATTCATTTAATTCAGCAGCCATTTCTTGCCCTAGAGTTTAATACTTTTCAAACAATGTACAACCTTGTCCAGATGTTGTATGGAGCATCTAGGAGGTCTCAGACACGGATTTTCCCCATTCCTCATAATAGCTTTAACCCTGTGATGTTGTAATTGATTTTGGCAACATTGTAAAACACACGCCATTTTACTTAGCTCTTCTACTAACTGTATGTGTTTCCTCTAAAAGAAGTTACAACGTAATGACAATGGTTAGACCGCATATCCCAGCTACTCGAGTCAATGCGGAATATTTTTGAATTTTTGAAAACTTTCCACACATACATTAACATCGTCTTCGATACGATACTGCAATCTTTCGTGTGAGGAAAATATTTCCTTAAGGCTCCTACCTGATCAGTTCAAGGTACATTCAAAGCAGCTTTTCGCTCTCCCTCCACCCCCCCCCCCCCCCGCAGAGTCCCTCCACCTCCCGTCTCCTGTCGTGCTCACTTTACTTTTTTTTACAGGATTTATCTAACGTCTTTAGCATTTCACATCTACATTAACCATTCATAGGCTACCCGATAGTCTCACATTTCCCTTCCTCTAACGACGTCTGTTTAGTCCATTCCACCCACATAATACACTTCGGGACATACCTAATGCTTTCTGGTACAAACATGCACCGAATCCTTAGATGTCCGGAAAAGGGGGATTTTCACCCTACCATTCACGCACACACAATCGAGACGCACACGTTTCGGAATTTAACCATATTTTAACCACCGACTTTCCCTTTGCTTCGGGTAGGGCACAACCACGACCACGGCAACTTAATGTGGGACAATATCCTGACCGTGGAAGTCTTTTTTTTAACGCTTCGTCGGCGGCTAAAGTGCTAGTTTGACTTGACTATTTCACACCGGAGGAAAATGTGCGTTCCAGCAATAGACTCAGCCCTTTGCTTAAATGCAAGCAGTTTAGGATTTAAGACCGTTCGGCCTGCGGGGTTGGCTTACTTTCTCCCATAGAATTAGCCGCCTCGGTGGAACCTCCAAGTAACTACTCGCTGATAATAAATTACCGAATATCACTGGGCCTAGGCAGAACACACGCACCCTTACGACTCAAATTATATATTTTACTTATACACAAATGGAACAGCATGACCCCTGTCCCCACAGTGACTGAACAGAAAACTGCTACTTTCTATACAGATTGGCTTATAAATTAACGACATTGACCACTGGGTAAATTGCATATTTTTGAGTTCCTTACGATTGCCAAGTGTGAAAAGCAACAAAGCTGACAACCGATGAAGTTAGTAAAGCAACTGTCCCTTAATTGTTGGGTGTATTTTACATCCTTTTGTTATCTCTATCTCGTTTGTCTCCAACACTCCTTACTCCGTAAGGGGACGCTATGTTCCTCTGATTAAACACTATCACAACCATTCTCACCATCTGTCTGCAATGGCTCATTTGGCCGCCAGTGGTCTCCCTTCTCTCATTTGACTATCCACTGCCGCAGTCATCCTTTTCCGGGATTTTGTCTTTTATCCTTACCTCACCGCAATCTCTACAGTACGCTCAGGCCACAATGCGTAATGTGATCGCGCATAAATTTTAAAAAGCATACACGAGGAAACCTGCAGAGGCTGGAAATTCAACAACACACACAAAATGCAGGTGGAACGCAGAAGGCCAGACAGGAAGAATTCTTCCTTTCGATGCTGCCTGGCCTGCTGCGTTCCACCAGCATTTTGTGTGTGTTCCCGCATAGATTATTGAGTCTATAATGTTGCTATCATTGAGAATGGTAAAAGAAAGAGTCTATTATGTTTCTCGGCTGTAAACGATGTCTCCAATCTTCCCTGTTGACCCTTCATCACAGTCGGTACTTATGGAGTGGCCAGATGATATTGCACTCGCAGTGGGCAGAAAATGCATTACCGCAGCTTGAATGCTGATTGTCTGCTCACATTAGAAGAATAATGTAGCTGTAAATGTATGCACTTCTGGGTTATTTACTTAATTTGGTAGTTCAATTTTATGTGGAAAGTTTTCGCATTTCTCATGGAAACGTGTTGGCCTTCATCCCGATCAAATACCCGTGAAAGGAGGCCCTGCGCAGTACATCGCTCTGTTAAAATAGGAACACCCGACGAAGAACACGTACTCCCACCCCGGTAATTGGAGTAACATCCCAATTCTTTTATGTTAGGATCGAAACCGTTCATCCTGGAATAAACCCAGGAGAAGCCAAAATCTAATACTGTGGAATGTCAAGCGAGAATTTGCACTGAATCAGTCGATGCCCGAAATCACGAGAAAAAGTAGATTATCTCGGCAAAACACACAGAATGCTGGAGCAACCCCAGCGGGGCAGGCAGCATCTATGGAAAAGAGTATGGTTAACGTTTCGGTCCGAACCCCTTTGGCAGGACTGGAAAATAAAGCCTAGGAGTAGATTCAGAAGGTGGGGGGTAGGGGAGAGAAAAACAGAAGGGGATACGTGAGATCTGAATGGAGAGGGTTGAAGTAAAGTGTCTGGCTGTTGATAGGTGAAAGAGACAGAAGGCCGTGGAAGAAATAAAGTGGGGAAGGAGAATCAGAGAGAGTCGATGAGGGGGCAAAGAGATAAGGTGAGAGAGGGAAAAGGGATTGAAAATGGTTAAGGAGAGGAAGGTTGGAGGGCATTACTGGAAGTTCGAGTGATCGACGTTCATGCTATCGGGTTGGAGGCTACCAAAATGGAATATCAGGTGTTGTTCCTTCAACCTAAGTGTGACCTCACCACGACAGTGCAGGAGGCCATGGATAGACTACTTTTTACCACTGGAAATTCTCGTCTCAATTTCTCATGCCATCGAATAAGTTTTCATATAGCCTTTACTATTCAGTGATATTGATAAAATTAAAACAAATGCTAATTAGACCTGGACGTTGAATACAGGAAATAAATAACTGATTTAACTCAGCCAACCAGTGCTCTTTGAGGCTGACGATCAATCTTTTGTAGAATGTGAAATGTTCCAAAAGAACAGAAACTATTATCAGAATAATTAATTTTATTTATGACAGAAGGGTTTTAATGATTCAGCCTTAGCAATAACGATTGTAAAAATTAATTTGTTCACATCACTTTCGAAATAATCTTCCCAACAAATATTTGAAATCAATTCAAGTGCATTAAATGCATTGTAACTTTATCTAAAATAAAATTAGGAGCAGCAATCCGACGTTCAGTTATGCAAATAGTTGATTTCGATACGCTTCGTCATATTGAATTGAATTGATTTCATTTCTTACATCCTTCACATACATGAGGAGTAAAAATCTCTACGTTACGTCTCTGTCTAAATGTGCTATTTGCTATCATATTAATTCATAATAATTTATAATAAATATACCAGTCAATGGAATATAGAGTACACTCAAATCAGCGTGAGTTCATCAATCTGATGGCCTAGTGGAAGAAGCTGTCCCGGAACCTGTTGGTCCTGTCTTTTATGCTCGGTACTGCTTCCCGGATGGCAGCAGATGCAATTGATTGTGGTTGGGATGGGTCAGGTCCCCAATGATCCTACGGACTCTTTTTACAAAACTGTCCTTGTAAATGTCATGGGATCATGGGAAGTTCATAACTACAGGTGCGTTGGGCTGTCGGTACGACTCTCTGCAGAGTCCTGCGATTAAGGGAGGTACAGTTCAAATACCATGCAGTGACTCAGCTGATCAGGGTGTTCTCAACTGTATCCCTGTAAAGAGTTCTTACGATTTGGACACCCATAGCAAACTTCCTCAACCATCTGAGGTGAAAGAGGCGCTGTTGTGCCTTTTCACAACACAGCTGGTGTGTACAAATCACGTGAGGTCCTCGGTGATTATTTATTATTTGAAGACATTAGTCAAATGTCTTTTATTGAATCAAAATCTATTTATTGAATCAATTGTGCTGGGCTGTGCTGAACCGTTCCATACTGCATGTTCTATGCTTCTTGTGCTACGCAGAATCGGAATCAATTGGTACCGAAACTCATCAGGCGATATTAAAATGAACTAGGACGAAGGAGAAGTTTTTAAAGGATAACAGGAATGTTAAGAGACCGGAACATTTGCCAGAGGAATTCGAGGTCCTCGATAATTCAAAGCTAATTGTAACGTGATAAAATACGATAATAGGGGAGAATGAGGGAACTGAGCTTGGTTGGGATGTTGACAGAGACAGATTACAGAGATCAGAGGGGTAAGACCAGACAAATTGGAGAAAGACGTGAACTTCAAAACTGCTTAATTGGGATCCAAGTAAAGGATACATAATAATAGAAATATTCAGCACTGAGAAAGATGAGCTTAAAGGTGAGGCGTGCTGATTTCTTGGTTGTCGAAGGTACCTGATAGGAACAAACACGATGTTTGTGTTTCAACAATGCCACCAGAAGGAATAATAAGCATCCGTCGTCCTTTCAACGACAGATACACCGACACAGAAAATTGCACTTGTTAACAATGTGGGAATTAATGTCGTAGAATCATACAGTATAGAAATAGATTATTCAACCCAGCATGTTCACTATGACCAGTGAGCAGCCACTGGTATTAACCCAACCTTTCAGCACTCGGCTCAAAGCCACAAACGTGATTCCTGTGCTCCCCCGATTCATTTCAAATGATGTTGATGACTATGTTTCACTCTTCTTTTTCAGCACCGTATGATTTTTGAGGGATTAATAGTAATCTACAAAGAATCACTTGATTATGCAATGGTTTAGGGGGAACTGGAAAATTGCAAAGGTCACTCCGCTCTTTTAAAAGGGAAGGAGGCAAAAGACAAGAAATTACAGGCCAGGTATACAACCTTCAGTGCTGTGGCCCATTACTAAGGGTGAAGTTTCGGGGTACTTGGAGGCACATGATAAAATAAAAAGACTTCCCGAAGGCACAGTCTTGCCTAACAAATCTGTTGCAATGTTTTAGGGAAAAAAATGCAGGACAGACCAAAACGAGTTAGTGGATGTTGTTTACTTGGATTTTTAGTAGGCCCGTTGACGGTAGAAAGCTAGTACAGGAGTAGGAAATGTTGATGAAGGAGCAAGTCCACGGAAAGACTGAGACAGATTAGAAGAATGGCCAAAAATGGCAGATGGAATATAGTGTAGGGAAGTCTAAGGTAATGCACTTTGGTCAGAGGAATAAAGGCGGGGACTATTTTCCACTCGGAGAGAATTATCCCGCTCAACCCCATTCTCCTGCCTTCTCCGGATAAACATTGAATCTATTACTAAATCAAGAACTTATCAACCTGCACTGGAGTATTGTGAGCAATTTTGCACCATTATCTAAGAAAAAATATGCTGACGTTTGAGAGGATCCGGAAGTGGATCACGAGAATGATCCCGAATTTAAGTGGTTTCGTAGGATATGCATCTGATGGCTCTGGGTCTTAACTCGCTAGAGTTCAGAATAATCAGGCGAGATCTCATTTAAGCATATTGAATATTGAATGACCGTAGATCGAGCGGAGGTGGGGAAGGTGCTTCCTACAGTGGATAAGTTCGAACAGAGGACAAAGCCTCAGAATACAAAGAACCCACGGAACTCATATCTGCATACCTCGTCTCTATTTTGCCCACTTGGTTCATTCATAACTCCCTAACAATAACTCTAGCTTCCTACATCCGTAACACTTCACATGTTCTCCATCGCTTCTGCAAATTTCGGTTTCATAATCGCCTTATTTTCACTATGGACATCCAGTTCATATCCTTATCTATCCCTCATTGTGAAGACACTTTGAAGCTGCAAGTGACTGCCTGCTACCCTGGCATTTTTGATACAAATTTGAGTTCATTGCTCCCTGAATGATTGCAAGCTACCCAGGTCCTGAGAAAGCAAAACAGCCCCAAATCATGGTTCACAGTTGGGGTGTTGTTTTGGTATTGGCGTGCAGTGCCCTTTTCTCTCCAAACATAGCAATATGCATTTCTGCCAAAAAGATCAACTTTTGTCCCATCTGTCCAAAGGCCATTGTCCCAGAAGCGATGTTCAAAATCCAGGTGGTCTTTTGCAAACTTCAGACGTGCAGCAATGTGTTTTTTTTGGATAGCAGCTGTTTCTGTTATGGTGTCCTTCCGAGAACGTCAATCTTGTTCATTGTTTTCTTATAGTGGACACATGTACAAAGACTTTAGCAAGTTCAAGAGATTTCTACAGGTCTTGAACTGTTATCATCGGGTTCCTTTTCACCTCCCTCAGCCTTGCACAATGTGCTGTTGTTGTGAACTTTGCAGGATACACATTCCAAGCTAGAGTAGCATCAGTACTTCCTTCAGTATGTCTTTCTGTGGAATGATGAACACTCATGTCTTCAGAAATGCTTTAGGGGGTGGAGTTTCAAGATGGCGACGTAAGCATCTGCCTTTTAGGCGCTCTTTATTTTTTCAACTATAATCACCCTTTAATTAGATCTTTTCGAACTTAATCATATGAGTTGCTACCTTTGATTGACCCTTTTTTCCTAAAATAATATTTGATCTAATCTTGTCAAACCTAAAATGGCTACAAGTAAGAAATCGGCTAAGGATCCTGTATCCATCGACGCAATTTCTGCTCTTTTGGACACTAAACTGGATGCTAAACTGGATACTAAACTGGCGGGTCTGGAAGGCAGACTAGAAGGTAAATTGGACAGTAAACTGTTAAATTTGGAAAGGAGGATTACTTCGAAAATATCCGATCTTGAAGGAGTTGTTAAATCGCTTGAAACTAAGTTTCAGTCGCAGGCGTTAGTGGTTCAGCAGCTTGGAAATAAGATCACGACTCTTGAACAATCAATTTGTGAAAAAGCACGTACAATTGAAGTGTTAGAGAAGAAGATAGAGTCGACTGCTAAAACTTTAGATCAGTATAAGTTTAAAATTACTGATCTTGAAAATCGTTCTCGCAGACAGAATTTGCGCATCATCGGAATTCCCGAAAATGTTGAGTTCGGTGATTTAACTGAATTTTTCTCTAAATTACTGTGGGAAATTTTCGGTGGTGAAGGTTTGAAAAATGAACCTGTTATCGACCGCGCTCATAGAGTTGCGAGGTTTTCGTCTGTGCCTGATAAACCACGAGCGGTGATTGTTCGCCTTCATTATCCTCGTGAGAAAGAGCTTCTAATTCGGTTAGCTCGTAAAAAAGGTATGATCTCCTACAAAAATTACTCATTTCGAATTGTTGAGGACTATTCCTATGAAGCAATGAAAGCCAGGATCGCTTTTAAACCAGTGATGGCAGAGATTCATTCGATTGGATTTAAACAAGCTTTAATGTATCCAGCGAAGCTTAGAATTGTGCTGCCCGACAACAGTCTACACTTTTTTAACACTCCTGAAGAAGCGAAGAAATTTGTTGAAGAATATCGATCCTCTAGTGCAACTTGAACTATGAGTTACATTGAAGATTTTTTTTTGGAGAGAGGATGCCATTTCATTTTAAGTTTTAACCCTGGAAGTTGGGTTATAACTTTTTATTTTGGGCTATAGGTCTGGGGTTTTTTTTTACTACTATTATTATTGCTTATAGATGCTGTTTTAATTTTTATATTATCCTTTTTTATACACGTTTGTATTTTGTAATCAAGAATTGTTTTTTCAAAATGTCGTTTCTTCTTCCCATAAGTCTTTACTTTTTATAAGCGTTTATTTGCTTGCCTGTATTTAGAAATGGAACAAAGGTTTTGAATTCTTTTTTTTAGTCTTTTTTTTATATATGTTATAGTGTCTATTAAATCTTTTTTTTAAAAAAAAAATTCTATTTTGATAACTTTTTTGATTGCTGAATTTATATTCATATTTTGTAATATGGCTTTCTCAAAATGTCGTTTCTTCTTCCCATAAGTCTTGGCTTGTGAAACGTCATCTTTGTATCTGAATATGGAATTTCTTTTTTAAAGGTGTATTACATTTTTAAACTTTAATGTTCATTTTTTTTATTAATGATTTTTCTGGTTTTACTATTTTGGTTTTTTTTCTTGATTTGACTGATGTGTGTGTGTATGTGTATGTATGTATATATATGTAGGTATATATATATATATTTTTTTTTGCAACTCTATATTTTAATTAGGGTGTTATATAGTTTTTTCTTAAAAAAATTTTCTTATGGAGCTGCCATCTTGAAATGGGGGTAATTTTAGTATTAGTTTATGCGCCTGCCGCTTGGCTTTCTTTCAAAGGGTGGGGGGAGGGGGGAGGGATCTTTTTTCACGCTTTTGCTTTTTATTTTTTTGCTTTTAGTTTATGGGCTGACTTTAAATTGTTAATATTGTTGAGGTGTCAGGATCTCCGGTTGCTCCTGAATCAATTTTCCTTCTTCCTAAATTGTGGGTTATGTGTCTTTTTAACCTTTTATGATACACACAATTAATATTGGTATGATGGATAAATCTATTAACTTTATCTCGTGGAATACTAATGGTTTAAATCATCCGATTAAACGTAAAAAAATATTTAAAGTATTCCATAGATTGAACGCTAATATTATTTTTGCACAGGAGACCCATATTAGGAGGGAGGATAATCAACATTTTTT
This sequence comes from Hypanus sabinus, assembly GCF_030144855.1. Taxonomy (NCBI): domain Eukaryota; kingdom Metazoa; phylum Chordata; class Chondrichthyes; order Myliobatiformes; family Dasyatidae; genus Hypanus; species Hypanus sabinus. Next base: position 9,694,348 of record NC_082731.1, read on the forward strand.
TAGGTTCTGGAAAGGTCAACAATTTCACTCAAATTGTACCGCTAAAATTAGGGGTGTGTCTATTTTTATAGACGCCTCTATTTCGTTTACACATAATGAAATTATTTCGGATCCACAGGGTAGATTTTTGTTGATAACTGGTTCACTTTTTAATCGGAAAGTTGTTTTAGTTAATATTTATGCTCCAAACTTTGATTGTCCTGAATTTTTTAAGCGTTTATTTACTTCTCTTCCTAACTTGAATGAATATATGTTGATTATGGGTGGAGACTTTAATTGTTGTTTGAATCCTTCGATGGATAGATCTAAACCTATTCGAACTCTTCCGAATAGATCAGCTTTACTTATTAATTCTTTTATGGTTGATTCTGGAATTACTGAAATATGGCGGTTTTTGAACCCTAAAGATAAAGAATTTTCATTTTTTTCACAAGTTTATCATAGTTATTCTAGAATTGATTATTTCCTTATTGATCATCGTTTATTAACAGATGTTATTGATTGTAAATACGATTCTATTGCTATTTCGGATCATGCGCCTTTGAAGTTATCTATCAAGATTCCGGACTCTTCTTTCAATACTAGATCTTGGAGACTGAATGCTACTTTGCTTCAAGATCCAGAATTTATTACCTTTATAAAACAACAAATTGACTTATTTTTTTCAACAAACTATAATGAAGAGATTGATAAAGGAATACTTTGGGACTCTTTCAAGGCTTTTATTCGTGGACAAATTATTTCATATTCCGCTGGTAAAAGAAAACAAAGATATTCAGATATAGCTTTATTGGTGGATAAAATTAAAGAAATTGATAACACTTTTCAAGATTTTTATAAATCTTTATATCAATCAGAATTTGACGGTGACCGGTTTACGATGGATAATTTTTTTAATAACGTGAATATTCCTAAACTGATAGATGAAGATTGTAGCTTGCTTGATGCTCCTATTTCTATGGATGAAATAAGAGAGGTTATCTCATCAATGAATTCAGGGAAAGCTCCTGGTTCCGATGGTTTTATTGTAGAATTTTTTAAAACTTTTTCTTTATTGCTTTCTCCTTGGCTATGTGATATCTTTAATGATGCGTTTGTTAAGAAGAGACTACCTCAATCGTTTTATGAAGCTACTATCTCTCTAATTCTTAAAAAAGATAAAGATCCTACTTTATGTGCATCTTATCGCCCTATTTCATTATTAAATATAGACTCTAAGATTCTTACAAAAATTTTAGCCATTAGATTAGAAAAGGTATTACCACAGATTATTTCAGAAGATCAAACTGGTTTTATTAGGAATCGGTATTCCTTTTTTAATATTAGAAAACTGATTAATATAATTTATACTTCATCACCTACAACCCCAGAATGTGTTATCTCATTAGATGCTGAAAAAGCCTTTGATAGAGTGGAATGGACATACTTATTTAATGCATTGAGAAATTTTAATTTTAGTCCTAATTTTATATCATGGATTAAATTAATATATTATAAACTTGTTGCTTCTGTTCTTACAAATAATTATAGATCCTCTTTTTTTCAATTATCTCGTGGTACGAGACAAGGTTGTCCTTTAAGTCCTTTATTATTTAATTATTATTAGAACCTTTAGCTATTGCTATTCGTGAGTCTCCTAATATTTTTGGTATTACCCGTAATGAGAAGTTATACAAATTATCGCTTTATGCTGATGATTTGTTGTTATATATTTCTAATCCTAGTCGGTCTATTCCTGCTATTTTATCCTTGTTGGCTCAATTTGGTAGCTTTTCTGGTTATAAGCTAAACTTAGATAAGAGTGAGTTATTCCCTTTAAACGCGCAAACCTTATTGAGTGATAGGATGCCATTTAAAGTTGTTACTGATAACTTTATCTATTTAGGTATAAAAATCACCAAGAAATATAAAGATTTATTTGGACTGAATTTTTTACCTATGCTTCATCAAATTCAACAACTTACTACAAGATGGTCTCCCTTATTTTTATCATTAGTTGGTCGGATTAATGCTATTAAAATGATGATTTTACCGAAATTTTTATATTTATTCCAAGCTTTCCCAATTTTTATTCCTAAATCTTTTTTTGATAATATTGATTCAAAAATTTCCTCATTTGTGTGGCAAAATAAAAATCCTAGGTTAAGCAAACGGCAATTACAAAAGTCTAAAAAAGATGGTGGTCTAGCTTTACCTAACTTTAGATTTTATTATTGGGCGAATAATATTCGTAACCTAATGTACTGGAAACTAGATTTGGATTCACCTGTGTGCCCACAGTGGGTAAATTTGGAACGTAGTGAGGTTAAGGGATATTCTATATTTTCCGTTCTTGGTTCTTTTCTTCCTAATGATTTAGCCAAATTCAATAAACAGATATCTAACCCTGTTGTTAAACATACACTACGAATTTGGTTTCAATTTCGCAAATTCTTTAATCTGAAAAACTTTGCTTTGGACAGCCCTATTTTATGTAATTTTTTTTTCAAACCTTCATTGACAGATCAAGCTTTTAGTATATGGAAAAGGAAAGGTATAAAATGTTTTCGTGATCTTTTTTTTGAAGGTATTTTGATGTCTTTTGATCAACTATCCAACAAATTTGAATTACCTAAATCTAATTTTTTTAGATACTTACAAATTAGAAATTTCTTACATAAAATTCTTCCGTCTTTTCCTAATTCAACTCCATCGGATTTTTCAGATTTGATTTTTACTTTTAATCCTTGTCAGAAGGGATTAGTAGCTTTTATTTATAACATGATTATGAAGATACAGCCAGAAATATCGGATAGAATTAGACAAGAATGGGAAAAAGAACTTCGATGTAATATATCAACAGATAAATGGGAAAAAATTTTACAAATGGTTAATTCCTCTTCTATTTGTGCTAAACATGCTTTAATACAATTTAAAATTGTACATAGAGCTTATATGTCTAAAGATAAGCTTGCCCGATTTTACTCGCATATTAATCCTCAATGTGACAGATGTCACTTAGAAGTGGCTTCATTGACTCACATGTTTTGGACATGTCCCACTTTACATAACTATTGGAAGGACATTTTTGATGTCATTTCCTCAGTATGGAATATCGATTTACAACCCCATTTTATTACTGCAATTTTCGGTATACCAAATGAAGATGGCAATCAGCTTTCCCCTTCAATCAGACGAATGATTGCCTTTGTAACATTAATTGCCAGAAGGTCTATATTACAAAACTGGAAAGAAGTAAATCCTCCTACTACATTTCAGTGGTTCTCCCAAACTATTTCTTATTTGAGTTTGGAAAAAATCAGAAGCACTATCTTTGATTCTTCAAATAAATTTGAAGAAACCTGGGGACCATTTATTCGACATTTTCATATGAATTAATTTGGCCTATTTCAGATCCTTTTCTCTACTTATCCTTGTTCAGGTATGGAGTTCCGGAGTTCTTTTCTTGACACCTTTATATATTTATAAAGTGCTATTATTGCCCATGTTAGTTTAGTTTAGTATTTTTTTTTTCAATATATATTTTTTCTCATATATAATTTCAATTTTTTTTTTCTTTTTTCGATGATTATTTTTGTTTTTTTTTCATATATATTTATATAGACTTGATTGATTTATGTACCTTTTGTCGATTGATGTTTAATAGGATATTATTATCCTATTACTAATGTAATTTCAAGTTTATTGAATTTGTAATCTGTTCATTATTATGTGATGTTTTTTTATATATGAAATTTAATAAAAAGATTGAAAAAGAAAGAAAGAAAAGAAATGCTTTAGGAGCCTTTTCCAGCTTCATACGTCTCCACAATTCTTCTTCTAAGGTCCTCTGAAAGTTGTTTTGATTGAGGCATCGTGCCTCTTTCTTGAGCGAGCAGGCGCAGGCAGAAACAATAGGCCCACACGGAGAGTCAGGTTTGTGGATCTTGGGTAAGAAGTAGAAACGTGAATTGCGGGGTAAGTAAACAATGTGTTTGTTGACAGTGGATTGGAAATCCTCAGAGTTGATGAAGTTAATTATAGTATTGGAGATAATGTCCTGATGGTCCTGAGTGAGTTCCTTTTCAAGGAGCAAGTAAGAGGAGGTGCTGAGAGTTGTCACCAGGCTTCAACAAGGTAGATCTCACTCTGCCACAACACAACAGCACCCGTTTATCTGCGGGTTTGATGGTCAGGCTTGGATTGCTGGGGAGAGAGTGGAAGACAGTGCATTTAGAAGATCTAAGGTCCGAAGAGGAGAATGTGGTGCTGAATCTGAGCCGAATGATGTCTCGTCAGTAATGAAAACATTATTAGGTGGAAAACCAGAAGAGGGTGTCAGAGTAGAGGAGGACAGCTAGAGACAGTTGAAGTGTTGATTATTGAGGGGTCGGCATTCCTTGCTAATGAACTGCAGAGACAACACCGTTGAGTTTCTCTGCCTCATTTGCTAATCCTGAATTTCACAGTGACCATCCATTTTCATTTTTTATCCACATTTCCGTTCTGACTTGTCAGTCCATTGACGCCTCTTCTTCATTGATGAAGACACTCTCAAATTGAAGGAGCAACAGATCATATTCCATCCAGGTAGCTTCCAACCTGATGGCACGAACATCGATTTCTCCAAACTACGATACTTCTGCTCCCCTTCCCTCGTCTTCAATTCATCTCTCTGGCTTCTTTAGCCTGTCACTTCACACTGGTATCCCTCCTCCTTCACGTTCTCCTTTGATATACCTTCGTATCCTTGTTAATTTCCTACCTATACATCCCCTTGCCTTTTCCACCTATCACCTCGAAGCTTCTCACCTCATTGCCCCTCCTCTAACCACCTATCACCTTCTAGATTGCTCGCCTTATTATTCTGGCATCTTTCTCTTCCTTTTCAGTCCTCATGAAGGGTCTCGGGCCGAAAAGTCTGCTGTTCATTCGTTTCCATAGATGCTGCCTGATCTGCTGAGTTCCTCCAGAATTTTGTGTGTGTGTTGCTCGGGATCACACATTGAGTGATGGCAGTACTTAATTTTTGCTATGAAGATCTCCAAAATACAATCGGATAACGGGTTTCATTTTGAAACCCGTAAAATTTTGAAAGCCCTGTAAAATACTGGGCTGCCAGGAAAAGCATTTATTGTGTATATTTGGGACCATGTTAACCCTAAGCATCAGACTGAGTGAGAGGATGAATGATCTTTCGAAACAGCAGATTAGTTTATGGACATCAAACCACACCTTACAGTTGAGGCTGACTGCACTACTCCAAGCCTTGTATAGCCTGAATGAGAAGCCCTTTCCAAAGGATCATCGATTACCAGAATGTACGTTGGAACCGTTGGAAGAGGCGTGAACGATAGAAGGATTTCCCCGGGGAAGGCAAGTACGGGTGTACATCCCAAATGATCTCGAGAAATGGGGAGGCTGCTTCAAACGGAGATGTGTTTGAAGTCAGATGTGCTTGAAGTTACTGTGTTTCAGTACAATGGGCAGAACACCTCGTGTTTAAATAGGGAAAAAATCGAATGAGAATGGTCTAAAACTAATAACAAACAAATGTATTGTTTACTTTAGGTGAAATTAGAATGCTGGATGAAATCCGATCAACAACATGGACCATGCTCCAGGGAGAATGCCATCCGAATGCACGGAAAGACTCATAAAAGCCATTCCTCTACAAAACAGTTTTCCTCGCTTCATTGGATTCGACCTCGATGGACTAAGCACACTATGGAATAAAACGACATGCTGTCAAAGCAAATGGATCATTATGTAACCTCGATTTTGGGAATAAGTTTTGGAATTGTGAGATCAATGTCCAGATATACCCTTAGGTTAGAATCCTTTCAAATCTTTCCATAATTTTGATACTAGTCCTGCTTGTAGTGCAGTTTCATTTAACTTCCTGCCTGAAGGGAGATGTTAGCCGATTGCAGCATCAGATCCCAACTATATAGCATGATTTACTACCTATATGGAACTTAAATTTTAATAACCCTTTTGATATTAAGTTTGTACTTGCTGTAGTTTATTTTTTGCAATACACTATTTTGCTTTATGGTATAATATATCAAGGAAGTGTATGAAAAGAATAAAATGCGATTGGGCTTCGATAAATGCTAAGATCTGTAACACAACATGCAAGTTTGCAGAACGAAATGGTGTCAGATTTGAATGTGGTGACAGTCGGGAGAGAGAGATTATTCGTTATACAATTCGAATAAAGTAATTTCTTACAACGTTTAAAATGTTTTTTTTTGTTTTCCCATGCATCTTGCTGTTGAATCAGAAAGATAAAGGAGAGAATTTTAAATTATTTTCAGTCGGCGAGGCTCTAAGAAAATCCCTGTCTTCAACGATGTTGTGACATAATATGATTGTACATGCTTGTGACACCGGTGAAATGGCACCTGATTGTCCAGCTTGAGACTTGCCAGGTTTTATGTTTGCCAGACCTCATCAAAACTGCATTCTAAACCTTAGCCAAATGATTTGTGAATAAAATTTTTAATTGCTCTGGATGAATTTTGTGGCGGTGTGGTTATACGTACCTGATTGTTCAGCGTCCACCTATTTGCGGTGCTGTTTTCGTTTCTAGTAAAATTAATAACCCTTGAACCAAATGAAAGCAAAACATAGATATCGTTCATGCACATCACTGTGGACTCTTATTAGAAGTTGCGATTTAATGCATTCATAGAAACCTCGCTGTCACCGCTCCAGCTTGCTAGGCTCGGGCAGATGAACCCCGGGTGTAAAGAGTGGGGCCAGTACCGCGCACACAACACTCCAGCTAAAAAATACCATTGCGCAGACCGAAGGACACGCCCACGACCACGACCGTCATCCCCGAGCAGCCGCTGCGGCTGGGTCTGCTTGTCCCGTCTTGGACTCGTTAGCAACCAGCGAGCCTGCAGCAGACGTGGGCAGCCCCCAACCTAAATCTTCGTTCGCGAAGCCAAGCCATGATGACTAGAAATCCGGAATGAGTGAACATACTGTACGGCTAATCTGTCTTATTGCATCTCTTCTGGAAATCTACAGTGCCGTTTTAACCAGCACCCCCTCCCCTATTCTGTACTGGCAAAAATTTCATTTCAAACTGTGTATCAATTGAAAACAGTTGTTGACTTTCTTGTTACTTGCCAGAATATAAGAACTCGCGGAGTAAATGCAATACTCCCATTGGATTATTGTCAAATATTTAACATTATTGCCCGCTGCTCTTCAGCTCTTCAAAATTACAAACATGATTCTTCATTTTTTGTTCAGTCAAATGACCAAATAACATTGAATACGTCCATGAAATATCTCCTAATCTCCATTATCCTTAGATGAAAAGTTCAGGAATCACTTGGCTCCCCCTCTAACTATGAAAGATTCTGGTGATCAAGCAACTAAATGCAAAATAAAGTGCAGAACACCCAGTATCTCTGGAATGACTGAGCAGTCTTGCAGAGAACCAAATTTCTATTATGTCTGCTTATATTCTCATTTTGCGCTCAGTATCACCGAAAGGTATTAATATCCTTTCAGATCTCTTCTAGTTTAATTTCTAAGATGAGGTCTAATCAATAAACAATAAAATAATGATCAAAATTCAGGTTTCAAGATTCAAGATTGCTTAATGCAATTTTCAGTACACAAATGTATCGGAGAATGAAATAATTGTTACTCGGAATCCAATGCAGTAAAAAACACAACAAGCTGAAATCGTAATAACAACAACAACAACAACAACAACAACAACGACGACAACAACAACAACAACAACAACAACAACAACAACAATAATAATAATAATAATAATAATAATAATAATAATAAACATTAATAATAATAATTTTATCTCCTTTACAATAGCATTGGAGAGAGATAGAAACAGGTAGGTTTGAAAAGCGTTTAATAGGAGTAAGGGGAATTTTGAAGCTCTCAGGCAGGAAATTGGAAGATGAAACTGGAAACATGTTCTCATGGAAAAGTACGGAAGAAATATGGGAGATGTTCAGGGACTATTTGTATGAAGTTCTGCATAGGTACCTTCCAATAAGGCAGGGACGTTATGATAGGGTACAGGAACCGTGGTGTACAAATGCTGTAATAAACCTAGTCAAGAAGAAAAGAAAACTTTGCAAAAGGTTCAGAGAGCTAGGTAATGTTAGAGATCTACAGGATTATAAGGAAGGAGGAAAGAGCTTAAGAAGGTAATTAGTGGAGCCAGAAGGGATCATGAGAAGGCCTTGGCGGGCAGGATTAAGGAAAACCCCAAGGCATTCTACAAGTGTGTAAAGAGCAAGAAGATAAGACGTGAAAGAATAGGACCTATCAACTGTGACAGTGGGAAAGTGTGTATGGAAGCGGAAGAAATAGCAGAGGTATTTAATGAATACTTTACTTCAGTATTCAATATGAAAAAGTATCTTGGAGATTGTACTGATGACGCAGAAGTATGAAAAGCTTGAGCATGTAGATATTAATAAAGAAGATGTGCTGTAGCTTTTGGAAACATCTAGTTGGATAAGTTGCTGGGACCGGATGAGATGTAAACAGGCTACAGTGGGAAGCAAGGGAGGAGATTGTTGAGACTCTGGCGATGTTCTTTGCATCATCAATGGGGACGGGAGAGGTTCCGGGGGATTGGGGGGTTGCGGATGTTGTTCCTTTATTCAAGAAAAGGAGTAGTGATAGCCCCAAAAATTATAGACCAGTAAGTCTTACTTCACTGGTTGATAAATTGATGGAGAAGGTACTGAGAGGCAGGATTGATGAACATTTGAAGATATAATATGTTTAGGAATAGTCAGCAAGAGTTTGTCAAGGGCCAGTGGTGCCTTACGAGCCTGATTGAATTTTTTGAAGATGTGACTAAACACATTGATGAAGGAAGAACGATCGATGTAGTGTATATGGATTTCAGCAAGGTATTTGATAAGGTGTCCCAGGGATCTGTTCTGGGAACCTTACTCTTCCTGATTTTTATAAATGACCTGGATGAAGAAGTGGAGGGATGGGTTATAAGTTTGCTGATGACACAAAGGTTGGGGGTGTTGTGGATAGTGTGGAGTACTGTCAGAGGTTACAACGGGACATTGATAGGATGCAAAACTGGGCTGAGAAGCGGCAGATGGAGTTCAACCCAGATAAGTGTGAAGTTGTTAATTTTGGTAGGTCAAATATGATGGCAGAATATAGTATTAATGGTAAGACTCTAAGCAGTGTGGAGGATCAGAGGGATCTTGGGGTCCGAATCCATGGGACACTCAAAGCAGCTGCACATGTTGTCTCTGTGGTTAACAAGGCCTACGGTTTATTGGCCTTCATCAATCGTCGAATTGAATTCAGGAGCCGAGAGGTCATGCTGCAGATATATAGGACTCTGGTCAGAACACGCTTGTTGTACTGTGCCCAGTTCTGCTCGCCTCACTACGGGAAGGAAGTGGACGCCATAGAAAGAGTACAGAGGAGATTTACAAGGATGTTGCCTCGATTGGGGAGCATGCCTTATGAGAATAGGCTGAGTGAACTCGACCTTTTCACTTTGGAGCGACGAAGGATGGGAGGTGACCTGATAGAGGCATATAAGATGATGAGAGACATTGATCGTTTGGATAGTGGGATGCTTTTTCCCAGGGTTAAAATGGTTGCCACAAGAGGAGACAGGTTTAAGGTGCTGGGGAGTCGGTACACAGGAGATGTCAGGGGTAAATTTTTCTCAGAGAGTGGTGAGTGCGTGGGATGGGCTGCCGGCAACGGTGGTGGAGGTGGATACGATAAGGTCTTTGAAAAGGCTTTTGGTTAAGTACATGGAGCTCAGAAAATTAAAGGGCTATATGTAAGCTTAGTAATTTCTAACGTCGGGACATATTCGGCACAGTTTTGTGTGACGAAGGGCCTGTATTGGGCTATAGGTTTTCTTAGTTTCTATGTTTCTATGAGAGCGTTTGGTTATGCCCGTGTCTCAGGTTTTACCAGCATGAGCTGAGCAAATAAAAATAGTGATAACATATTAAATATAAGTATGGAAGGTAGCTTATATAACTGAATTGATTGCATCCATCATGTGATGCACGATATTGTCTGAGCGTAAGATGACTGACAGGACATGTTTTACGTAGTTGTGGTTGGGGTGTGGAGGGGTGGTTTGTAGTTGCAGGTGTTGATCGGCCGTACTGCTTGTGTAAACTAACTGTTTTTGAGTCTGCTGGTCCTTCTGTGAATTCTACATATTGTCCTCCCTAATGGGAGAGGTACAGGCACTCCATGAACCGGGTGGGAAAGATTTTCATGATTTCACTGGCCCTTTTATGACACCTCCCTATATATATCTCTTTGATGGAGGGTAGGATGGAAACTGCACTCTGACGAAGAGAACGGCTCTGTAATGGGTACTCAAAGCTGCCCAACTCATCACGGGCTAAACTGCATAACTTATATTCGATGCATAAATTAAGGAAGTCTATTTGTCTCTACATTATAGGAACAAATACCGACAGATTAAAGCATTCTTGCTGTTCTGCACCTCTAAAAACTGTCCACTAGGCTGCTGACTTTTGTCATTACATCTCCAGAGCTACAGCCTAATCTCACAAAATGGTGTTGAAATCATTTGTTTATCTTGACATTCTACTCAAAAGGAGTTAATGGCGATTTTGCCCTTGTTATCACTGCCTTGCACCTTTTGTTGTTTCCTGCTGCTATTCCGGTTTTCATAACTCAGTCATATTCCGAATAGCAATGTCGGTTTCATTGCGGATATAGAAATGCATGCATGGCGTGGGTTTGCCCCTGATTTACATAATAGTATTTTTGCACCTGCAGAATCTTAGAATCTAGAATTTAGTCATACATAGTTCCCCAGTTAGTAAAAACACCGAAGAGATTTAGTACAATAATTAATTTACGCAAACTGTGCTCGGTCTGTAAGTAGAAAGTAAGCATTGTTGGTACGTAATGCACGTAGGTCCCTATGATATGAAATAAAGTTTGCAAAAATGTTCATCTTAGATAATATGCTGATATATTTTAGGAAAATAGCGCGCAGCTGTCAGAGTGGTAGCTGGTGGCACGTAACTGCGCATTGGAGCCATGCAGCCACCTGTCCTGTCATGTTACTATCCAGAGCCTAATATGAAAAGCTCACTAACTCTCTGGAGGTTATGATGAATGCCTTAGTCCAAATTCTATTTGTTAATCATCTGCGACTGTCAGTGGCGTGTCTTATCCATAAAAAGGATTCATCCATCCTTAAAACATCAGTCAATGATCATTAAAGTCTATTTGTACCCATTTGCCAGGAAGAAAGTTCAGATCTGGTTTGTTTGGTAAAGGTATATCCTAACTTCTCTCCAAGTTTACCTGACATGAAAGTCAGATATATTATCATGAGAAATGTTTCTGACTGAAGGGCTTTCGGAAGGGTTGGAACACCCAAAATTTAGGCTGCGATCCTATGCTCTCAATTGTACCAAAGACCTACAAGTTCACTAACTTTAAACATACTCATCTGGAATATAGAATAACTGTAAGAATCATGCCATTCTTTGTCAATGGCAAGATAACACACCTTATTCTGGACCAATTGTTGAGGTTTTCTGAAATGGATGCCGAAATTACTTTCTGCGAAAATGCCAGTTCCTTGTTTTAGTTCCTTTATAATTTGGAAGCTCTATGCTATATATGACCTCGGGGCAGACCCTATGATTTATTGTTGCAATGAAAATAATCAGAATCAAAATGGCTGCATACCTGTCAATATTTAGCAGCTTGACATTATACAGAGAGTACCAAAATTGAGGTTCTGAAAAGATTATTATGTAATTTGCTTTAAATACTGATGATTTGTTTTGTACTTTTTGCATTTCAGAATTAAACTACGGTCTGTTCTGTAAAAATGGGCTATGTTCCTTCACAGAAAATAGTAAAAACGCAGATGAGCTGCGACATTGGAAACATGACGTATAATTTTTTAGATAATACATATCTGTAAAAAAAATGACACCTCTGGAAGCTTTGCGTTCCTGGTTATGGAGCTTTCAGGAAAGGTGAAGAGGGCAGTTAAGAAGAAAACGCAACACAAGTTACTGAAGGAACTCAGCAGTTGAGGTGGCATCTATAGCGGGTAGTGAACAGAAGATATTTCCTCCACCATTAATGCTGCTCTCACCCCGATGTACTCTATTTCCTGGACATCTGTGCTCACCCTATCTTACCGTCACCTTGACAGGATTATATGTGCAGTTTTCTTATCTGCCACCCCTGAGTCTCCGTATTCAGCACATCATCCTCTGCAACTTTAGCCATCTTCAACGGGACGCTACCACTAAACACATCTGTACCTTCCGCCGCCCTACTCCCACTTTCCATAAGGATCACTCCCTCCGTGATTTCTCTGCGCATTCATTCCTCCCTCCCCCCCCCCCCCCCCACACACACACCCAAACTCCATTGTGGCACTTACACTGCAAATGGCAGAAGTGAAATACCTGCCTATGGATCTCCTCCAGCACCTCCATTCAGGGCCATAAACATCTCTTCCAGTTGAGGCAACACCTCACCTGCAAATCGGTGTTTAATCTGTCCGATACTCTGGACATCATTTATTCTACATTGGTGAGATCTGACGTATTGATGGACCGTTTTGTGAGTCCTTCAGCTACATCGCCAAAAGTGGAATTTCTGGGTGGCCAATCATTTCAGTTCTGATCCCCATTTCTGTTCCAACATGTTGGTCCATGGCCTGCTCTTCTACCATGATGAGGCGATTCTCACGTTGAAAGAAAAACAGGTACTCCATCTCGGTAGCCTCCAACCAAATGGCATGAACTTCGATGTTTGGAATTTCTGGTAGTTCATTCCTTTCCTCTTCCTTCTGTTTCAATTCCCCACTCAGGCCTCTTCCCTCTTTTCCTCAGCAACCTATTACCTCCTATGGTGACCACCCTCCTTCCACTTCTCCCGTAATCCACTCTTCTCTCCCATCAAAATTCTTATCCAGCTCTTTCCCCTTTGCACGTATCACCTCACAAATTCTCAGGTCCATCCCCCATCCCCACCCAGCTGCCTTCAATTTTTATTGTTCTCCTCCCCTCCCTCCTCCTTCATATTCAGCATCTTCCCTCTTCCTTTCCTGTCCTGGTGAACGGTCTCAGCCTGAGATGTCAACTGTTTATTCATGGCCGAGATGCTGCCTGACGTACTGAGTTCCTCCAGTATTTTACGTGTGTTGCAGTCGAAACTTCAGGGCGAGAACCTTTATGAAGACTGAAAAGGAGGACAGAAGCTGCATAAAATAATGTGGGGAGGGGAGAAGCACAAACAGGCGTGTGGTTGGTGAACCCAGCTGGGGGATGGAAGGGAAGTAACAGTGAGGAGGATGGGAGAGTGTCAATGATGTGCTAAGATGGGACACGATAAGTGGAAGAGCCACAGGACTGAAAGGGAAGGTATATGGTAGCAAAGAACAATTCCTACCCACTGTTACACATACCTTTCGGCTACCAAGAAAGCTTCAAACTCCACATTTTGTATTTACTTGCTCTTCTTTTGAACAATCTGCTAATTTGCAGAACTAACAATATGGCTTTGTACGTAAAAAGTTGTATCTCACGAAATTGACTGAGCTTTTTGAGAAGGTGTCTAAGAGGATTGAGAGAAGTTGAATTCTCCACGGAATTTAGCAATAATGTGAAAAGGTCCTGTCTGTCAGACTGCTCCGAAAGTTTGGTTGCACCATATAGGATCCAGAATGAACTGGAAAATGGATGTACAATTGATTTGGTGGGTAGAAGGCATGAAAAGATCGTGCAAGGTTGCTATTCGGATTAGAGGTCTTCGACTAGTGTGCCATAGGAATTGGAAGTGGCTTCACTGTTTTGATGATGATTTTCGTTTGTACTCAGCGTCTGAGGCTTCACGATTAAGTGCCCAACAGTAATCGGCCAGCACTGACGAATCCCATTTTCCCTGATAACGTTTCTCTGGCCCGCAATGCCCCACAAAAAAATCTTTAATCATGCTTGCCACTAACAGCGCAAAAGAGTACAGAAAAGAAGACTAACTGGGAATGGAGGAAAGGAATCTTTAGTGACATTTTGCACCTGATGGTTTCGTATGTTTTAAGCATGTCAGTCAGCACTGATGCACCGGAGTTGCCAAGAAACTTTTCAGTAACACCCTTAGAGTGCCTTCCATGCGATTCTCTCTGGTCCAGCTAAAATTTTGTTTCCGAATTGCCTGTCATTGATGGCCTGTTTGATTTGTGGTCCAACAAAAAAAAAAGCTTCATTAATCTTCGCATCAGTTATTCTGGGAATCATCTGTATCAAATATCGAAATCCTTCAGGCGATATTTGTATCTGATGACAGCAGATTCTATCCTTACAGTTTTAAGCCCCGTAATTCTGCTTTTGTATATAACAAACTCAAGTCTCTGACCAGGTCATTTAACTCAGATTGAGTTATCAGATGAGGCTCTCTCAACAGAAAAGGTTCAAAATCTGTATCAGTATTTTTTCCATACCCAGAGCGTGAACCGTGGCAGCTTCGTTTGCCTTCTCTGGACTCCATGTCAATGCTGGCTTCGTTACTGGAAGACGTTCGTCATACGGCACTTGCATGAAGGGAGAATGAGTTATTGAAGTCACGTCAACCTTTATTGTCTTTCCGACGATAACTGCTGGTACAGTGCATAGTAAATATGAGACAACGTTTTTCAGGACCATGGTGTTACATGACCGGTACAAAAAACTAGACTGAACTACGTAAAATAAAAAAACACAGAGAAAGCAACACTAGACTACAGACCTATACTGGACTGCATAAAGTGCACAAAAACAGTGCAGGTATTACAATAAATAATAAACAGGACAGTAGGGCAAGGTGTCAGTCCAGGCTTCGGGTACTGAGGAGTCTGATAGCTTGGGGGAAGAAACTGTTACATAGTCTGGTCGTGAGAGCCCGAATGTTTCGGAGCCTTTTCCCAGACGGCAGGAGGGAGAAGAGATTGTATGAGGGGTGCATGGGGTCCTTCATAATGCTGTTTCCTTTGCGGATGCAGCGTGTAGTGTAAATGTCGGTGATGGCAGGAAGAGAGACCCAGATGATCTTCTCAGCTGAACTCACTATCCGCTGCAAGGAAATTCGATGCATTTCTTATTTTTAGCAGAGAAATCAGAAATAATGGTTAGACAGAAGTAGTAGTCTGTCAGATGATCTTTCTGTTCTCGCCATATCATCGGGAAAGCGATCGCCGTTGACTTCCAAGTGCCTCTGAGCCAAGTTATAAAGTACAACGGGTGTTGTGGAACAAATGTGAAGAGACAAGGCTTTCTCTTGATCACGAATTTTAATCCCGAAGTATAGCTTGTATGTCTTATTAACAAGCGGAGTCCTGCTCTGTCTTTGACATTTAAACGTATACTTGCCACAAATGTAACAGAAAATATCACGGCTGTTGCAACATTTGCTAGACATCTTTCTATCACAAATACTCCTAAAAAAAACCGGTTACTTCATTCCAATGAGAACACACAATATGCTAAGCGCATAGAGCATGCGTATTAACGTGATCGCAAACCGATATACAAGTAAATGCAGTGCATAGAGTAGTGTGTGAGTGATGCTTTTATCGCCTTTCCAAAACAAGTCCTTCCATGCAACATCTGTCATGCAGAGCTTCTGGTGCGAGTTGGGGACGTTTCCTGATGATTTGCATGATCAGCAGCGCAACATCCGTGAAATATGCCTAAGGGTATTCAGGAAGCAATATCCTTGTTGTCGATTGAAATTTGGATGAGAATATCGGTGCCATGATTTGTAAACTTGTGGTTAACAGGAAAATTAGAACAAAATGGAAAATGAAGACATTTACCCACGTTCGTTCTCTAGATTTCCTGGGAAACTGGGCATATCTCAAAATTAAATAAGTCGAATATATCTCACACACGTGCGAAGTATGCAATTCGAGTGTATAGTTGCCTGAATGTTGTGACGCAGGTAGACAGGGTGTTGAAAAAATTGTAGGACTTGAATGCTTTGTTCGGTCAGAAGTCTAAGAACAGGTTTGGGGTGCCATGTCACAACTGCACAACTGCACACATTAAATTTTCTCATTTCTGAATGATCCAATTTTATCCTTAATAACTCCTTTGATTTTTTTTTTTACTTAACTGTGTTTTGCAAGATTCAGCATTTGGGCAATAACCAGAATCTGTACCAAATTTTCCACAACGTTTGATCTATAAATTGGAGCCCTTCATTTTATCTTACTCAGTACATATATGCCCTGACTTCTCATTACTCCTTCGTTGAATTTTTCCAGACTTCCAGACCACATCTTCAGGTCACTCCGATCAATTACAACTGAGCCTTGTAAAATTATCACTGCTCTTTAAGACAGCAACACAAAACATTTTTTGCACACCAGGGTGAAACTTAAGGCTCCGTTCGTTGGGTTTCAATTCCACTCTGTTTGAAATTCGAATCAGAATGGAAAGCGGTTTTATTATCACTGACAAAGAATATGTCGTGAAATGTGTTTCTTCACAACACAGGTACAATGCAAGATATAACATTTACATAAGCTGCAATAAATAAACACATAGAATTGGAATCGTAAGGTTGTATTTCTAGGTTCAAGGACCATTCAGAAATGTAATAGCTGAGGGTGGGTGTTCAGGCTCTTATACTTTCTATTCAATGGCAATAGTAAGAGGGCACATCTCGGATGGTGAGAGTACTTAATGATGGATGCCTTCTTCTTGAGAGACAGCTTTTTGGAATGTTCGTGATGGTGGCATGTATCCGTCTGTGAAGCAGATGACTGAGTCTTCCTTCAACCCTTCGCAACCTCATTTGATACTGCACTTCGGAACCTCTGCACAAGGCGGTGAAATGACCAGTCCGAATACTCTCCACAGTACATCCGAAGAATTTTGCAAATGCATTTGGTGATATCATAAATCTCCGCAAATTCCTAATTCGTAATTTCATCAATGTGCTAGCCAATGTTCCCCGTAATGTATGTGCCTGTGCGCACCAATGCATCTTTTGCTATGAGCGCACAAAGGAATCTTAAAATGTGCACACAAGGTTGTTACTCTTTATCTCTTTGGCATTTAAGTATATTTTATGAACGTTTCCTTTACCGGTTTCTGAATCAATGGTGTTGATAGCGTGGAGTACGTGATAATTTGTCTACATATTTTAGAAACGGGTTATTTATACTGTTTGTACTGAAGAAATTATTCACTCCGCACATGTGGTCACTGGGAAAACAATTGCACAGCACAAGATTTTTGAGAATAGTGGCCATTACAAATGAGGTATTGGGACAAGATAGTTCCGCTGAAATGGCGACACCCAGGAACTTGAAACTGCTTATCTGCTTCACAACTGACTCATTAATTGCCATAGGACCAGGGACTCATTTCAAAGACTAGACGATACAACGGAGATGTTGATTGGCCTAGGACAGCATTTATAGCAGTTTTGTCATATAGAAATCAGAAAGGCTGAACAAATGCGATGACCTCCTTCACATACGTGATAGATTGAATTGCAATCCATTATTGAACTTCAGGTTTATTCACGAAGTTCACAGCGACAATCCAATGTTGTTTGGCATGTCAAAAGCCATCTTAGCAGCCACTATTTCTCAGACATTTGGATGAATCTATCGAAAACGGAGACTTGCCATCATGCGCTCCAACAATTGCTCAGTACTACTAACCTGCCGATTGTAATAGAACTGAATTCCCTCCTTCTTTGCAATTTTTGTCTTCTGACTCGTTCCGGAATGTAACCTCTGAAGAAATATGACACAAAATATCTTTTAAAATATCATCTGCCGTCTTGGTGTTTCCCATTCTTTATTCCAAAATAATTTAGAGAAACAGAATTTTAATGTATAGATCGGCGTGTACGTGAAGCGCACACGCAATATTGGGAATCTGTGTATATTAATCGTACTGGTGATCGGTTATAAAATCATATCTGAAGAATTTCTGGGGCCACTGTACAAATCATGTGTATTGTAAAGTTAAAGACTCAATTGAATCAGATGTTCACTTTCGTCCAACATCACCAAGTGAATGCCGAATGAATATGCTTATGGCTTTGATTTTTCAACGCAGTGCAGGAGGCAGCTCCGCTCACTGAAACAGCTGTACAAAACTACTGCTGCCTCCACCCACCTATTCTATCTGTCAATAATTTTATTCAGTGTCTCATCCCATAGTTTTACTTCTTGAAATTAAGCGAACGCCTCCTTCTAAAAGCAGCACGGGGCAAACCCGACCCTAGATGTTGCGGTTTTCGGTGAACAACAGATGGACAATAATAGATGGCGAATTAAGATAAGGGCGCAACGGTCACTTACTCGTTGTTCAGCACGTTACGTTGTTTGATTGGACTATTCTTCCACAACAGCTGATTTTAAGCACCAACTCCTTAGATCCAGACGATGATAACATGCTACCGGGAATCAAGAATCACCCTAAGCTGCCAGTACGAATGCACATGCATAAAGTCATAGCAATACCGTCATATGTTCTCTTGTTAGACTGACAAAATTATGAATATCGATTTCAATTTGGCTTCAATTTTTTCTGCGACTTGGTTATTGCTCTGACATGGATAGCACATTCCTTTCAAGTGATAATAAAGTATTTTTGTTGGAATACTCGGCCACCTTAAATGGTGTCACTGAAAAGGCATGGCTCTATCATAGAAACATGGTTTCTGACCTTGGTTCCCTCGTCTATCCAATTCATTCATTCGATTGCCATTAATAGAAAATACCATTTCATAATGAAGTAAAGCCTGAGGATGCGAGCGACGTGTCCAAACCCACATCGGTCTCTATGTAAAATAAATGGCCCGCACCTCTCTTTTTAAATTTCCCTCTCACCGTCAATGCAAGTCTTCTAGTATCACACATTTCAATCCTGTTGAAAATATTTCGGCTTCCTGCACTTTATATGCTTATAAAGCTCTTCTGCACATATCAAATTGTAACTTTATTTCCTGAGGCTTGAACACATATCTCTGACTAAGAAAGGCAAACATGAGATTCGTTTTCTTTACCAACCTATCAAATTGTGCTGCAACTCTCAGTGAGCTGTGGACATGGACCTCCAAGATTGCTCTGTACCTGAAAGGTGCACAGACGCATGACATGATCGCTTGGGGTCTCCCAATATCTTGGAAGACACGCCCCACTCCCTCGTTTGTTTTGAGCTGATCAGAGAATTAAGAGAGGAGGAAAATGCGACGGAGGCGCGTCGGATCTCCGTCAGCAAGGTAAATTCCTCGGTAGTAGCCTCCGTTGCTAGAGATCCCTGATAGCCCTTCCTCGTGGATGATAAGGGGACTGTAGCGGAGTTTAGAACTAAGATATCCATGTTGTTATCTGCGGGTGAGACCACGCCGCATGACAAAGCCGAATGGGAGTCTAACCCCCTGAGGGCTGCTAGTGAACAGGGTCCCGCGAGAAGGGGAGCGACAGGTATTATCTGCGATAACGATGGGGAAGAGAAACACTTCAGGCGGGAGTGTGAAGGCCGAGAAATCTTCCGAGAGTAAGCCCCCAGCTACCTAAGCGGAGAAAAACGTCGGAAACTTAGAACCCAGTGAGGAAACGGCCTGGCTTCTTGGCGGGGGAGTGGGCGGAATACGTTCCAATCAATATATCAACGAAAACTCCAAAGCAAAATATCCTATTCCTGAAGGCTTAGTGGGGCCAAGCTCCAGTGTATCGCTACGGATCGAGGGTATTTATGCAAGAGCCATATTTGACACAGGCTCTGGGGTTACTCTGATGTACCGTTTGTTTTACAACCAGTATTTGACGCATTTACCGTTGACGCAATTCAGTGCGCTCGTGATCTGGAGGCTTAGTACGGATGACTACCCATATGATGGTCACTTGTCCTTGAATCTGGAGTTTTCGGAGGCAGATGTGGGAGTAGCTGAGGTCCTTGATACATTTGTGTTAGTTTGTCCGGACCCATTCGAAAAGGACGAAGCTTCAGTTCTTGTGGGGACGAATCCTCCTATTGTGAGGAGGCTAATGGGAGCCTGCAAGGAGAAAGTTGGAGACAGTTTTCAGAGAACATTGTCCATTTACCTTATGTTCTGAGTTGCTTTTGAGGAAGTGTGTGGCCGCACTGGGCTGGATGATGAGCATAAAAGAGGGACTGTGTGGTACACCCAGTCCAAACCAGTCGTGTTACGGTCTGGAGAAGCAGCTAAAGTGACGGGAAACCCCAAATTTCCCGGAATGCCTGATGTTAAGGACCTCTTGGTGGATGCTCAAGAAGACCACGAAGAGAAGTCGTCCTTACCTGCTGGGGTATTGATGAGATTCGAGCTGCAGAGGTCCTCGGTTGCACAAGTCAACAGAATGACTGTGATTGTTAGGAACACCTCAGAGAGGGAGGGCACCCATAGCCGGCTTATGTCATTGGCGCACCTCATTCCGGTGACGGTAATGTCTAGTGTTCTTGTGAGACAAGTCGGGAAGAAACTCTCTCCAAAAAAGGGAAATTTGACTGCCGAGTCATTCAACTCTGGGGACTCCCCGGTACCTGGAATTTGGAGGGGATGGTTGATAGAGAAGATGTTGAAGCTGGAAGATGTCTTTTCCACTGACGAGTTTGATGTGGGTTGTTCCAAGAGCATTCGCCACACCATTCGGGAGACAGAGAACACAGCGTTCAGAGACAGGTCACTGCGAATGGCACTTGAAGAGGTGTAGACCTTCGGCAGCATGTGTGGAAGCTGAAGGAAGCTGGGAACATCTCTGAATATTACCTGGATATTACATCTAGATACTACCAGATACGCATGAGTGATCCTGACAAACAGAAGACGGTTACTGGGATTCTTCCAGTTTGGAACGATAGGCCAGAGCATGGAGAAAGCCGGGGAATATGAACTTGCTTAAGGTATTGCTGTACCTGGATGATCTCATCGTGTTCCGGTCCATCT
Organism: Hypanus sabinus; assembly: GCF_030144855.1. Taxonomy (NCBI): domain Eukaryota; kingdom Metazoa; phylum Chordata; class Chondrichthyes; order Myliobatiformes; family Dasyatidae; genus Hypanus; species Hypanus sabinus. The sequence continues at coordinate 9,715,312 of NC_082731.1, forward strand.
TGAAGGAGTATGACGTTAGGCTACTGAAAGGTGCTGTGCTGCCTGAAAGCTGCAGGTTAGAACTTTCCCTGGACTAGTACCAGGACGTCTGTCAATTATGTGGAGCACATGTGATGGAGTAGCTACAGATCCGTCTAACATAGAGGTGGTGACCACATGGCCAAGGCCTCAGTCTGTGAGCGCCCTGCCCTCGTTCTTTCAATTCTGTTGGAACTATCGGAGGTTCGTGAAGGACAACTCTAAAGTGAGTTACCACTTAAATTAGCTTCTGTGCTGTTCGCTCCCTTGGAGAAAAGAGGGAGAAGGACGAAAACAGAAGCTGCTAAAGATTATTTTAGCCCCTCGGAGCTTTTAGGAGCGGCATGGGATCCGAAATGTGAAGAGGCCTCTCAGTTGCTAAATGAGCAACTGACGAAAAAGCCTGTACTGGCTTTTGCAGATCCCCGATTGCCGTATGTACTGCACACGGATGCCAGCAGACAGGGTTTAGGGGAGTTTTGTATCGGGACCATGGCACAGGGTTGACAACTGCTGGAGTCTGTCACCCTCTGAGCGAAGCTACACAACCGCCCCCGCCCCCCCCCCCACACACACACACAAGTTGGAGTTCCTGGCATTGAAAAAGGCTGTGGACGGACAACAACCCATTCACTTATATCCTGACCTCGGCGAAATTGGATGTCACAGGCACTGGTTGTCGGCATTGTCTGCTAATAAGCTCTGTCTGGAATACCGGCCGGGGAGTCGGTACATTAATGGCAATGCGTAGACCCGACGTGCACATGAAGGGCTGGGCAGGGAAGGAGATTGGGGAGGGTTCCTGTCCCTGGAGTCAAAGCAATGTGCCAGTTTTCCATCACGAGGAAGGAGGAGGAAAGGCCGAGCGGACTTGGAGGTTAAGAGCGGCTTAGTGTTGGGCGACGAAATCAGGGCCGGAGCGATTCGCTGGGCAGCGTGCTCTTGGCCCAGAGCCTTTCCAGTCAGCGGTACCTGGGCCCCAGTGCGAAGTAGAATTAAAAACGCCTGCCCAGATACGAGGCGAGAACGGATTCCGCTCACTCTCCGCGATGGCCAGTCCGCTCTCCAGGGCGCCAGAGAATTTCGCTGTTCCGTCGTTGGGTCAATTTGAATCTTGGCCCAGACGTACTGACAAGATAGGGTATTAGTCGGAACGAGTGCCGATTTCGCTCGTTCTCCGCCATGGTCATCTCCATGGCGCTGAGGCTATGAAGACTGCTCCGGCTGCTGTGCTCCGTACCCGGTAATAAGATGAACTGATAAGCAAAGTTTTGGGTCTACTCCGGGGTTCGGATCTGAGGACTCATTTGTGGTTTAGAATGCTGTCGTGCGCTTCATTTGTTTGCATGTCGTGTATATATTTTTCGTGCTCTTGTGCACGGAGTATTGGTCTTTCGTTAATAAGAGAAAAACCCCAGATGCTGGAGTTCCAAGCAATACACAACACATGTCTTAATGAAGGGTCTCATGAAGCATCGACTGTTTCAATTTTTCCATTGATGCTACCTGGCCTGCCGAGTTCTCCAGCATTTTGTGTGTGTTGCTTGGTCTCTTTTTTAATGCTTATTCTTTCTTACTTTAAATTGTGTTCTTTCAGATTTCTTGCTTTGCGGCTACCAGGAAGCATGTAAATCTAAAGGATGTCTAATTTCTATATTCAACAAATGAACTTGAATATGAATATATATCGTAGGGCTCTGGGGGGGTGTGGCGAGGTCGAAGTGGGCCTGGTGGACAGCACGCCCCAGCATTTCTAGTGGCCAGAGCAATTTATTGTTCTTGTTTTAAAATGCTTTCGTGGGATTATGATGGGAAGTTCAAGTTCATTTATCGTTACATTTTAACTTGGGTTATATAGCTATTCGTATGTTTGTTTGTTTGTTTGTGGGTCACATTGACTGTAACTAGGGTGTGTAATAATGACCTCCACCACCAGTATGTTACTGGATGGTTCTTTCCTTGGGTCATACCGGCCAGTCTGTTTTTGTGTTTGTTGCAAGAAAGACGACTGATGAGTTAAAGGAGCAGTTCTCGTCTGTCACCGAATGCTCGTCATATTGGGGTCAGGAGCGGGATTAGAAATTGACGGCGAGATTGAAGATATACGACATCGGATGAAGCACCTTAAAACCCGGGGAATTGATCAAAGGACTGAGAAGTATGTCTACCCTGCTACTTCGGGCTGAAGATGGGGCGCCGACTCGGAGGGATGATCTGGGAACTGAGCATTATGCCTTCCCAAGGGACCCCGACGGGGCGAGCCTGTCCCGCAGGCTCTCAAACCCGGGAGACATGGCAGAGCACATCACCCAACTCCCTCCTGGAACGCACCGGGGAACGCAAAATTCCACAGCAATGGGAAGACGACAACATGGCAGTTACCACTGACGCCGCTGGAGGAAGAAGAGGACCAACAGTTTTCACGTTACATGGTCCTCCTTGAAGCTCCTCAGATATAATGCTACCAGCTGCCTGGAGCCTTTCCTGTTGCGTCAAATTTGCCGCATGGCACAATGTGCATCCCCATCAAAACGGCGGTGGACCTTGTCCTCGCACTGGATGGGGACGCCACGCGTGCCCTGCTCGACCTAACGACAGCTGAGCAGCATGACTATAGGGCTATCCAAGCGGCGCAGGAGCTGTGCTTCGGGTAGAGGCCATTGGAGGAAACAATGAGAGAAGAATTGGGCAGCAGATGGCGACTTTTAGGAGAAAGCCTGGAGGGCGTTCGCAGCTGATCTCCGCCACTATGCTCGTCATGGCTAACCCCAGTTCCCTTCCGCGGCCCAGGAAGTGTTTGCCCTTCACGCCTTCGGAAAGGCGCTCACGCCGGAGCGTCTTCGGCAGCATGTTACCCTGACATCACCATCATCGCTGGCAGAGGCAGAAGGGCGAAGCAACTTCACTCCCCCAAAGCATTCGTGTGTCACCCGGCCCGCCAAAAGCCTGGGCCTGTGTCGCCGAGGTGGAGGAGAAAACTGACGAAGAGAAACCCGTGAGACAGTTCCGACCAGCACCGCTCAGGCCCCGTCGCGTGTTACGGAGCGGTCTCTGTTAAGGGTATGACGAGGCAAGCCACATGGCCTGGGATTGCTCCGCGCAGCGCCACGCCATAGCCCCTGCGCCGCTCGAAACCTTCAGCAGAAACCTTCGGCTGTCCCCTCTCCGGGTGGGACGTTTGGGTGAACAACAAGGCTTTTGTGTTGACTGCGTGGTAGAGGGTATCAGAGGTCTTGCGTTGGTGGACACGGTGTCAATCCTCACCATTATCTACCCAGGTTTCCTCGCAAAATGGCTCATCCACCTTGCCTGTGTGGACAACCACGCCGGTCCAGCGGGCTACGGTTACTGGCAACTGTGCGGCGCCGTGAGGGAAGAGATGGCTGCGCATTGCATTGGGGGGAAAAATAGAACACGAGGTGCGTATGGCTAACATCCTGGAGTCCTGCCTCATTGGCCTGGACCTGATGTCCCGCTGGTGGGCGCACGTGGATCTACTGGGGGCAGTACTCTACTTCGGCGCCGAATCCGTGATTCTCCGGCAGGGCACCTTCAGAAAGCGGACCCGGCGGGAGCGGCGAAATGCACCACGGTCTCACCGCGAACCGCCACAGTACAGCACACCGCGAGATGGCCCAAAGCAACACAACGGGCAAGCGCTGATGGCGGCGCTTCAGGTGGCAGCGATGAAGACTTCCCCACCATTGCCCTGCAGCTTCACAGCGAACAGCTGAGCGATCCTCTGCCGGCCCGAGTAAAGGGATTGCTGAGCGTGGGACGATGGCCGGAGTTGGCAGAGGTCTCCACCCTAGATCCAGGCATTCAAGCCCTGTTCTCTCATTGGGCACGCTGGAGAAGCGGGACGGGCTGTTGTTCTGGCCGTGGCCACGGTGTTACGGTCCGTGCACGGGCTCCTGGAGAAGGTTATTTCTGGGTCGCAAAGACGTTTGGGAACTTGCGCGAACGCTTCTATTGCGCCCGGCCAGTCTTTGCAATTGTCCCAATAAAATCAGCTGCTGAATTAAACGAGCTTAATGAGCTTTTTTTTCGTCTGTCATCATAGACGAAATGCTTGCCACTATATATATCATCAGTAACGTCGGAGGTCCAGGTACGGAACAACATTAGTCACGTACAGTACTTGAACCAGCGCCAACAATCAAGTAATACACACTGTCTTCGGTAGACGACACAATCATGAATCCAAACGGCCAAGTCACCATAGATAACACGGGTCTTAATCTTCTGTACGAGTCTCCCTTGAATGGCCTTGTCGCATATCTCCCGAAAACCCACGTAGACATATTCTAACTCTCTACCTTCATCAATCATCTTCATCACCTCGAAACATTCAATACTGATACTAAGAGATGACCTGCCTCTCACAAAGCTATGCTGATGATCCCTAATTAGGCTCTGCTTTTCCAAATGCTCATAAATTATATTTCTAAGTATCCTCTGCATTAATTTCCCTAACACTGACAATAAGATCCACCAATCTATTATTTCCAGATTAACGCCATTTCCATTCCTGAACAAAGGAACAACATTGTCCCCTACAACAGCTGCTTCCGTCATGGTGTGAGAAGATGAATACCCTGCCAACACCTATGTATCTTCTCTAGGACAGCGGACTGCTTACTGTACTGTTTACTATTTACCTGCGCTGCGCATTAGTACATACATTTTGAATTATAATTTGCTACCTTATTTTAGTATAATATTTTGCTTTTTTTGTACTGTGTGTGATATATGTTGTGTGGTTGCACCGTCGTCCAGAGGAACGTTGTTTCGTTTGGTTGTATATACGTACACTCAAATGACAATAAACAAACATCAACTTGAACTTGTACAAATATGATGGTCATGGCACCAGCAATCACCGTTCTCGCCTTTCTCTAGAATACTTCAATAGGCCCTGCAAACACTTCAAGATGAATGATTTTAAAGATATTCCTAATCTCAAAATGTCCTGGCAAATTATCATGCTCCACTCTGGTCTCACTACCCGTTAATTCCCTCTCCTTGGTAAAAACCGATGCAAAGTACACTTTAGTACTGAACGCTCATAATCGCTCTCCAAAAGCATGCTTCCTATTTTATCCTTGAGTGGTTCTATACTCTGCCGAGTTACCTTAATCACTTGATGTATGTATCCTTCTTGCCAAAATATGGTTCTCTCTCTCTCGCACTCTCCAAATTTTCATATTGAGTTCTTTACTGGCTTATTTATATTTTTTTTCAGTATCGCTGTTGGATTTTATTTCCCTAAACCTTAAGCATGCTTTTTTATCATCTTGACTCGATTTGCCACGTCTGCCGCCATTCACTCTTCCTTATAAGTTACGTATTCCATTCAAATTAATTGTCCATCTTCTCCTTTTGACTTCTTTATGGAACGTGGTTCCAGTTACCCATGTTGTTCGAATTTGACAAATCCCTTCACAATGAACAATCTGATACGATCTTCTTCCCTAAATCTATCTCCTTTCTGTCTTCTGATCAGAAATGACCCGGATTACTACCGTAAATTAGGCAGATCTGAGTTTTTATATCGTAATACTTTCTCTCTAGTCGAGTTCCTCCTGTATCTTGTGTTTGGCTTTGCTACTATCCACGCACATTGCAAGCAAAGTCACGAAACTACAAAATGAAAATAAACTTCGGCTCAGATTTTGTTACTACGACTGGCATCAGATTCATGTAGATTACCAATGGTGAATAGAGGAAGCAAGATAGGGAGACAGGGACATGCTCAGTTTGTCTGCATCAATAGGAATAATCTTTAGCTAATCCTGGTGATAAACTGAATTGTTTTCAGAGTATTTTCTGTGTCATAATGACATTTAGATCTTTAACATATTTTTGCGGAGCTCTCACCATATAACAGAGCAAAGAGAAATACGTTCAGTACGATGGAAGGAAGCAATGAAGATCTTTCTTGAAATTTCTATCTATACATTCACGTTAATGCGTCATATATTTTACCGATGTAGTTATCGGATATAATGCATATCATTATCCAAGCTATAATCGTAGTGAGTGTGCCTTCATTCTGCATTATGCAAATGAGGCCAGGCTCGCAAGGCTTATAAAGTCTTTGCTTCTCCAGAGGGTTGCACAGACAGCCTGCGCTGGTGTCTCGAACCTTCTCTGTTTAAACAGGCTTTCTGGTCGTGAAGGAACGATGAATATTTTATGCGTTTCGATATTTTTAACCTGGTTGCCAAGTAAGTGCAGTTCAGTTTTAAAGAGAATAATGGTTACTGTCTTGCCGTTGCGTCCACAGATTTCATTTTATGTTAAATTCGGTGCTGCTTCAGATATGTGATTATTAAATATGTTTTCCTCCCTTCAGATGCCTTCAGTGCAAGGGTAGAACAGACACCAAGAGAAGCAACAAAACGACCCGGCGAAACTCTGACCATCAACTGTGTTTTAAGAGATGCTAGCTATGGCCTGTATAGCACATCATGGTTCATCCAAAGACCGGGTCGATCTGGTTGGGAGAGGCTATCTATTGGAGGACGATATGCGGAATCAGTCAACAAGCCAGCAAAGTCCTTTTCCCTGAAGATCAGCAACCTAATGGCTGAAGACACAGCCACGTATTTTTGCAAAGCTCGAGATCACAGTAACGAAACTGAGCACACGCCAATTCAAAAAGTTTGAAAATCTTTCACGCGAGAATCTCTAACTGCTTCGTTCTTATGGAAAAGAAAATTACTGAGCAGTAGTTGATTCCCCTGTAGAGCAAATGTACACTAGTAGTAAGTTGGCAACAGTCACAATGCCGCTTATATCCAAGTGGACACAGTTGGAGGTGCAGCGTCAGTATTCTCCCAGACTTATGTAAATAGAGACCTTTTTGCTATTGAATCAACCACTGTGCCTATACTGTCACAGTGAAACAAAGCTCGGACTCCGCAATTCAAAAACCACTAATGCACTAAAGTCAATGTTAACCCGCTCCTGAACTGTACAATGCAGATATAGAATGCATAAACCTGTACACTATTTTCGAAGGATTATTGGTTATAAAGTAAGTTGTATAGAATAATGCGAAATTAAGCTAGATTGTAATTGTAACCGCCGTGACCTCGGTTTCTTGTATTAATTTAGAAGGAACCTTTTAGTACTGATATCAATGACTGTGTGTGTGGGGTGTGCCACAGTGATGAATCTTCAGTCCGCTTCATGCAAAAATCACCTCGGCAATTATTAATGCAAAATTAATGCAAGATGTTCCTTTAGGGACAAAAACTGCTTTCAGACAAACATTCTTTATCTCTGCCAGAGACTGGTACACAAAGCACAGCCTTGCTCTATATGCCTGTGTAATTGTAGTACATATGTGATCATCATATTAATAACAAAGCCTTGATATTATCTACCTGGCTGAGAGCTAGTATCGACGGGATTTAAACAGGCCAGTGCAACCATTTCAACCATGTACCCTACCATCGTATCATGGGCGTATGGGATTATCTGACGGATTTATACGCTATTTCCAACAAGGAGGTTATTGTGCTCATGTGAACTGATGTGCCAATACTGTGACACAGTAGTCCAAGCCATAGCACAAACCTCCGAGACAGTTTTATTTTTTTAAGATCATCTATTTATAAATGGGATTACAAAATATGCCTTTACGTTCATAGATGTTACTCAACATAGTTTTACAAACAATTCCGCTTCTTCTTTAGATTGAATTCTACCTACAGTCCCTGGTACTGAAACAGCGAAATTCCAGTTTTATTATCATATGCACTTACAGTGAACTGAATAAATACAGGAGCGAGTGAAACTGAAGGAAATGGAATATATTGGTCAGTCCTTTGTTCCTGTATTACTGTGGAAAGCCTCTGTCAACAATTCAGCTTTAATGATTACTTTTTGAATTGCGCTGAATAGGAAGTTAATCATTGTGTTATAATTACTACGATGGAGCTGGCACAAGGCTGACTGTGAAAGCTGGTAAGTGACTTTTTTTTAAATTACATGTGAGAAAGCACGTACTTTCCCCGAAGTAAAATATAATTATATTCTCGTTTAAATGATGCAAACCGAAAAGGGCAATACGATAATGTCTTTTTGGAGTATAAGCATTTCATTAGAAACACGTTTATTGACTAAGACACCCCAGAAGAATTTAAGTATACGCTTTTATCCTCCCAAGATAATACTTTCGCTCGTTTAAAAAGACGAAAATTGAACTTGGAGTATTTTTACAAATTGAAGCGCACAAATTACCCCCGACCTGCTACACCCTAACCCCGTCCGATGGTTACTTTAAAGTATTACCTGCTGTATTGATATAAGTGCGAGGTCCTCATATCCTTGCATATTTGAATGTGGATTTACTCCCCAATGGTCGCAGACCCAATTAGGGAAGAACTTTGAAGATTAAATAGGCTTCAGTTCAGATTAATAACTTGATACTTCGAGGGGCTGTTAAAACATACACTCGTTGCGAAAACAAAACTTGTCATTTAGCTGGAATAGAAGAAAAATGTCTTCTATTTAGAAACACATATCATGCTCTAACAAATCCATAGATTTAGTGAGCGCCTAGACGACCAGGAATAAACATATTTTCTTTTGTCAGAATCGTTGGACTTGTATAACTTTGGTTATATATTAGTGTTAATCGTCAGAATATTCAGGGAGGGCAGAGGTAGGCAAAAGGTCTGTGCGCAAGGCGAAAAGAGATACTGAATGAAGGTCAACATAATCAATGTCTTCTTTGAAAGCAGAGCACAATAATATCAAGTCCCTACCATCTCGCTGAATGCTTTAGTCAATTGGCAGGGCGCTACATTTAATTAAAAGTTACACACCAGATCTTAATGAATGACATTCTAGATGTATCAGTGTCGCTCAAGACACCAATTATAAAGGTTTACATTGTTAAACAGACCATGCTATGGTACAAAATATAAAACTGGCGTCATTGAAGCAGTATGCTAAAATATGTGTTCCAATGGAAACGTTTCTGCGAAACGGGTTTTAATTTTCATCAATCAATTGAATGATTACAAGAAGTTCCTTCCTAAAACAAACTCAAATGAAAGCAAACCTCCGACACTATTTTGGGATCCACAAATGTCAGGGAAGCAATTCGCAAAAATATCTATCATTCGTCCAATTTACTTGATCCTATTGCTGTTTGTTTGCCTCATCTTTCTTAGTTTTAAACATGCTGTTAAGCTCCTTTGCCCGAGCTTAGTCGTGTTTAAAAGTTCTCTGAATCTCGTTCTTAATGGATTTTTGTGGAAACCCAGTCCAATTCCACGTGTGCGTGTTTTTTTATTTGTTAAACAGGCAAGTAAACTACATGATCTTTGTTTGTATATAGCGCTGTGGAGTATTACTCCGTCAGCCCGGCCCATTTTCTACCAGATTAATGTCGATCATTCCCCCGGGTTTTGATCTCATTGGGAAAGGAACTTTTCAGACGTCAAGTACAGACTATCTCATGCACTTAACTGAGAAATTGGGAAGGAGTCAGCATTTGAGATGAGTACGAGAGGGTGAATGTATTAAATACTTAGAAACACCATCAACACCCTTTCTATTTTACTGTGCTATTTCCAATCGAAGGGAATCTGTTTTTCAGTCCAATAAAGTGGATTGGACTACTCTTTCACTTCACCTTCATCAGTTTTGTTGTAAGATCTATATCTCCCCTCCTTCTGTAATATGTGATTATCTTTTGCTTTGCATGTCCGCAACGACCTCTGCATTAAGAAGTATGCCAATTTCCTCATTCTACATTTGAATAATTTCAACATTTGCATCACATTGTAAAAGAAAAGAATGCTTTACCTAATCTCTCTCCTAATCCCATATTTATACTCCATTTTCCTCCCACATCCGAAAGACGTTCAATTGGTTAGCTAATTGGCAACTCAATATTGTCCACAGTGCATAGAACAATGATAGAATATGGTGGACTGATGTGGTTGTGGGTAAAATACACGAAAATGGATTAATGTAGAATTATTGCACCTCATTTATGGAACCCTAGACTAACCATAGGACGATGTTCTAACTGTTATGACTTTGGTCTATAGAATTAAATGACAGTTCCTCGGAAACCCACACGGTCACGGGGAGAACAAGCAAGCTCCTTAGAGACAGCATCAAAATTGAACTTTGTACGCTAACTCTTCGAGTTGTGATAGAATTGCGCGAACGGCTAAGCTACTGTGTGTCTTGAACTTCTCCATCACTCTTTCCAATTATCCATGTTGCTTTCGCCAAAATATCTTTCAGACGAATTATAAACATTCTGGACCCAAACACCTATCCTGTGATTCCAGTGAGCAGCAATGCCCTATTACAATGTCAGCCATATTCCCAAGATGTCTGCTTAGGTTTAGTGGATTTGGGCATGCGCTGGAAATCTGGCGACAATTGCAGGCTGCCCAGCACCTTCTTGGCTCAAAAGATTTGACGCAAACTGCTCATTTCAAGAGTTTGCTTCCATTTCATTCCATAAGGCCATAAGACCATAAGAGATAAGAACAGAATTAGGCCATCTGGCCCATCGCATCTGCTCCGTCATTTCATCATGACTGATCCAATTTTCCTCTCCTATTCAATCTCTTGTCTTCTCCCCGTACCTCTTCGTGTCCTGACCAATCAAGAATCTATCAACCACAGCTTTTAATATGCATAAAGACCTGGTCTCTACAGCTTCATGCGGCAAGAATTCCACAGATTCAGCACTCTCCAGCTAAAGAAATTCCTCCTCATATCCGTTCTAAGAGGGCACCTGTCTATTCTGAGGTTGTGTACTCTGGTCTTAGACTCTCCTACTATAGGAAACATGCACCTCACATCCATTCTATCAAGGCCGTTCACCATTCGATAGGTAAAAATGAGGTCACGCCTCATTCTTCTGAATTCTAGCGAATACTGGCACAGAGCCATTTAACATTCTTCATATGAGAAGCCAATCAATCCTAGAATCATTTTTGTGAACCTCCCATGAATCTTCTCCAGTTTTAACACATCCTTTTGAAGACAAGGGTCTCAGAATTGCTCATAATACTCCATCTGAGGCCTCACCAGTGTTTTATGAAGTTTCTGCATTACATCATTGCTTTTATATTCTTGTCCTCTTGAGATGGATGTGAACATCGTATTTCCTTCCTCAACATGTGTTCAACCTGCAAATTAATCTTTAGGGACAGGCACTCCCAAGTCACTTAGTGCCACAGTTTATTTTTTTTGTATTTTCTCCCCTTTTTCAAAATAGTTAAATTTTTCATTTCTTCTACCAAGCTGTATGACCATGAATTTCTCCACACTGTATTCCAACTGCCATTTGTTCCCCTGCCGATTCTCTTAATCTGTCTAGAGTCGCTCTGTGGCCCTTCTATTTCCTCAAAACTACTTCCCTTTCTACCTATCTTCGTATCATCTGCAAACGTTTCAACAAAACATTTAATTGCATTATTCAAATCACTGAAATATAACGTAAAACAGAATCGATCCCAACACTAGTGGAACACCACTAGTCAACGGCAACAAGACAGAAAAGGCTTGCTTTGCTTCCTGCCAAGCGGCCACTGCTTCCATGCTAGAATCTTCCTGTAATTCCGTCGGCTTTTAGCATGTTCAGCAGCGTCATGAGTGGCAGCTCGTCAAAGGCCTTCTGAAAATCCAAATACACAACATCAATCAACCATCGAATATGGAACAGCAAATTGTCTCTCGCAGTATAAAAATGGATCCTTAATTGGCAGAGTGGACTCGGAGAATTAAAGTTGTATTATGATCAATGTAGAAACATAAGAAACTTAGAAAATAGGTGCAGGAGTAGGCCATTTAGCCCTTCGAGCCTGCACTGCCATTCAGTATGATGATGGCTGATCATCCAATTCAGAACCCTGTACCTGCCTTCTCTCCATACCCCCTGATCCCCTAAGCCACAAGGGCCATATCTAACTCCCTCTTAAATATAGCCATTGAACCGGCCTCAACTGTTTCCTGTGGCAGAGAATTCCACAGATTCACCACTCTCTGTGTGAAGAAGTTTCTCCTCATCTCGGTCATAAAAGGTTTCCCCTTTATCCTTAAACTATGAGCCCTCGTTTTGAACATCCCCAACATCGGGAACAATCTTCCTGCATCTAGCCTGTCCAATCCCTTTAGAATTTGTATACAATCATTTAAAAATGCAATAAAAAAAGTTAAAAAAAAAGAATTGTATACGTTTCAATAAGATCCCTCCTCAATCTTCTAAATTTCAGCGAGTATAAGCCCAGTCGATCCAGTCTTTCTTAATTTGAAAGTACTGCCATCCCAGGAATCAATCTGGTGAACCTTCTTTGTACTCCCTCTATGGCAAGAATATCTTTCCTCAGATTAGGGGACCAAAACTGCACACAATACTGCAGGTGTAGTCTCACCAAGGCCTTGCACAACTGCAGTAGAACCTCCCTGCTCTTGTACTCGAATCCTCTTGCTATGAATGCCAACATACCATTCGCTTTTTTCACCGCCTGCCGTACCTGCATGCCCACATTCAATGACTGGTGTACAATGACACCCAGGTCTCGTTGCACCTCCCCTTTTCCTAATCGGCCACCATTCAGATATTAATCTGTTTTCCTGTTCTTGCTACCAAAGTGGATAACCTTACATTTATCCACATTAAATTGCATCTGCAATGATTTTGCCCACTCCTAAACTATCCAAGTCACCCTGCATCCTCTTAGCATCCTCCTCACAGCTAACACCTCCGCCCAGCTTCGTGTCATCCGCAAACTTGGAGATGCTGCATTTAATTCCCTCGTCTTAATCATTAATATATATTGTAAACAACTGTGGTCCCAGCACTGAGCCTTGCGGTAACCCAGTAGTCACTGCCTGCCATTCTGAAAAGGTCCCGTTTATTCCCACTCTTTGCTTCCTGTCTGCCAACCAATTCTCTATCTACATCAATACAATACCCCCAATACCGTGTGCTTTAAGTTTTCACAGTTATCTCCTGGGTGGGGCCTTCTCAAACGCCTTTTGAAAATCCAAATATACCACATCCACTGGTTCTCCCCAATCCACTCTACAAGTTACATCCTCAAAAAATTCTATAAGATTCGTCAGACATGATTTTCTTTTCAGAAATTCATGCTGTCTTTGTCCAATGATTTCACTGCTTTCCAAATGTGCTGTTGTCACATCTTTGATAACTGACTCTAGCATTTCCCCACCACCGACGTGAAGCTAACCAGTCTATAATTCCCCCGTTTCTCTCCCCCCCTTTTTTAAAAAGTGGGGTTACATTAGCCACCCTCAAATCCTCAGGAACTAATCCAGAATCTAAAGAGTTTTGAAAAATTAACGCTAATGCATCCATTACTTCTTGGGCTACTTCCTTAAGCACTATGGGATGCAGACCATCTGGCCCTGGGGATTTAACTGCCTTTAATCCCTTCAATTTACCTAACACCACTTCCCTACTAACATGTATTTCCCACAGTTCCTCCATCTCACTTTACCCTCGGTCCCCTAATATTTCCGGAAAATTATTTATGTCTTCCTTACTGAAGACAAGACCAAAGTAGTTATTCCAAAGTAGTCAGTCCTGACGAAGGGTCTTGGCCCGAAACGTCGACAGTGCTTCTCCCTATAGATGCTGCCTGGCCTGCTGTGTTATACTAGCATTTTGTGTGTGTTGTTGTTTGAATTTCCAGCATCTGAAGATTTACTCGTGTTTGCAAAGTAGTTATTCAATTGGTCTGCTATGTCCTTGTTTCCCATGATCAATTCACCTGTTTCTGACTATAAGGGACCTACGTTTGTCGTAACAAATCTTTTTCTTTTCACATATCTATAAAAGGTTTTACAGTCAGTTTTTATGTTCCCTGCCAGCTTTCTCTCATATTCTTTTTTTCCCTTCCATAATTAATCCCTTTGTCCTCCTCTGCTGGACTCTGAATTTCTTCCAGACCCAGGTGTGCAGCCTTTTCTGGCTAATTTGTATGTTTCTTCTTTGGACTTGATACTATCCCTAATTTCCCTTGTCAGCCAAGGGTCCACTACCTTCCCTGGCTTATTCTTTTGCCAAACTGGGATGTACAATTGCTGTAGATCATCCATGCGATCTTTAAATGTTTGCCATTGCGTATCCACTGTCAACCCTTTAAGTATCATTTGCCAGTCTATCTTAACTAATTCACGTCTCATACCTTCGAAGCGACACTTCTTTAAGTTCAGAACCTTTGTTTCTGAATTAACTATGTCACTCACCATCTTAATGAAGATTCTACCATATTATCCATCTTACACAGCAGGCCTCGCACGACAAGATTGTTAACTAACCCTTCCTCATTGCTCAATACCCAGTCTAGAATTGCGTGCTCTGTAGTTGGTTCCTCGACATGTTGGTTCAGAAAACCATCCCGCATGCATTCCAAGAAATGCTCTTCCTCAGCACCCTTACAAATTTGGTTGACCTAATCTATATGTAGATTAAAGTCACCAATTATAACTGCTGTTCCTTTGTTGCACGCATTTCTAAGTTCTTGTTTAATGCCATCTCCAATCTCACTACTACTGTCAGGTGGCCTGTACACAACTCCCATCAGTGTTTTCTGCCCCTTAGTGTTATGCAGCTCTACCCATATAGATTCCACATTCTCCAGCTAATGTCCGTCCTTTCTATTATATTAATCTGATCACTAACTGGCAATGCTACCCCACTTCCTTTTCTTTCCTGTGTATCCCTCCTGAATATTGAATATCCCTGGATGTTGAGCTCCCATCCTTGGTCAACCTGGAGCCATGTCTGTGATCCCAACTATATCATATTCATTAATAACTATCGGCACAGTCAATTCATCCATCTTGTTACGAATGCTCCTTGCATTTACACACAGAGCCTCCAGGCTTGTTTTACGACATTCTTAGCCCTTATGCAATTATGTTGAAAAGTGGCCCTTTTTGATTTTTGCCCTGGATTCGCCTGCCTGCCACTTTTACTTTTTACGTTACTACTTTTTGCTTCTACTCTCATTTTACACCCCTCTGTCTCTCTTCACTTGTTCCCATCCCCCTGCCACATTAGTTTAAATCCTCCAGAACAGCAGGACTTCCATTACTTATTTCTATTTTCCTCTTCCTCGACCCTAACACCCTGGTTTCCTTCCCCTTGCCAACTCAGTTTAAACTCATGCTTAACTCATGTTATCAACTCATGTTATATATTGCCTGCTCTTTCTGAGTAGATATACTGTCAACTTGCCATTGTTGATCCCCACACTTAGTGCACCTCAGCAATCATCAACAGCAACTTGCTGTTTGAGTAAAATGGAAATGTGCTGAAGTTGAAAGATAACTTTAGTCCTATTCAGGTAAACCTAGTCGAAAATTGTGCAGACTATAAAATACTATATACTGAAATATGGACAGACTGCTGACGTTTCAGATACGATTAACATTTAACAAGCCTACATATCATCATCATCATCATCGAATTTCAAAGTACATATACGTCATCATACACAACCCTGAAATTAAATTTCTTGCGGGCATTCTCAGCAAACACCACGAAACACAATAGAATCAAAGAAACCAGCACACATTTAGACGGACAGCCAAATGGGAAAAGACAAACTGTGCAAATCAAACAGTAAAAAAAAACAAGTAAAATAAATAAACAATAAATATCGTCAACATGAGACGAATATATATATTTTTTTAAAACTGAGCCCATAGGTTATGGGAACAGTTCAACGTCTAGGGGAATGGAGTTGAGTGAAGGCATTCCTTCTGGTTCAAGAACCTGATGTTGAAGGGGTAATATTTGATTCCGAACCAATTAGTTTGGGTACCTAGGCTTCTGTACCTCCCTCCTGATGGCGGCAGCGAGAAGAGAGCGTGGCCTGGAACCCCAGGGTCATTGAAGATAAATGCTGCATTCCTGCGACAGCGCGGCGTATAGATGG
The DNA here is from genome assembly GCF_030144855.1 of Hypanus sabinus. Taxonomy (NCBI): domain Eukaryota; kingdom Metazoa; phylum Chordata; class Chondrichthyes; order Myliobatiformes; family Dasyatidae; genus Hypanus; species Hypanus sabinus. The sequence goes on from NC_082731.1 coordinate 9,731,289, forward strand.
GCTTAATGGCGGGGAAGGTTGCATTCGTCATGAACTGTGGTGTATTCACGACCATTCTTTGCAAGATGTCCGTTCAACGGCATTGATATTTCCATATCAGACCGTAATGCAACCAGTCAGTATACCCTCCACGGCACTAATGCGTACGTTTGTCACGTTTTAGATGACATACCGGATATTTTCAAACTTTTAAGAGAGTAGTTGCGCTGCCGTGTTTTCTTTCTAGTGGCACTTACCAGCTGGACTCTGGATAGATCCTCTGAAATGAGAACGCAGAGGAATGTGAAGTTGCTAACTTTCTCCTCCTTTGACCCCTATGATGACCGGCTGATAGACCCGCGGTTTTCACCTCCTGTAGTCAATAATCAGCTCCTTGGTCTTGCTGACATTGAGTGAGAGATTTTATTCTGAAAGCTAGATTTAAAATCTCTCTCCTCTAGTCAATTCGTATGGCCAACGGCAGCTTTGATGCGACAAAGAATAATCAGGAGAAATTTCGAAGAACCATTCAAGGTATATAAAAATAAAATAACCTTAAGCTGTGATACCACTACGCTGAAGGAAATATTTCAGCTTCAGTCATCCCTTCAGCCAAAAGGTCTTAGAAATGCTAACGTAGCTCTTGACGTGTAGAGATTCCTATGACGCAAGGAATATTGTAGTTGTCTTATGCCTTACAGATTGTCAGAAGAACACCTTAAAATTGATCCAATCATTTCAAAGACTTTTGTTTTTGTTAATTTTAGCAAAACAGCCGAACCCGCCAAACGTCACTCTTGTCTATTCTGCAACTGCCGAACAAAAAGCACAAGGCTTTGTTGAATTGATTTGTCTCATGAGCGAATACCTACCTGGAAACATTGCAGTGACCTGGCAGAAAAACGGACAAGCCGTACAGTCCGGGTTTACCACCACTTCTTCCACTGAAAGTTCAGACAAAACGTTTACCTCAGCAAGTGTGCTCAAAGTGCCTCTAAACGAATGGGCCAGTGGTGCTGTGTACTCGTGTAGTGTATCCCACTCTGCAACCAGCAGCAACATCCGCAAAGAAATACGAGCTGAGTCAGGTAAGAATGAGTACCCAATCCATAGGTGCAGTATTTCCACTTTCCTCATAATTTGGTGGGCTGTAATGATCTACGGACAAAATTTAAAAATAGCCAGAGTACTGAAGATTGAGATACGTGTCAGTATTAAATTTGGATAAGGGAAAGATAGGAGTGTGATTTGGAATGTTTAGGCAGCAAACATTAAATATCAGAGGTAAGAATTACAAGAAAATCTTGTGAAATGTAGTCAGCAGACGTCATGGCGCATCAGTGAATATTGATTTCTGATCATGTTAATGCATCGAATAGAATTTGTATCTCTGAGATGATTCTATGGAATCCGGACATCTTAAAAAAATAAGCATAGGAAAGGGGCAGTAATATAAAATCCTCTGTGATCCCCGTAAACTTTCCATTTTAACAGCACGTTAATTTTTTCTGATATGTTATATCTGTGGCTGGTATCAGCATGCAATAATGAAAATGTTGCAAAAGAGACAAATGAAAGAAAGAAAGTAGTCGAGGCAACCACTTGACTTATCAAACAGTTAAACCTTGTGCTAAACTGGTCCATCGTTCTTGCATCAATAGATTGAACACTGCATATTTATTCAGCATTTCTTTAAACCTAACATTCACTTCCACCTTCTATCTTCCTGTGTTCTGTCCTCCCTCAGTCAATCTCTCTGTCTCGCTGCATCCCATTGACTGCTCTGCCACAAGCCACTGCCCCTTCACCACACCGGTGTTTTATCACGTCGTCCTTTCCGGGGATGTCGACTGCATCTCTTTCTCTATCCTTCGCCACACTTATCTATGAATGACGATACGTTATTCATTTTCAACCATTTTCCTTTCTTTCAGAATAGAAGAGTAGCGTGCGGTCATGATCTGACCCAAAGATGCACGAAAAGACGACTTAAGCATGATTTAAATTGAACAAATTACATCTTAAGCTCTTAACGTGTAGCAGCTTATTACCATATTGAAATCCTTGCTAAACTTCAGATTCGTCATGAGTCCTCTCAATTATATCTTCTAGAATACGCATTATTTCTCAGAGATCCAACCGTTGAAGAAATGTGGATAAACAAAACTGCCACACTGGTGTGTGAAGTGATCGCCACGACTCCAGCTGGGGTTTCCATCTCTTGGTCAGTGGGTGAAACGGAACGGGCTGATGGTGTTGAAACAGAACAAGCAGCAAAGATCGGGAGCCAGTACGTGACAGTCAGCCGTTTGACCAGCAGCGTGACCGAGTGGGACAGCGGGGTAGAATACTCCTGCTCGGTGCAGGACAATCAATCAGCTGCTCCGTTATCAAAACGGACACGAACCGCAAAAGGTGGGTGCAATACCAACAATCACAATGTTGGTAAAAACGATAATCTGTTTTTAGATGCAGAAAGAGGAGCAGAAACTGCCAGGCCGCAGTATTCAGGGAAAACAGGCATGATGGTGAACGAGTTGCCCTCTGCTAGAATCATAATGTATAATCTTATTCAGGGGAAGACAGGTTTTCTGACAAATGGTGCACCGATAGCATTCCACCACCCAAGAGTTCGTCGAATGAAATGTTGAAAGCTTAGGGCCCGACAGCATTGGAACAGACCCTTCGGTCGATTGAATCCGAACCCGCTTCAACACTCATTCAAACATTTCCACTTCAATCTATTTTATTGTTTCGTAGCTTCAACAATTCCTCTCAGATTCTACTCTACTGAAGAGTAAGTTATGGTAAGTCGACGTGGCTAGCACCGGCATGGTGTTCGATATGGAAATCGGAGAACCTAAAACAAAATGCGCACAGCCACACGGCAACTATATAAACTCCAGTAGTGCAGGTCAAGACCGAAACCAGGTTTCTGGAGACTTGCAGCAGGCGTTCTAATAATTGTATCCTTCTACTACTCTTCTGAGAAGTTGAAGTCATAAAATCATACTGCACAGAAATACAGTTGGCCCTCCGAACCCAATGTTCAAAGATGTTTCATATCTAACTCAATCCAATTTTCAGCAACAGAAAAAAAATCTTTGAATGTCTTTACTATTTTAATGATCGTCTAAATGTTTGTCAAATGCAGTGAGCGTGTCCACTTCCAGCGTGATTAAAATATCAACAGTCTCGTTTGCACTAGCTTTCCTTAAGGTACCCTCTAAAGCTCTTCCCACTTAATTTAAGCATATGCCATCTTTAGATTTCATAGTCTAGACATACGAATGTTGTTGTCTACTTATCGTACCCATGTTGCTGATAATTTTGCAAGGTGTTGTAGGGTCACTACTCAGTTTCCTTCACTCCAGAAAAAAACAAGGCCAGCGATTCTAATTGCTCCCCATAACTGATGTTCTCCAACCCAGTTAACATACTGTTGTATCTCTTATGCACTGTTTACAGCGCAATGCCTTGCAACGAGACGACCAGATATTTAAAAATCTAGTGCACCAACGTTTGGCAAATTTAAAGCAGAGCGTCTCAACTTTCATATGCTAATCTTGACCTGTGAAAGCAAGTATGCCGTGTTCCTTTGAAAACACCCTATCTACCGTTGCTGCTACTTTCAGGGAACCATGGACTTAAACCCCAATATCGCTCTGTTCATAAACATTCCTTAATAATGAAATATTTTCTATTCCGGGCAGAAAGTTATCACCACCATTATCCTTAACAGCTGACTAACAAGTAGACCGTTCACCATGGATCCTTAAACAACTTGCCCAGCGCATAGTTTGGAAACTTGTCTAACTTGTTTTGGAGATTAAGACTGATTGACCTTCTCTTGCAGCCAAACCACTGAAACCAGGGGTACGCCTTTTGTCCCCGTCTCCAGAGGAGGTTCAATCTGCGGGTATCGCTACGCTCACATGCATGATAACGGGATTCTACCCCGATGACATAACCGTTTTGTGGCAGAAGGACAGAGCCGCATTCTACTCTAACGCTACCAGCCTCCCAACTGCACTTCAACAGGACATGACCTTCAGCACGAGAAGCCTCCTTTACTTGACTGCAGACGACTGGAAGAAGGACGCAACATACACCTGTGTCGTCACGCACCCACCTTCACAATCTATTGTGAAAGCAAACATCAGCACCTCGAAAAGTAAGTACAATTTGTCAAAAGGCACGCATCCATTCCATGCTTTACTTCTCAGTCAAGAGATAAAACTACACAAAGGTCGGCAATGAGCAGATTGAAACGATTATTACTGTAGTACTTTATTAGTAATCAGACCTCTCCGTCGGTCCGATAAGGTAACATATGTGAGCGTCAACTAAAATTAGTGTTATATAATCGAATCTCTGTTGAACATGGGGAGACAAATCGAATTATAATGTTAAAGTACCTCACCAATAGGATCTCAATAGGTTAAAGCTGGAAGAACGTGTGCAAATATTAATTGATGAATGACAATATGAACGGAGCCCTTCTTGGCGTTTGTAATTATATTCTAATATCGTACACCAATGGACCACGCTTGTAAACAGGTTTGTTTAAAGTCAAGTGCAATATGATCAATAGATATGAATTAGCATATTAATAACTCGCAGGTGATAGAGTGGTGCTTTAGTGGTAAGTCTCCGACATGGTCGGCGTGAATAATTGGGTGAGAATCGTCCTCTGTAAGAAGTTATAGATCATCCTATAGAATACCTGGGTTTCCTCCTGGTACTCCGGTTTCCTTCCACAGTATAAAGACGTACCGGGTATTTGGTTAATTGGTCATTCTGAATTGTCCAGCGATTAGGACATGGTTATATCGGAGGTTGCTGGTGGTGTGGTCCGAATGGTCAGAAGGGCGTATGCTACATATATCTTTAAATAAGTAAGTAAGTAAATAAATAAATAAATAAATAACTACATATTAAACAGATCGATAGATGGAGAGATAAATGTGAGCCCAACTAACTGGTGTTAAGTAAGTATTGAAATCTTCCACACCACTAGCGGCCATCCGACCAGGACATGTGAAACAACGTCTGAGTTGAAACTGTTCTCACATCCCTTCTTTTTTGAACTTATGTTACATTGAAATATTCGCATGCATACCATTCCTCCGTGGAACAGAGAAATAGATATGCCACTCGGTGTGGAGAGTGATTCCTCATTTATGGCGAACTTATTTTTATCTCGCATGCTGTTGATGATGCTCGGACCTGATCTCACGACAACGTACAATGATATCCACGGATGTCTACGGGGACTGTTCATTCCACGCTGCAGGGAGTTCAGACTATCGCCGCTTTTACGGAAAAGCTGGAATGTAGTTTACAGGAAAATGCAAAGTCAACATATTTGCATCAATGGTTTGGACAATTAGATCCCATTATTCAGCGAAGTGCAATACATTTACTTAGTGTTACAGCGCGGAGTAGGCCATTCCGGCCGTTCGAGGCACGCCGCCCGGGCAACTGCACAACGCTGGTTAACCCTATTCTAATCATGGGACAATTTACGATGACTAATTAACCTATCCTGTCGGTCTTTTGCCTGTGTGAGGAAAGTGGAGCATCCGGGACGACCAATACATTCCACGGGGAAGACTTAAAGACTTTTTGCAGAATGACACAGGCATTGACCAGCGAAATCCAGAACGCTCCGACCTGTAGTAACGTCGCTCTACTTCTGCGCTGCCTTGGCGTCGTGTTGTCGGTCGGAGTCATAAATTGCACCAAAGGAAACTATGAAAATCATTATACAGGCACAAGGACATCATTGTATTAGATTGTCAGTGCAGTTCTTAAATACCCTTCATGAACTTCATGAATGTTAACTCCTTTTCATGATAAGGACAGATGGTTGCTTCTGAATGCATATTGCTCAAATCTAATCACAACTCCTCATCAGATGAAACTGTTAACGTATTAATGGGGCATGATCTATGTGGCAAGGGACAATGGGATTTCTACGATTATTAGTTCCAGAAAGTAATTGCAACAACCTGCTCTTGATATTCAATTCTTTACGTAAAAGAGCACGCAGACCACGATGAACCCCAACAATTTTCAGATTTCGCCAATCACCTTTTCAGCTCTGAGCTTCATCCCACCCCCTCCAGTCTTCTCCTATCATTTCCCATATCCCCCTCCCCTCACTACTTTCAAATCTCTTACTATCTTTACTTTCGGTTATTCCTGACGAAGGGTCTCGGCCCGAAACGTCGACAGCGGTACTCTCTATAGATGCTGCCTGGCCTGCTGTTCCACCAGCATTTTGTGTGTATTGTTTGAATTTCCAGATTCTGCAGATTTCCTCACGCTTACTCATTAAATTCTACTGCAAAGCCTCTGCCAGTGATGTCTACACTGAAGAAGTTAAAATCTTCTCTTCGACGGGATTTCAGTGAAACCCTCTCTCGCCGCCCCTCATCTATAATTCCTTCGGCCCTTCAACTTTTCGATCATATTTTGACCCAGACCCGCTATTACAGTCATATATCCTTCTTTGTAACGTGGCTCCGCCGCCAACTGACTCCAGTTGGCTTCAGGATCCGTTTTCGAGCTTCTCAGTTTGGATCCTTTCCCTTCTCCAGCTCTGTATCACTTTCGCCAAACACCTTTCCATCTCTTAGCTTCATCCCACCCTCTCCGGTCTTCTCCTATCATTTCACATTTCCCCCTCCCCCCACTACTTTTAAATTTCTTACTATCTTTCCTTTTGGTCAGGCCTGACGAAGGGTCTCGGCCCGAAACGTCGACAGCGCTTCTCCCTATTGATGCTGCCTGGCCTGCTGTGTTCCACCAGCATTTTGTGTGTGTTGTTGTTTGAATTTCCAGCATCTCCAGATTTCCTCATGGTTGCACTACCGTTCTAATAATTTCTCCTAAGTTGATATCCTCACGTTTTCCACCTTACATTCAATCAGCTAAGTACTAGCAATTTATTTTCCTGTCCACACCCCTCTAAATTTTCCCGGAATCCTTCTCACAGATCACGATGCTGCCGAGCTTCTATTCCCAGCAAACAGACATATTACAACATTTCCAATAGTTATATCATTGAAATAGACTAAGAGTAGCCGAGGCCCCAGTACCAATCGCTGCTTTTACGACCGTAAACTCTTATTTCAGTCGCTTCTGTTACATGATTGGTGTACGGTTTAACATGCACAAAATGGACTGCTCTTATTCACCTAAGCTGCTCTGACAGTATTTCCCTAACATTAGATATCATGATATCGTAAATATTGCAGCTGTAGGCTCAACATTGCAGTAGACTTTAGTAATTTTCAAAATCAATTATGTGGCAAGAGCTCGTTGTGAACACGTGGTTCTATTATATCTTGTGGCATGTGGTAACCTACACAGACAGTTTGGCCACTTCGGTTTCACTTTACTGGCACTTTTTCCTATTTCTAGTGGAGTTCCTCCAGCAAAATATTAAGGAAAGTATTGAGGAGATAGCAGTCAGTACTGGGTTCATAAATTGTTGCTGTACTGAACACACAACAGCGCTCTTATTAGGATTTATAGATATTTCATATTTTCTTTCCTTATTTTGAACAGCATTCCACTCTGTACATAATGGAGATAATGCTCTCAAACTTTGCAGTTTTTACGGAGCATAGCATTATTCTTAATTATCCTATTCGGTCAATTTGTTTCAACAATCACAATAGAAACTGAAAGACAAACGTTTTGCTCATTTTATGTGAATCTCTTCCGATGCAGCCACGTTCAGGCCAACGAGCCACGTTTTCCCTCAGTATTCTGTTGATCTGAGGGTGAACATTCGCATTCCCGAATGCAGCCACGGTTAAGTTCATGTCAATGTAATCTTTGCGCTGTGGTATAAATAAACGGGAGGATTATTTTGGATATCACCTAAAGAAGATAGAGGAATCAATCTGATAAGGCAGGAGGAACGGTATTAGCGAAGCAGAAAATAACACAGAGAAATACATAGAAAGTGGGATTATGAGCTACTGTGGTCTGGTTACAGTTGATATAATCCACATCTCAAGTTTCATAAAATGAAAATAACCATTCACACTTTTTTGCCAGAAGACTGCCATGAGGCTGATATTAATGTCATCATAAAAAAGCCGTCCTTTGAAGAGATTTGGACGCTTCGGAGAGCAACCATTGTGTGCGAAGTGGTTTACACAGATTTAGAGAATGTCATAGTCTCCTGGCGAGTAAATGGAAGTCGAAGAATGAACGGAGTAGAGACTCGCGGTCCAGAGTGGAGCGGAAGTAAATCCGTCATCGTCACCAAACTGAAAGTCAGTGTGGAGGAGTGGAACAGTGGAACCGAATACCTCTGCTTCGTAGAAGACCGTGATCTGCCAACACCACTGACAATCGCCACCAAAAAAAACAAGGGTAAGCGCAATTAAACCCCGTGTTAAGGCCACAGAGTGCATTAAGTAAATTGTTGGACAGTGACATTTATGAACCAGTCAATAGAATGGTAAATAAAATCTCTAATCTTGAGGATTACTGAGTAATCTGCAAGTCACAGACGAAACTAACTTAACATAATTTTTTCTATTCCAGTTACTGAAGTGCAGCGTCCGAAAGTCTACCTCTTGTACCCAGCAGCTGAGGAGATTCAAGCCGAGGAAGCAGCTACCCTAATTTGCCTCGCGACCGGTTTTTATCCGGAAGATATATATGTCGGCTGGATGGCTAATGACACCCTTTTGCATTCGGGATACTCAATCCAGTTTAACAGCGATAAGGAAAACGGCTCTAACTCAGTCACCAGCAAACTGAGGATCAGCGCAGAAGATTGGGAGAAGGGAACCACCTATAGCTGTTTGGTTGGACATCCGTCGCTACCAACAAATTTAGTCAGAAGTATTAATAAATCCCACGGTAAACCAACTTTAGTTAACGTGTCACTTGTACTAACTGACAACTTTAAATCGTGCGTCTAATTTTGCTTGATTCAATGACTAATACTTTGGAAGTATATCTTGCTTACTGCGTAGCTCTTTGAGTTTTCGTTTTGCGGATTCACAGAAGACCACGCATAGTATTCACTCTTCAGATTATCGCACAAGTGAAATATTCCATTAATGTCATCTGTTCGGTAACATTGTGATGAGCTCTCGATAACATTAGAATGATTAGATAGATAGCAGGTAGTGATTTATTCTGTATGCCACATTACTTTGAAATAAATTCAGAATGAAAACCTTTTACCTTCCAGGTGTGTTCTCTTATCTTTACAACTAAGAGTAATCCATGACTCGGTGTTATATATTAGCTTCATTAATACATCTAGTATACTGCTATTTCCTTCCGACATGTTGCAAATATGGCAGGGAGACGGGGCAGGCAACGATGTAGGGGAAACTACTGAGGTTATTCAGATCCGACCAGTTCGTAGAGATGAGATTCGTGATCTAGTTTGACGGATGTACTCTTTCGTGCATCTATACCTCTCATCTGAACTTTGAAAGTAAAAGGTCCACATAAAACAGCTCGAAATATGGATGAGGATCAAGTTTATTTTCATGTACATACGTCGTGAATTTTGCGGCATCAGCACAATCAAATACATCAAACTTATAAAAAAATACAACAATAATACGATACTTAAAAGAGCAAAGCCAGTGTGCTATGTTCATGAGCTCATGGATTGTTTAGAATCTGTTGGTAAAGCAAACAAAATCTTTTCCTAAAATCTCTTGTGCGTGCCTTCGTACCCCTATATCCCTGGTGACGGCAGTGAAAAGAGGGCACGTCCTGGGTGGTGGGAGCCCTTAATGACATTTGCCAATTTTTTGAGGAATCGGCTTTTTAAAGATGTTCTCAATGTTGGGGTCTCGTGTCCATGAAGTAGTTAGATGAAACCCTCAGCTGCTATTACCGGTCATTTGCGGTAGCGCCTACATACCAGATGATGATTCCACCAGTTAGAATGTTAGATTTCCGCAGAAATTTTTTTGGGTGACATACTAAATCTTCTCAAATTTCAAATGACATATAACACTGGCAGGCGTTTTTCCCAATTGCATATATATTTTGGGATCTAGATGGATATTCAGAGAGATTGGCGTCCTGGAGCTTAAACTTCACACCCTTTCCATTGCTGACCCCTCGATTAGGACTAATGTGTGTTTCTTCGCCTCCCCTTTCTGAAGTCGACAATAAACTCCTTTCTCTTACTGATATTGAGAACAAGATTATTGTTGTGGCACCTCTTAACCATCTGATTAATCTCACTCTTGTACGTCCCTTCATCAAACTGTGAGATTCTGCCGAGAGCAGTTTTCATCGGCAAATTTATAAATCATGTTTATGCCAAAATCGCATTCGAAAAGATCAACTGAGCCTGCTGTTCTTTTAGATTTCACGTAAGTCTATCCAGTATTCGCCAAGAAGCTTCCTTCCGTAATATCTCTTCTTACTTCCGGATTATATCTCTACCGTCTCCGTGGGGAATATTTGTGAATACAGTACATGATGCTTGGTTGCTGATTTCAAGCAGAAACATACCTGATGTTAAGTAAATAGAAATGTCGTCCAAGCTCTATTTGACCTTTGATGCTGAGTATACTTCATCCAGTGCTCAAGAGAATGAAGAAGACCGAAGACTTCGACATCAGCGAATACAAAAGTAATTTCCCTGCAACCATCCCTATTCCTTGTAATTGTTGAAACGGAAATAGATATCCATGCTCGGTATAACGTGCACTTATTCAACACCTGCTTTTACGTCTGTCTCAACTGAACTGCCACTACAAGCTTATCTTTGCATTAGTTCTGAGCACCCACAACTGTGGCAATTCCCTCCCTTTTATACAACAGAGAGTGTGTCATCGTGTTCCAGCAGACAGGGTATTTGGCTTATCTTCCCTATGCATATTGACACACACGAGTTAAAGATCTGCCAAAGTCTCTCTGTGAACATATTTGTCTTGAAATTCAGAGCTCTGCAAGCTTCTCAATCTTGTCTACAATGTCCTCTCAATCTTGTTGTGCCCGACCAGATATCTCAAGGTGGGACCCGTTTTTGGGCAGTCATGTGAAAGTCCCGAACATTGCAAATAATTCAAAAACTGTTTGCAACTTTTCTCATCTATTTCTATTGATATGCTACTTACATCTCCACATTTAGATTTAAAACACGAAGGTATTTGCTGTTAAATATTACCCGTGATGTTTTTCGGTGAATGGTACGGTGATATACTAAATAACTACAAATCAGTGTGTACTTTCATCCATCTAACTGCTCCATTCGTCCCTGCACTTTCCTTTCCTGCACGAGACAAATAGAACATCAACGGGCAATTGGATCTCTGGCGACCTATCCTAATAGTCCTACTTCTGCCCTGTGCTGGTGTCCTTTAATTCCTTGCAAGGAACCTTCAACTCCTTACAATAATTCTGAAATATACTGGTGAATGCATTAAAAATAATATGCAGCAAATTTATTTCGAAAGTGCCAATGGTGCTAAAAATAAATAAAGCACAGTCTGAAGCTGCAATGGACAATCACATGTCCATAGTTAATAGATTTTGAAGGAGATGCAAGTTATGTAAGTATCGGTGCGTCATCTGCCGTGGAAATCAATCCAATAATCCTGTATCGGTCCTTATGAATTCCAGATGAACCCTAATATGCTTCTGGAGATGTGATATCTCTCACCTCGCATCTAGAGTGGTGATATAAGTCAGTATCTTAATATCTTGGCTCGGCTGCTGGTACTGAGTTTTGAGGATTATATGGTCTTACTTGGTGAGGCCCATTGCATTCCCTTTAGCACTCCTTTCCTCAATTATTAACCCCTCAGCTCACCGTATAGAGAAGTGCAACTGACTGATGGCTATAATATTGCCAGCATTGTAAACAATGTGATCTTACGATGGAAAATTAATGAATGAATTTATGGTCTATGTTCCAGCAAATTTTGTTAAGTGTCAGGTGCTGAGTTTAGAGGGTACATATTTAAAACAACAGTGTGTTAGAAGTCGTGGATATTCGAAAGAGAAGAAGGAAATTCATGCATGCAGATTACGGAAATGTCACAGACTAAAGCAGTCGCCAATATCGACGTTTAAGTTTGCATTGAGAAGAATAAAACGCTCAAGTGGAAGTCAAGCAGCAACTACATAAAGCAAAGCTCGCCAGAAGAAAGGAATATCACAGTATTTATTGAATTATCTCTTTTCTCTACTCTATGGGGATGGGCTACAGAGGCAACTGCTCGGAATATGTTAGGGGTGGGGAGGTCAATATTGTCAATCGCCTGTAGGGACAGTGCTCTTCCTCATTTGATGTCACTTTCATGAATTTAACTGTAATTATGATAAATAGAACTCTACATCATCAAATGAATATAATCGACTTCCTATATGTGGGAGATGAATTCCACTTCCTCAATACCTAATGAATTCCAAGTCCGATTCTCGGCACTAGGCATTTACCAGAAGTTAAACTAGAGAAAGGGATTTCACCGTCTGGGATTGTACGGATCTAAATCTGGATCGAGTGGGTACGTGGTCAGTAATTTAAAAAAAGCACATTAAGTAAAATTGACAAGGACCGCACAGAACTATTTTCTTAAGTTAGGATATGGTCTAACAAAATGACTCATGCACGCTGCGAATTAAGTTTGGAATCCAGTACCTATTAAATGCCATTGAACGAATGTTAAATTGAAACCTGAAGTTCAAAACGGTCTGATAAACAAGTGCTTCAAGGGGAGTGGGTCATCTGTGTATGTTGCTTTCCTAAGAAAATATATATTTCGATTTCAGATGTCGGTGAAATTCCGGTAGACCTGGATGACTATTCAGGTGGTGAAGAAGAATTCGTAAACTTAGATGAAGATGTTTGTTCTGCTTCAACGCTTCTCGTCTTTGTGATCCTCTTTATGATGAGTATGATGTACAGCGCATTTACAACGACTATTAAGGTAACAACAACTTCCAATGGTCCAGTAGCCGAAACAAACACATTAGAATGTTTGACGTATATTTCACATTTTATCGCGGTGCAAGTTGTGAATTAATTCTTCTAACATAAGCAATTCAGGTTTTCCCCAATGTACGTTTGGGTTTCGGTGAAGATTCCATGGTGTTTACATTCCATACCTAATAACGCGAATGAATGAGATGTCACTGCATAAAATAACTAAAATACCATGCACGAAAATTATAACTCTAAAGGAAGGAATTACTGACAATGTCAGCGGGATTTGCCGGGAAAATACGAAAAAACAAGAAGGAAGAAGCTGAGCGAATGATACTTTTTAATTAATTATTTGAATGCGCATGCATCAGATTCTTTGATTCACTCGTGAGTCTGTGTGCGCACGCGCGTGCGAGCGTGTGTGTACACGTGCTCACACATGTGCAGCTATCATTGTCAGTTCAAGTGAGTGTGTGTGTGCGTGAGAGAGAGAGAGAGAGAGGGTGAGTGAGGGAGAAAGAGAGAGAGAGAGAAAGAGAGAGAGAGAGGAGAGAGAGAGAGAGAGAGAGAGAGAGAGAGAGAGAGAGAGAGAGAGAGAGAGAGAGAGAGAGAGAGAGAGAGAGAGAGAGAGAGAGAGAGAGAGAGAGAGAGAGAGAGAGAGAGAGAGAGAGAGAGAGAGAGAGAGAGAGAGAGAGAGAGAGAGAGAGAGAGAGAGAGAGAGAGAGAGAGAGAGAGAGAGAGAGAGAGAGAGAGAGAGAGAGAGAGAGAGAGAGAGAGAGAGACGGAGAGAATTAAGAGCTGGGACGGAGACTAGAACTGGTAAATAAAACGATCATTTATGCTTAAACTTCTTCGTGGTGAAGAACCGAGGAGCAATGGATGGGGAAGAGGTGGGACACTTCTCAGTTGGGAAGCTGATCGGAAAACAAAGTAATTTTCCAGCAGGTTATCAGCGTGTCCAAATACAGGAGTATTGTAATTCGGAAGTTGAATGGTGGGACTACTAAATTAGTATTTAACAAATAGCGTTGAGCTATGCTAATCAACATAGGTGACGTTGACAGGATTGACAACTGAACAACGAATGGAAAGTGGTAATCAAATTTTATAATGAAATCACTATAGACTTCTGTTCATCTTCAGAGCAAAGCACACGAGTGTGTGGTGAAAACTGCCCAGCGGATTATCGGCACCCAATTGCCCACCATTGAGAACATCTGCCACAAGCGCTGCCTGGGCAGGGCGAAAAACATTATCAAGGATGCGTCTCACTTTAACCATGGAAGTTTTACTCTCCTCCCAACCGGTAGGCGCTACAGGAGCCACCGCTCCCGCACCAGCAGGCACAGGAAGAACTACGTCCCTGAGGCTGTGACGCTGCTGAAACTCACATCACAGCGCTAAGCAGTATTGCACCCATATTGTACTGTCTTTGTACTTTTATATTTGTGTGCTGTAGCACGTAATTTTTATTCGCAGTTATTTTGTAAATAAACCTATCGTTTATATTTCTGGTTAGATGCTAACTGAACTTCATTTGGCTTTGTATCTGTACTCGGCACAATGACAATAAAGTTGAATGTGATCTAACAACACCTACTCCACAAAGAAAGAACAGAGTGATCGTAAAATTGGATGTTAGGATGTTGTATAGAGACAAAGCACAAGTGATTGATTTCTCTCGGGTTTTCATACATCTTTAAATAATTCTTGATTCGGATGAATGAGCAACCTATGTAGTTTACACGACTAATACAATTAAACAATTACCTTTGAATCATTCACCCACAGCATTAATAGCTTCCTGGGCGAAAGTATTCCATGCGAACCTCAGTGCCAGTGGCTAAGGTGTATTTTAAGTTTATTCTTATCTTATTGCGGTATCTTCATCTGGAGGAAATGTGTCATATTTTCTTAGCCTTCAATACTGCGAAGAATTAAAATAGAAAACGTTGACACGCTGGAAATACGCAGCAGGTTAGGTTGTATCTGTGGGAAGCGAAATGCGGTGATCAATTGAGGTAGAAACCCCTTCTTTAGATCTCGAGAGGAGTTAAAGGAACTTGTAAAGCATAGTGAGTAATTAGCGTTCCTAATAGAATAAAAGCGTGATGACCACGATGACAAGAAATGACCAGGATTGTCTGATGTAAGAGTGAATGAGGTCCGTTCGAGAATTAGAACACAAGGAGAGGTACACAGAGATAGGAACGGGCCACAAGAAACTGCAGATGCGGGGATCTGGCACAGAAACAAACCACTGGAGGAATTCGCTGGGATATGCAAGATTGTGAGGGGAGAGTTTCCCATATCGAGGCAGTATTTCAGAACTGAATGTTAAGGAGGAAAGCAGCCTACGTGAAGAAGAGAGCGGGAAGTTGACCCAAAACGCTGGAGGTGAAAATCTTATCTAGCCGGGGTGATGGACATGGACAGCTTCAGATAAATGTGGGAAATGGAGAGAAGTTGTTTTAATTTGACAGGTGGTGGCATACAAAGGTAAAGTAACGAATCATACACATGTAGCCAGACGGGAAGGATTGGATGAATATGGAGACAGATGATGGAGGGTGACAAGCGGGGATAGAAGGACCATACTTGCTGGAATCTGACAACTAAGCGACACGCTTAAGCAGGAAATTAATGTAAGAGCTCTGCAGTACTCAGCAGGTTTACCATCACAGCATAGTTTTCTGGGAGTGTCCTCTAATTAATGCAATATAAGTGGAGAAAGAGGCAAGCTGGGGCAATACTACCAACCAAGTACTGATTTAGATAGAAAAGTCGTTACGTAAATGTATCGAACTCATTATTCTGGGGATTATAAAGCGTTGAGTTTGATGTCCGGTGTGGGAAAACTAATTACAGCTAATTCTTCGAGACAGAGTTTGCGAGCATTTGGCGAAGCCAAATCTGATTAAGGGTTATGATCATTCCTTCGTGAAGTTGAGGTAGTGCCTCACGAGAGTGATTAAAAATTTTAGACAAAGTGAAAACAAGAAACAACAAAGATTGAGCAGTTGATGCAGTAAATATACATTTTAGGAAGGCATTTGTCAAGGTTATCCATGTAGGTTAATTACGAAAGTCAGGAGACGGGCGATCCTGGGACATTTGCTGAATAAACCGGAATTAGCTCGCCCAGAGAAAAAGAACTGTGGTAGTAAGTGGAGTGTATTTCGACTGGAGGGCTGTGAGTAGTGACATTCTGCAAGGGACTGTTACGACATCCCCGTAGTTTGGAATTGTTACAGATGACTTAGGTGAAAAAGTGGGAGGGTGAATTAGCCAGCTGGCAGATGACATGAAGATTGGCGGTGTTGTAGATATTGCAGATGGTTGTCGTAAGTTACAATTGGATATTAATAGGATTCAGAGCTGGGCTGAGAAGTGGCAGATGGAATTCAATACAGAAAACTGTGAGGACGTTCTCCTCAGAAGGTCGAATTTCAAGACAGAAAACCGGTTTAATGGTAGGATTCTTTGTAGCTTGAAGGAACAGAGGGAACTTGGTGTCCACGTTGTTAAGTTCCTGCTATCTCTATAAATTGGTTAAGAAAGTATATGCTGTGTTGGTCTGTATTAGTCGGAGGATTGAGCTCAAGTGCCGTAAGGTGATCTTGCAGCTCTATAAAACTCAGTGTTACCAGATTGTGTTGTGTTCATTTCTGATTGCCTCGCAAGAGTAATAAAGTGTTTGCTTTAGAGTGTCCAGTAAAGATTTACCACGATTTGGCGAGATTAGAGATCATATCGTCGTATGAAAGGCTTTTTGGACTTTTTTTTCCTTTAGAATGGGAGAAGAATGGTGACTTAATAGAACTATCACACACGAAATGATGGAAGAACATATCAGGCAGCATATATGCAAAGCAGTAAAGAACCGATATTTCGGGCCGAAAACCTTCATCAAAATTGTAAAGGAAGGAAAAAGAGCCCAGAATAAGGTTAGTGGAGGGGAAGATTTACAAGTTAGAAGGTGATAGGTAAAGTTAGGTTGTGATGAAGGTAGGTAGCTGAAGGAGGGAATATGAAGTGAGAATCGGGGAAGTAATAGGCGGAAAGGGTAAAGGACTTAAGAAAAAAATGAATTGGATTGGAGAGGAGAGTGGATCATGGGAAAAAGGCAGGAAGAGGACGTCAGAAAAATACTAGGTTAGAGGAATCGATATATGGTTATGTTCATGCTGCCAATTTGAAGGCTACCCCGATGAAATATGAGGTGTTTCTCCTCCAAACTAAGAGTGCCGTCATTTTGACCGTAAAAGAGGACATGAACGAACGTCGGAATGGGAATAGGGATCAGAACTAACATTTTCTGGTTGTTTTTTGTGGATTGGGGGTAGGTGCTCGTCAAAGTGATCCCCCAATTTATGTTGTAAAGGCGGCTACAGCGGGAGCACGGTATACAATGAATGACTCGAACAGTCTCACAGGTGAACTGCTGCCTCATCTAGAGGAATGTTTAGGGCCCTGAATGGTCGTGTAGAGGGAAGCTTCGGGCCGAAACCCTTTAGTGGTCAGGAGAAAAGAGATGACGAGTAGATTTAAAAGGTGGGGGAGGGGAGAGTGAAACGCAGGCTGATAACTGAAACCGGGAGGGAGGCAGAGGAAATGCCAGAATGAAGAGCAGTGGGGAGTGACGAGTGGACAAAGGAATTACGGACATCTGTATAGAGTGTAAAAAAAATGTTAAGAGACATTGACGAAGTGCAAAGCCAAACGCCCTTTTCCAGGTAGCATTGGTTAACAGGAGAAGATATATTTTTAAGATGACTGGAGGAAGGAACATGGAGAATATAAGAGGAACTCAGCAAGCTAGGCAGCATCCATGGACAAAAGTACAGTTGATGTTTAGGGCCGAGACCATTTGGAGGACTGGAGAAAAAACAATATGAGTAGATTTAAAAGGTGTGGGGCGGGAGAGGGGGGGGCAGACACACAAGCTGGGGGGTGAAACAGGGAGGTGAAGAGCTGGGCAGTTGATTGGTGAAAGAGATTCAGGGCTGGAAAAGAACAGCGAGCGGAAATATCGATTTCATCAAATCTTGGTAATGCCATCCTCCTTTCCCATTTTGCACCCCCTTTTCCCTCTCTCACCTTATCTCTTTGCCTGCATGGCCTTCTTCTGATGCTCCTGCACCCTCTTCTTACTTCTATGGCCTTCTGCCCTCTCCTATTTTCTCCAGTGAACTTCCCAGCTCTTTATCTGATCAGTCCTTCCCGGTTTCGCCTATCACCTTGTGCCTCTCCCTCTCCTCCCCCACCTTTTAAATCTACTCTTCATCTCTTTTCTTCAGACCTCATGAAGGGTCTCTGCCCGCAAAGTTGACTGTGCTTTTCTTTCCCATAGATGAGGGCTGGCCTGTTGTGTTGCTTTGGTTTCCAGCAGCTGCGGATTCTCTCTTGTTTCTGATTGGAGAATCTCAGACAGAGGTTTCTTACCAAGAGAATGGGCAGTCTGCGCAACACGCTGCCGTAGTGTGGTGGCAGATGCAGGTACATTCCGGACATTTAAGAAACTTTAAGATAGACGGACGTAAGAAAAGTGCACCGCTATGCTGGAGGGCAGCGGTCTATTGATTTTAGAGTAGGTTTAAAAGTCGATAGAGCAATGTGAGCCAAACGACCTGCATTGTGCAGTACTTTTCTATGCTCTATTTTCTATATTCAGAAGAAGGGTGGCGAACCTCTCCTCAAGGTACAGACACATTTTAATCCTCTCAGTATATTGCTCCCCGTCATCTCTGTAGGAGCAAAGTTGTGCGTAGGTCACAGCGGCTTTGTCCGACATTGCAAAATTGACCCCAGAATAAGCATTGCTGTTTCCCTGTGAAGTTCTTTGAAAGGAGAGGAGATTATCAATACCGCTATGCTTTAATCCAGCTTGAAGCCGGATCATGGCTGTCACTTAGCAAAAAGGATGTTCTTGATCCACTTTGGAAAAGTCGGACACTATGGCCAGCTCTTTGAACGGGCGTTTCTAATACACACATTTACCTGGCGGCTGAAACCATCCTCACATGGAACAACATATCCTTCAATATCTCTTACCGTAACTTGATGAAAGGTATTATCATGAGATCTCAGATGAAACCGGGGTACTTTAGGAACGTCTTTTTGAGGAAAAGATGGTACAGCCTTTGACTCGCCACCTCCATCAACCGGCTTTCCTGAACTACGAACTACGTTATTACCTACTACAATATTGCTGCTTCATGCATTGACAAAGAGCTCATAAAGTTTATAGCTTTCCGAATCATTTTGCTCTCGTCTTCTCGAGGACTAATTATGATCTTTCCCTTTGGTTTCGGAATCACTTCGCCTCTATTTGAAGACGTAAGTAAATCGGATCCTTAGCTTCAAATTTACCCGCGCCCTTGTCAATAAATCATGCTTCACTATTTCCGGTGACCCCAACAACATTCCAGACTGATACGTATACTTCCTTTGCACCAAGTCCTTTGCGCCTCCATACACCACAATTGCTTCCCAGATACCACTCTGACATTTCCTCATGCCACTACAGAACGTAAGTCCTTTCATCCCGTTATCAAGGGACCCACATAATGCAGATAAAGCAGAGTTTCAGTCTATTTCAAACTTCTTCTAATATTATGTAATATATTTGTCGTTCACGACGAGGCCTCCTCCACAATGGATCCTCCACTTGAAGTTGGATGATCACTTTGCAGAATATCTGCGTTTCATTCTCAAAAGTGATGTGCGACGTCCATTTACCTCTCTATTTAATGCTACATCCAGGTCACACTCTTGGAATGTGTGTGCATGGACCTTCGTAAAACCTTTGATAAAGATCTCCAAAGCAAACTGGAAAACTAGATATATCATTGGCTTGGAGATCGGAGGTAGATCGTAGTGATTTTCTGATTGTAAATCTCCGGAGTGGTGCATCACAATGGTCACCTCTGAAACCATTGTTGACTATGCCATTTATTAATGACTTGAATTTGACGTAGAATATCTTATTAGTAAGTTTGCCCAAAATGTTTATTAACGGATACTAGTAGGATATCAGTAGCAGAGCTGACCAGAACGTTGGCAGAAGCAAGTTAGTCCTGTGACAGATCAGGGGATGAATTTTGGAACGTGAAATACACTGACATTAGAGAACATGCAGGCCAGGATAAGACACTACGAACTTTTGATGAGCAGAGACACACTGGTGTATAAGTCAATTGTTCCCCGTAGGCGGAATTACAAGAGGATGTGGCAGTAACGAAGGGATGTGGCAATTTTCTTCACTGGACTAGTAAAGATTAACGAAATTTGGACGACGTGGTTCCAATTCACAAAAGATTCACCTGGCCGGGATTGGAGTATTCTGAGCAGTACTGGTCACCATTATATTATAATCACTTGATCGCTCTGAACAGAATGTAAAAGACATTTGTCGATTTCTCTATTCCCTTGACTGGAGTTTGTCAGAAGAAATTTTATAGGTTTGGCTTGTTCTTCCTGGAGCGAAGGAGGCTGGCTTCAAAGATATATAATCAAATGAAATATGATAAGTATGTTTGGGGTAGTTAGTTGGAATGTTTGTCATGTTTTGTTGCATGGAAGAAGAGGAAGGACATTTAACGTGGAAACGAAGACAATTCCAGAGGAAGTGGTGGAGAACATTAAGCAACGTACAGTAAACATCTGGCAAATCACTTGAATAGACAAGATGTCGCATGTTGTGCAACTAATGTGACAAATGTCGGATATGTATAGGTGGTTCTTTTAGAACAAAGTGGACGAAAGGGCCCGTTTCTGTCATTAGAACTCAACCTTTTATTTCATATCTTTCCTTCCTTCATTTTCTGTTCGTATTGTCTGGACGTAAACACAATATTATTCAACAGTGTCAGGCAAAGTACACTTATTCCACCCTTTCTACTCTATCATCTTCTCTGGTGCCTGGACTGTTAAATTATCCAGCTTGATGTGACTCGCCACTTTATTTCTTTTTGCATCAGAACTGATAACTTCTATCAGTAATCCATCTGTGATTTCGTTCAAATTTTCTCTCTTCGCTTTCTTGACTAATGGAACAACTTCAGCAACCCTCCAATCCTCCGGAGCATCTCCCGTCCCAACTGATGGTGAAAAGATCATCGTCAGAGTCTCAGTAAACTCTAGATCTCCTCTCACAGCAGCTCGGGGTACATATCGCCCGGTCCCGGTGACTTATCCAACTTGATGCTTTCCAAAAGCTCCAGTTGTCTTAATATCTACATGATCAAGCTTTTCAGTCCACAATAGGTCATCTCTACAGTTGCCAAGATCCGTTTCCATAGTGAATGCTGAAACAAAGTACTCATTAAGTACCTCTGTTACCTCCTTCGGTACCATACACACTTTTTCACTGTTAGAATCGATTGGTCCTATTCTCCCATGTCTAATCGTATTACTCTTCACCTATTTGTAGAATGCCTTGGGGTTTCCTTAATCCTGTCCGCTAAAGCCTTCACATGGCTCCTTCTGGCTCTCCTAATTTCTATTTTAAACTCCTTCCTGCTAGTCTTATAATCTCCTCGATCTCTATCATTACCTAGCTTTGTGAAATTTTCGCAATCTCTTCTTTTCTTCTTGACTAGATTTACAACAGCCTTTGTACACCACGGCTCCTGTACCCTATCATCCTTTCTCTGTCTCACTGGAATGTACCTATCCAGAACTCAACGTATTTATACCCTGAATATTTCTTCCGTATATTTCCCTGAGAATATCTGTTCCCAAGCTACGCTTCCAAGTTCCTTCATAATAACCTCATATTTCCCCTTACTCCAATTATACGTTTCCCTAACTTGTCTGTTCTGATCCCTCTCCAATGCTATGGTAAAGGAGATAGAATTGTGATCACTATCTCCAAAATGCTCTCCCACTGAGAGCTCCGACACCTGATCAGATTCATTGCCCAATACCAGATCAAGTACAGCCTCTCCTCTTGTAGGGTTATCTACTTATTGTGTCAAGAAACCTTCCTGAACACATCTAGCAAACTCCACCCTATCGAAACCCCTCGCTCTAGGGACATGACAATCGATATTTGGGAAATTAAATTCTCCTACAACGACAACCCTGTTATTATTACCCTTTCCAGAATCTGTCTCACTATCTGCTCCTTGATACCCCTGTTACTATTGGGTGCTCCATAAAAACACCCAGTAGAGATATTGACCCTTCCAGTTCCTAACTTCATCCCACAGAGACTCCATAAACAATTAGTCAATGTCTTCCTCCTTTTCTGCAGCCGTGACACTATCTCTGATCAACAGTGTCACGCCTCCACCTCTTTTGCCTCCCTCCCTGTGTTTTTCCTGAAACATCTAAAGCCTGGTACTCGAAGTAACCATTTCTGCCGCTGAGCCATTCAAGCCTCTGCAATAGCCACATCACAGCTCCAAGTACTGATCCACGCTCTAAGCTCATCCGCTTTGTCTATAATTCTCCTTGCATTAAAATAGACACATCTCAAATTATCAGTCTCAGCGCGTCCCTTCTCTATCACCTACCTATACTCCCTCTTGCAATCTCCAATCTCTCTCTGTGAGTGAACCGTCTGTTCCTCCGTCTCTTCAGTTTTGTTCCCACCCTCTAATAATCCTCTTCCCAATAGCCTTCGCCAGAATATCGGTCCCCCTGTGATTCAAGAGCAGCCCGTCCTTTTTGTACAGGTCACTCCTGGCCCAAAATAGGTCCCAGTGATCGAGAAATCTGAATCCCTGCTCCCTGCTCCAATCCCTCAGCCACGCATTTATCCTCCACCTCACTCGAATCCTATACTCAATGTCACGTGTCACAGGCAGTAATTCCGAAATTACTAGCTTCTCAACTTCCTACCTAACTCCCTGTAGTCTGCTTTCAGGACGTGCTAACTTTTCCTGCCTATGTCGTTGGTACCAATATGTACTACGAGGCTGTTCTCCTCCCCACTTCATGCTATCTTGGACGCGATCAGAAACATCCCGGATCCTGGCACCTGGGAGGCAAACTGCCATCCGTGCTTCTTTCCCGCGTCCTGAGAATCGCCAGTCTAACCCCCTAACTATAGAATCCTCTATCACTGCTGCTGTGTTCTTCCTTTCCCTAACCTTCTGAGTCACAGGGCGAGAGGCTGTGCCAGAGATGCAGCCTTTGCTCCTTTCCCCAACTCTGCCATGCTCCCAGCCCTACTCAAACAGGAACACTTATTGTCAAGCGGTACAGTCTCAGGGGAGCTCTAAATCATCTGACTCCTGCCCTTCCCTCTCCTGACTGTTTCCCTCTTTTCTGTCTCCCGAGGCCCCAGTGTGACTATCTGCCTCTATCTCCTCTCTATCACCTCCTCATTTTCCTTGATCAGATGAAGGTCATCGATCTGCATCTCCAGATCCCTCACGCGGTCCATTAGGAGCTGCAGCTCGACTCACCTAGCGTAGAGGTGGCCATTCGGGATGCTGGGCGTCTTCCGGATTTCCCACATCTGACAGTGAGCACAGAACACCGGCCTCACACACATTCTTCCTGTCTGTATTCTACACAGGTAACGTACTCGTCTCGACCCTGCCAATCTAATCACTCGGTGCAACTATACCGATAAAGATGCAATATTTTATGTATTCTGTAAAACGGTCTTAAATATACCTCCCCATCACCATCTTTACTTCATTGCTCTTTCTTCTGAAACTATATCTCTTAGCTGCAGATCATTCTGCACATGTTGGAAATCCAGTGCAAAGCACAATAAATCCTCGCCGAACTCAGCAGTCCAGGCAGAATTTACGGACAGGAATGAAGAGTCGCCGGTTTGGACGGCAACTACTAATTCCTCCCCACAGATACTGCCCAGTCTGCTGAGTTCCGCCATCATGTCGTTTCTATTTCTCTTAATTCTATGTCACTCATACGTGGAAACTTTCAAAGTATTTATGATTGCTATTCACAATGCGATTTTATTTTGTTTCAAAGCATCAACGCACGTGATTCTTAATTCTTTTATGTATACTTGCATTTCTTTTCCAACTCCCGTTCCTGAGACAAGCTATTCATATAAACGAATAAACTACAAACCTTTACTGTAGTAGGTTCAAAACAAATGTCTGACATTTAGTATGCAGACCAGAATATCGGTAGAATTCCAAGAGTGCCCTTAGCCTGACGTTGTACTTTTCGACTCCCATTTATTGTGCAATAAAGCTGGACGAGCCATAAAACACCCTGATGATCTGCAACCTTGATCGGCAGCATTCTCACTTTTACCTCCAGGGACTATGACCAACAACACAACAGTTCAGACCAGGGCAGAGAAGAACTTATTCTTGGTGTTTAACATGAATGGTGTTTCTTGTTCGCCGAAATAATATGTAAAATTACGCACGGTGTATTTTAGAATATCCGCTCGCTGCAACGGGATAAGAAAGTAAGTAAGGTCAGACTTCGTCCGAAAGTACACCACGCGACATGAGGTAACAGATCAAGTAGAAAACTGCAAAATGCATCAACTCCTTCATAGCTGACATATGAGGAATCAGATGTTGGTTGGAAATAAGCCAGTCGACCAATCATTTCCCTGTATAATTACGACTTATAAGTACATTTAATGGAGCATATAGAAATATAGGCTGGCGATGCAGCCTGGAGCTGATAATGAATCTAACAAGTTACAAGGAAAATATAAGAACATTTTATTTTGTTACTATGCTCTTTCGACCATTTGGTTGCTTTGTCTGTTTGCCTCTCTCAGCTGCTCACTGGAGTCTCTGTTCGTGTTCTGTCATTACAGGTGAAATAGAGAATATTGAAGCAGACTCAACTCCAGCTGTTGTTTTAATGGACCCGAAGTTAAATGATGACGAATGGTGACCATCCTGATGGAGCATCTCAGCATGGAGCCTCGAAATTTATCTGCTCCATAGATGTTGCCTGACCTGCTGAGTTCCTCCAACTTTTGGGGTGTTGTTCTGGATTTCCACAATCTGCAGAATCTCTTGTGTAGATGATAACAATAGACCACTACTCTCTGTATAATTTGTGTTAATTGCGATATCGTGCTTGTAAAATTGCAACTTTGTTTCCCTTTCTTCTATCAGTTTGATTCTGATTTCTGCTTTGTGAAACATTTATTTTGGTTAGAATTTCACAGAAAGTTTGCCAAGCATATTCCTCTGTATATTTTAAAATAAACTGTGATTAAATCATAGTCAAACAGTGAGAGATTGGAGTCTACCAAAAATGTGAAAAAAATCAATACGCCTTGTAATCTACCATTCTAATTTTGAACTTGAACGAAACAATTAAGTTAGTATGACATCTTGAGGGGCGCCCTCTCCTAATATCCATATGCACCTACAGAGCAATAAGTTGTGTAGAAATGAGTTCTCGTATCTTCCTCCGTTGACCAAGCTCAAAAATAAGGTTTGATACTCAAGACTCGGGACTAAGAAAGTGCAATTGAATTAACTAAATTATAATTCTCTGTGTCCTGTATCTTAATCAGTTGCCTTGCCTTAAAAAGTCGGGGTGGAGAGAGTATGATCATTATCAGCAAGCCTTGTGGAACTATTATGAAGAAATTCCGCGAATAACCAATCATAACCATTTGCATTTGGAGGAGTGATATTATACCATTTACGTGTTTCTCTCAAAGTAGAATTTTATAAAGGATATATATTGATCACGATTATGTTTCTGCTTAGTGATTCTCTATCACGAGAGTAGGTATCCGGGAGACTGTGCCTCTCCAGTTCTTATCAGTGAGCATGGAAATTGAAAGAATCCTACCAAGCTGCTGGGCTGAAAAAAGGGCTTCCAACTTCCTTGTTGAAATGTCATCACAGATGGGAATCACCGAGTTTTGCTACTTCACTGAGGACAGAATGTTGCTTACCGGAACTTGGAAGGTGCATATCTTCTCATATTTGAAAAACAATGAAGCTGTAAATGCATGCATTACTCGTTTCATGACCTACATTGGTAGCCAGCTTTGATTTGCAAATTTAACGGAAGTGTGACAACATTGAGATTGTTCAATTGCCCGTGAAAGGAGACATTGCGTGGGCGCTTGGTGTGTAACAATAAGGTCACCAGATGGAGAACGCATGCTCTCGCCACAGTAACGGGACTGAAATCCCAATTCCTTTATGTCAGGATCTAAGCCTTACTTCCTTGGAGAAAGCTGGAAAACGCCAAAATCTGATATTTCTGGCGATCAATTCAGAACAGGTTGAATCACTCAAAATCCTAACATCACAGGGAAATTACATAATATCCTGAAAAGATTTTATGCTTTTCGCTGTGTTGGCCAATACTATGTGCTTCTTATTTGTGAGACATATCAACATATTATATGACTTACTTGTCAGAATAACAACAAAGAGCATGCAATACAAGGTAAAATGCGCATTGATTGCTTTATTGCCACTGGGATCTCTGGTTTAAATTTCACATGCCTACGTTCTTTTTTAAATATTCTATTTTTCTTACCATGATCTACTGACTATTGATAAAACTGAACCACAAAACCAATTAAACCTACGTGTTGAGTAAAGTAAATAAGGAAGATTTAACTCAGGCAAGCAATGTACTTTGAGGCTGAGGATCAAAATTTGCCGTGTTGCAAATCAAAAGGAAATGATTAAACTGGTGTAATTAATTTTTATTATAACTAGTACAAAGATATTTCAATTATTCTACGTTAGCATTAACATTAATAATTTTAATTAATTTGTTCACTTAACTTTCCAAACAATTGTTTTAAATCATTTCAAGAACAACTAAGTCAAATTTAAGCACACTTAAAGTGTACGAGTAGCAGTTGGGAAATAAATAATGCAAATATACATTGCTGAAAGCGATGTGCTTCGTAATATCCTCGTACTATTTGATATCTGAAGACTTTCGTCAAAATAGTTTTCTTTCATTGAAACGATTATCAAATAGTATCGTATAATTCAAGTTACACAATTTTTATATGAGCGAATAAACTGACGTTTAAAATGTTCCTGCTGCGATTCACAGGTTTTCTCAAACCAAGATGCACTAGAATTTAGCTCACGAAATCTTGATGGCTTTGTACGGGGTAGATCGCGCCTCCTGAGCATTACTCGGTGTTCAGAGAATGTGACTAAACAAATTGATGAAGATAGGTAGCGTGGCGCACCTGTTTTTAGATTCGTGTTTGAAAAGGTTACCCATGACAGGCTTTTCCGCACAGACGTGAGGGGTGAGATCCATTGACTCAAATCGGCTTTCCCATAGAAGATAGGATTGTTGTGACTGCCTATATTTTTGTGATTTTTATCATTAATCAGGATGAGGAAGAGGAAGGGTGAGTTAGTAAATTTGCAAATTATTCTGATAAGGAACTGGAAAGCTTGGGTAGTAAGTTTGCAGAAGGCAGGAACACTGGTGGTTTGAATGCGGTAAAACGTTGCCCTAAGCTGCAAAGAGCTGGATGGGGAAATGGCCGCTTAACACTGCGTCGTGCTTAAAACCAATTAATAGCGTCTGTTGTGTGTGTTTGAGTCCATAAATATCACTGATATTTGGCGAAAAATAAGCAGAAAATGAATTCTGAACTTTTTTGCTCAATGAGGTTTCAAGCATACAAGCGGGGAAATGTCAAAAACGACCAGGAGTGAAAATAAAACCACTTGACAACTTCAACAGAGATGAGAAAATGTGAAAATAACCCATCAGTTCTGCCAACCGATGTGCACACTTTTTCTCTTCCAGGTGAATGCACGTTGCCATATGAACATCCAAGTAGGGTCCCGTTTCTCTGCGATCATCCTTACCAGATGGTTGTAAATTCATTCACGACTTAGCTCCATAAAAATATGTTTTTGAATTATTGGGATCAGTCTCGATTAACCTGTGTGAATGAAAAGGGTTCCCAGCAAGTTGCTGGTTACAGAATTGGAACAGCATAATGCGATACATTTTATTAACACGGAGTATCACATGGGTAAAGGTAACAAGGAAAATTCACATGCTGGAACTGAGGGTGAGTTTAATGGGGGGGGGGGGGTGATTCTGGAATACAAGAATTTATTTCCTTCAATGAGTGAAAGACGCGGCAATGACATCTAATTAGATGTCGTCGCTGTCGTTCGACAGATGAGTCCATGGTCTAGCATGCTGTATGGTCGCAAAGCATGGAAAAGAGAATAGAAATGGATTTAGGAAGATGGGCTTCACCAGGAAAAGGAAAGAAAAACGTGTAGATATTTCCCTTCAATAGATGCTGCCGAGTTTGCTGAGTTCCTTCAGCGTTCAGTCGGAATTGCCGGTATAAAATTCGGGCATGTTGCTGTGAAAGTGGGTGAAGGAAAGAAAAATGAGTGAGCTTTGATAGAACGGATGGTTAATTCCAAAACCTATATGCCACGAGACTTAGAGCCAGCAATATGAGTTAGTATCCAAGCATGACAACTGAGAATTTGAGATCATCATCTCATTAAAAATAAATGGCTTTATTTTGAAGTTAGCTTTGGCAGATCGCAAGGCATGAACTAAAAAGCCAGGAAGAAAACTAATGCTTTGGAGGAAAGAATATCTCTTCTCCTTCCCCAGCTGGCTCCAGTGTCACGAATTGAACTTCTTGACCATAATCACGGAACATTTAGGATCCTCGTCTTTAGAAAGATAAAAATCCACTGTAATTGAAACCAGACATTAAAAAAAAGAATGCCATAAGAATCTGAATTTGAAATCTCCAGTTCTCCCTTATGGACTGGAATATATTTCAGTTCAGCTAGACCCCGTTACTGCCATCCTGTGATCATTGTTGGTATACCAAGACAAGATTTAAGCATTCATCATTTTCAAAATTTATGTGTTCTAAATCCATTTATCCGCCTTAGCTCATGAATATCAACAGGTTAATCTAAAAAAACTAAAAGCTATTGGCCTCAGCCAACCCAAAATTTCACAGGTAAAATTTACGCAATATTTGTTTGAACTTGTGAGGGAAAAATTAGGAGGTTTTACTCATATCTCATTCATTTTATTCATATCCTTTTATAGAATCCCACACTAGCCATTGTTTTAGCATAAATTTTATTCACAGTTCACACTTCAATGCCATCACTCTTATTCTAATGAAGGGCAGAGAAGACAATGGACCTCTCCATTTCCTACATATTTGGGTACCGATATCATTTCACCAATTCAGCACTGAATGCCCAGGGAATATGTTGTCATAACTAAAAGTACAGCTCGGAAGAACTATGGTTCACAATAAATCTTTGTGCCTCTTCCAGGCGCAGTACCATCTGACACGTTTTGTGTTGCAGACATAAGTGTCTGTTATTTTGCGAAGGGTTACCAGCATCCGTGAAATTTAGCATTTGTGAATGCTTGCTGAATTAACTGTGGTGAGCAATGAAACTTTCCTACAGTTGGGATCTGTATGATACAACTGAACTCAAAAGCAGAGAACGCTGGAAATAATCAGCAGCTCGCTGCATCTGTTGGAAAGATTCAATGTGATAACCTCGAATTGGAAATGTGAACACTAGCAATGAATGATTGTTTTGGAGTGTGTGTATGTGTTTGTGTAAGAGAGAGAGAGAGAGAGAGAGAGAGAGAGAGAGAGAGAGAGAGAGAGAGAGAGAGAGAGTGAGGCAGACGGTCTATATGACTGCGTATTTGTGTGAGAAACAGGGACAAACAGACAGAAAGAAGCAGTGAAAGGGGGACAGACTGACAGAGAGAGGGATGGGGGGGGGATGTCAATTTACCAATTCTCGAATTTAAGTAGCGATTTTTATTTACATCCAACTCCTACAGGACTCGACATGCTCACGTACATATTGTCAAATATCATCGGGATCTTGCATTTTTTTCAATTGCTACATACTACTCTCTGAAAGAAGAGCGAATGCATTCGCAACCTGTTCAATACTCCATTTTAAGACAGGTTACCCAACCCCACCTATGAATTCAGCGAGCCTTTATTTCCAAAGAAGCAACATATGACTGTAAACAGATTTCCAGGTGTTACCTCAACAACGTCCAATAAAACTCTAGCAAACTTCTCTTATTTTGTTTCAAATTTCTCGATAATAAACGGCAGCATTCTGTCAATTTCCCGGATAATCGGAGCACCGCATATTTATTCTCAGCATCAGTCGCTAGGTGGTGATGTGACGTTGGGAGTCGATTGATAAGACACTAGAAAAAACCTCTCTAAAATTTACGAAAATGTGATTCACAGCATTGGAGGTACAAGAAACACGTGGGGATCCACGGAATAATTAGGGGATGATGATGCTTCTGTTTAAAAAAGCACAGGAAGTGTTTCAAGCAATTGGTAGGGATTGCTTGGAATTCTCCGTTCAAACAGGACGTAGATGTTCAGGTGATGGGAATGTTCCAAACTAAATTGATAGTAAAGTAATCGCGAATATGCAGTAGAGGAAAAGAGTCGGCTGTGATCCTACTGATTGGTGGAGCTTGTTATTGCTTTAAATGCGTACATTGCAAAGAAAGGTCAAGTAACCAGGTAAGCAAAGTGAAATTGCGTGGAATGGACGGACAAAATGACACCTTGAAGGATATTAGCAATAGAAACTGGATGGTAAAGATGCATCTAGCAGAGAAATGCTGGGCATGAGATATCAGTTAAATGAAAAGTAAAAGGGAGGTGAGAGTTAATATTGGACCACTGGATAATTATGCTGGTGAGGCAATAATGGAGTCAGGAACATAAAGCTCTCAACCGTCTCGTCAACAGTAAGTGTAGAGAGGAGCATGTTCACATTCTCCCTTCCTGAAGTAAATAACCAATTCGTTTGTTTTGTTGTTATTGAGGAAAATGTTGTCATGATTCCATGCCACTATGCTGTCTATCTCCTTCATGTTCTGAGACTTCAAAATCTCAGAGTGCAGCTTCAAGTTCTTGAGCATCAACATCAACGACGATCTATTCCGTGCTCGGCATATCAAACCAATCAGAAAGGAAGCACACCAGCGGCTATACTTCATTGGGAATTTCGGGAGATTTGAAATGTTGCCAAAGACTCAAAGAAATTTCTACATATGTACTGTGGAGAACATTACGACTGGTTGTATCACCGGCTGTTATGTAGGCTCCAATGCACAAGATCGAAAGAGGATGCAGATGTTTGTAGACGCAGCCAAATCTATCGAGAGCAAAGTCTTCTTCTACCTTGGGCCACAAACTTATCATCCACCCCTGATGAGTTATTAATTTCAAACTTTCTGCATAATCACTCAAACAGTTGACCTGCAGGTGCATGTAACGAGAGCTGTATAACTAATCTCCTTCTAACTTAGGCCACAGCCACAGATTTATCAATCACCCATCTGTGGACACTTTCTGGAGGTTCAAGGTCCGTATGCTCCACGACCGCTGGACTAAGTGTGTAAGTGTAGGAGGGAACTATGTTGAAAAATAATTGTGCTACGTTTTCTAAAATTGACTCCGTCTACCTTAGGTCACGAACTTATCAATCACCCCTCGTATTACAGAATCACGTTATCTCTATAAACGACCTCGAATAACACATCCCAGTTGCGACTTCCATTCTCCAGTTGAGACATTTTTTTTTCTACATGTGACCTAAATGCTTCACTTAATTACGAAGAAGCTGGTCAATGCAGAGTAAGTTGCATTTTAAAGTAATTCCAATGTAAAATATTCGCTGACAACTTGTAGAATAAATACACGAAATCCACGTGTGCCTTGGTAGAGCATAAGCAGTTAATGGCAAAAATTAGCAACGAATATATTGTGATACATATCACAACGTGTTACATTGCATAGTGTGTTCTCTACGAAAACTGCTGTCAGGATGTTAGTAACGCTTTCAGTGGAAATAGTCCCATCATGGTTCCCGACCGTCCTGGACTCAAAAGCTTCAAGATTTTTACCAGATATTGATAACAGTCCGAATGACATTATGGGCACAGGTTGTGATGTTCCCCGTGGGCAATAAAATGCATTACTGTGACTCCAAAATTACATGGCAACACACATTGTAATTAAAATCTAGCAGTAAAAACATGTCTTTGTTCACACTATCAATTTCCAGAACTACTTAGTGACTGGAGGAAACACATCCTGCAGATGTGTTTGGTGGTGAGCACTTCCCGTGAGTGAAGTAAGATGAGTATCTTCATCCATTTAAGTCAGAATCAAAGGCTAACATTCCCGAAAGAACACGGGAGATACTGCATCAGAACCTGAATGACAAAAAATTCCTGCGATTACAATCAGGTTGCTGTTCTCAATCAATTTCACCTGTGCAGCCTGAGTTTTGCGCAATTGTAACATTGCCAATCTATTGAATCTATGAAGTTTCGTTACTACTGTATTGACTTATCAGGTATGATTAAGTCATGGGCAATTACATTCGGAACACGGCTATTTATACATTAGTTATATTCCTTTACCTTAATTTCATATATCCTGATATCTTTTTGCCATCAAGGCCGAACTGGTGTTGATTCTTCCGAGGACCTAAAGTCTGGGGAATAATAAATGCTTTCTTCAACAGATTATATCCTTTCGGTGATCTAAACAATAATATTTTCCTTACATGTAGTAAATTCCAGCTAGAATATCAACAAGGAGAATGCAATAAAATTGTTCAATGCAAATGCATTTTACCTGAAAATTCTGGTTTAAATCTCATGCTCCTCCACATGCGTTAATCTTTGCTTGATATTAGTCAAATTTCCCACAATAATAATTAAAGTTGTATGTTGTATATCCAAAAAAAACAAGATGGCGATTCGATTCATGCATGCAACTGTGAAACTGGCATTCTAAAGACTGAGGATCAATCGAATCATCTTGCCAATAATTGGGCCTGCTGCGGAAGTAACCAAATATATTACACCGTTGAAATAAACGAATGGTGATGATTACAAAAAGATTGTTGGTACTCTGACTTCGCAACAAAGTTAATCTGTTGGATGAATCTATTCATTCTTTACTAACAAAAAATAATCGGCAACGATCCTCACAGAATTTGAAATACAAATTAACGAATTAAAATTATCTTTATTTTCATAAAAGTGAAAGGGCAACACTGTGAGCTAAATTGTGTGAATTACTGATTATGTCGCGCTTCATAGCTTAGAATCTTGTTGAGGTAAAGAAATCAGTTTACTTACCTTGCGAGTTAAACTTGCTGAGTTCAAATAAAAGCAAATTTAGCTTAGCATTCCAGTCCAGTCATCTTCTCTGCCTGCCAGATGCTCTCACATGCAAATCTATCCAAAACTTTGAAATCTATCCAAAATTCAAATGTTTAAAGTACAATTATTATCAAACTACCTATATATTCTACAGCCTTGAGATTCTTCTCCGAAGGGGCAGCCATGAAATAAAGAAAGGCACAAGAGAAGACTGTCAAACACCCAATGCGTCACTACGTTCGGTTATTGCCCAACTGCGGAAGGAGAGACCCTGAAGCAGGTCGATAGTTCACAGACTTTAATGCCAACAGTGTTTGAGGGAAAAGAAAGCAATAAATGCTAGGCCAAACAGGGCCCTTAACTAAAACCCTCGAATAGCAAACGAAACCAACACTGCGGCTGAAAGGAATAACTAAATATAAAATGAATACTGCTAGTCTTTCGAGTTAGTTGACCGGACAGTCCAATTTCTCCAATTTCGCGGGCAAGGCCGAAAGCAAGCAGACACCGAAATGTTGTTGTGTTTTGCATATGTCTCGACAAGCACTGCAACGAAAAGAATGAAGATAGATACTATCACAATGAAAGAGTAATCAGATGTCAGGTGCATATTCAGGAGCGCAATTGCCGTATTTCAGCGCTGCCGGATCTACGGTTGTAACAGGGCATCCGTCTCTCAGCGCAGATCCTGAGGCCCCACAGTCCTGTGTCCGCTGTAAGTCCCGGATGAGGAAATTCTCCAAAATGTCCTCCGCAGGTATCCAAGAACGTTGTTCTGGATTGTAAATCACCGTTCCCTGTCCACAAGATACTGGACGTACCCGGCAAGATGCCAGGAGGCACCACACCATAAAAACCAGGGAACCATCTACCTAGCAGGGAGAAGGGCTATGACGGGATAACAAGGGGAGACAAAGTACCAGTGGCAGTTCAGGCAAATCAACCAGATAGAAAGGGTTATTCATGATCGTTGACTTCGAGCATAAGTTGGTGGAGCCGATGCCCAGAGGTCGACCGTCCAGCGACTTGACGTTGATGTTCTCTTTTAATTCCTGAGTTGAAAATCCCCATGTTTCATCTGGAGAGATGTACATGAGGTTCCCAATCCCAACTGCACCACAGTCGATAAACGCCTTAGGTTCATGGGTCTGACACCTCCACGTCAAGGCAACTGCGAGCATTACACAATTAGGGGAGACTGACTGAAGAGAGAACTGACGCGTCACGATTCCCCTCCCTGCTGACGGGTATCGTGTTTTACCGGACACTTGAAACCTGCAGCCCGGAAGTGTCTTTGATCGCCACATCAGAGGCAGCAACATGTTTTCCTGCGCCGCTCCCGTTCCTCCTGAGAGAGGCGCATGTGCCCTACTTGCATAGGCTCCTCTGTGGACTGGGTTCGGGAGGTGACGGATGGAGAGAGGGCGATGAAAGACGGTGATCAAACAGGGCACAGGATGCTTGAAACATACTTTCCCTGTGCCACTCAATGACTCGGTCAACAGCTCGGATAGCTTGATGAATCAGATTATCCAGACTATCCTGCTCGTCCCGGACAGCGAGTTTATGCCGGACCCCGCGTTCAGTCCACGCTAAAAAGTGGTGATGAGTGATCCTTCATTCCAAACCGTCAAGCATGCGGAATTTGACTGCGTTGGCTCTCACCGTTCCTCTGCCTTAGCGCAGGTCCAAGAGTCGGTGGGCAGCCTCCTGGCCCAGTCTTGGAAGGTCAAAAACTCTGCATAACTGTGCCACGAAATGTCGGAACGACTGGGCTGCGGGGTATCCTTACTCCCGTAAAGCGTTGAACAGGATGAGAAAATCCAACTGGAAGATTGATCTTGAACGCCAGATTTTGAACATCTATACCAAAGCGACCAGGCGGGGCCTGGAATGTCAGCTCTCACTGAGTAATAAAATTCCTGTATCAATCGGGATCACCGGAATATCTCCCTGCTTGTGGAATACTCGGTTCTTGTAGGGACGCGGGGATCCGTGGCGCCCGAAGGGAGTTGGTTCCTGTCCGGGAGCGGGAGCGGATGCAAGAGTAGCGGAGGTTGTCCGGGCAGCAGAAAAGGACCTGCAAGATGTTGGGAATAGGACTGAGCGGGCAGAAGCTGCTGAATTGTATTGGCAAGAATGTAAGCAGCAATCATCTGACGCTGGATGTCCACAGCGAGCTCGTGGACGGCGGCCGTTAGATCAGAAATCACAGACACCTGATTCCGATGAGACTGTGTTTATCAGCACGAGATTACCTGCCTCATTGCTTCCATAACTTCACTCAGAATAGATTCAATTGCCTGTAGCTTGTCCCCGACTTCACCAATGAATCTCAGGGTCAAGGTCAGGGCCAAAGTCATCTAAGTTACTTGACCGTGGAACGATTGCTAATGCCAATCATTGCGGTGTGAGTATTTCAGATACTGCTGATCTCCTGGAATTTTCACGCAGATCGTTCTGTAGAGTTTACAGAGAATGTATCGAGATACAATCAAACAATTCCACTGAGTGGCAGTTGTATGGGCGAAAACCTCTAACTAGTAAGAAAGGTCGGGAGAGAATAACCAGACTGTTTCAAGCTGACAGTAAGGCGATGGTAACACAAATAACCACGTGTTTCTACAGTGAAATGCAGAAGAGCATCTCTGATACACAGCACATCGAACATTGTAGTTGTCGGGCTACCGCAACAGAAGACCATCAACATACACTGGCCACTTTATTAGGTACACGAGGAATCAAAATGTTTTCTATGGTAAATAAATTAACGAAAGGCAACCAGAATTTTGATTTAAAGTTAGCTTCAGTACACCGCAAGGCACTACCACATTAACATAAATGCTCATGTAGTTCTCCAATACCCTTCTTGAAAGAATACCGGCAGGCTTTCTCCACCCAGTTTCCTCAGACTCGCTATCTGCATTTCTCAGCCATTATCAAGATAAAAAAAATAACTCACGTCTTTAGAAAGATATTAATCCACATTAATTGGATCCCAGCAGAAAAGATTGAACGCCTTCATAATTTAATCAGAAATCTTCAGCTGATGATTCAATGGCTGGGAAAAAAAATTAAACTTAATCCCATTACCCCATCTAGTAATTGTTGTTGGTATAGCATCTCAGGAGGTGAGCATTCACAAAGCGCTCATTTTCTGTATTCTAATTCACCTTACCGGATTCATCTGAGGGCATCTGATAAATTTATGTAAAAGAAATAAGCTATTGGCCTCAGTGTGCCTGAATTTAATCTTTTCCTTCATCTGCTTACCATTGGGCAATACTTTTGATAGAGTGTGAATGGAAAGAAACAGAAACCTATCTCCTAATTTCAATTAGGTCTCTTTAATGATTCCCACAGCAGCGTTGTTTTATTCCATTTTGATCTAACAAGTTTCAACATTTTAAAATTTCATTGCAATCAGTCATGTTCTTCTCAACATCAAAGATAGCAGGCCTCTCGCATTCTACACAATTCAAAAGCTTATATTATTCCATTAATTCTGCTCTGACTTCCCATGGATAACAGACCCCTAAATAAAACAAAACTGCTGACATGATAAACGACCATGCATTATAAGGTTTTTTTTTGTGTGTCACTTGCAGAGGCAGCTTGGCTTGACAACACTTTGTGCTGCTGTTATATGAAATATTTCGAGTATCCGTTGAATTCTGCATTTGTCAATACATAGCAGCTGAAATAGGCTGCAATATTGTATGTGTTCTTGTTCTGGTCTGAAGTAAACTGTACCGTAGATGAGTTCTAAACAAGATATGACACAAATTAACTCAAAAGTAGGAAGTGCAGCAAAAACAAAATCGACAGCTCAGTATATCTGTAGAGAGGGAAACCATGGTGACATTTCAGGTTAATAACCTTGCATCACAAGTGGGAAAATTACAAATGATAGATTTTACCTAAAACTGTTTAGAACCCTATGGCCGCATGCGGCAGGAAATTCCATTGATTCACTATCCACCGGCTAAAAAGCTCCTCTTTATCTCCATTCTAAATGGACATTTCCTTATTCTGAGGATATACACTGCGGTCCTAGACTCCTCTCACCTCTAGAAAGATCCTCTCCACATCCACTCATTCGATTGGTTGTAATGAGACAACCCGCCACCCTGTCAGCCAATGTTTTTTTATTCCTACTACCAAAGTGCAATACCACACACTTCACAACATTGTATTCCATTTGCCTCTTCTTTGCGTATTCTCCAAATTTATCGAAGCCCTTCTGAAACCTCCCCGATTCAAATCTACTTCTGCCTCCCTCTATCCTCCTTGAACAAGGAGGCAAAGCAGCGCCTCCGCTTCATTAGATTGAGTCTAGCAAAGCTCCTACCCACCATCGTAACTGCGATTTACAGGAGCACCATTGAGAACATCCTGATACGTTGCATCTTTATCTGGTATGGGAGCAGAAGAGCATTGGAGCGGAAGTCCCTACAAAGGACTGTGAGAAAAGTTGGGAGGATCACAGAGGTCTACCTACCATCCAGAAGAGACATTTATCTGGAGCGCAGCATAGGCAGGAACGGTAGTACTGATAAGTATTCCACCCACCCATCCAGCATCCGCTTTGACTTTCTACCTTCAGGCAGGAGATAACAATGCATAGAAACAAGAACGGTCAGGATGAGAAACAGTTTCTTCCCATTAGGCTTCTAAACTGCCGGCCCCAGCGTATTCAGCGTGTCATTAGTTAATCTGCACTGCACCGTCCAATATTTAAAATTAATGCAAAGGGACGAAAATAAGAAGACTTGAATGACTTTGAAAGGATACATCAGCTCTGCAGGTGGACGGTAAAACTGATCTGAAAGGCAGAGATCAATGGCACAAGAAGAGAGAAGAATAAAAGGATGAGGGTGAGCTAAAGTTGGAAATGTGAACTAGAAGACCGAAATTAAATCTGAAATTGGTTAATTCAGTGCAATTTCTGAAGTCGAGTGACGAATTTTCAAAATTATTAAGCATATAGGTGGAGGAGCGTTATGATCAATTAAATTGACAAACAATTAATAAATCCTAACAGATCCTGCGGATTAACTGTAGGATCCTGCCTAACGGTGATCCATTTACCCTTTGACTTCCTGCAATACCAGAATCTGTACTATGGACATCGATTGTATCATACGAATTTTGGAAGTTAAAAAGAGCAAGTGTTGCTTCACCTGAGATTCCATACAACTAACACGTATTTGCCTTCCCTTTAGCTTCGCTTTTGCATTTTGCTCGGATCATGCAGACTTGACTTTTAAACTCGTAGGGATCTCGAAATGACCGGTCACTTTGCTCGATATATTTTGAAATTTCACATCTCGCACTCTTATCCTGATTATGATCCCGTTGTTGTGGAAGTAAATATCTAGGTATTTTACCTGTTCCCCGAAGGCAGCACAGCGAAATCCAGTTTAAAGACATGACATTCGGTATTTATTTACTCCATTCCCAAGAATCTTTATTCTTCCATCAGACTGAAAAAGAGAAACACAATACAGGACACTCCAAAGTCGCGTCCGTGGAAGTTTATTCCAGCACACCTTCCTCAGACTAACTGTTCTTTCAGTGCGTCAGCGTAAATTGTTGGCAAAATCTTACATGAATTTGATTCCATTTCCTGACTGTGTTTCTTGATTAAAGCAAAGAATTCTCCATGGAGAAACATGTGCAGCCTCAACCATTTCCTTTCCATTTGTGAACAGCCAGTCGCGATCAATGGCCATTCCACCCTTGGTGGCTCCTGGCTCTCCCTCTCGAATAATTAAACTCCATTGTTCAATATAACCCTCACCATTACCTACGGGCGGTCACTACACAAACATCAGTGAGGTTAGCTTTAGGCTGCTCACAGGTCAATGTAAATAACTGGAATTCAGGGTTGGGTTATCGATTGATATTTCCGCCTGTTTTCAGTTTATTTGAATTCATCAAGCGACCACCAGACGCGACGGATTCCCCTAATTAATATTCTTAATGGGATTAAATTTCATCCAAGCAATAAACACAAAAGTCAGTGACCTGAAAATCATACAATGTTAGATCGTGATAGAAGAGTCAATGTGCAATTCTTCTTCCCATTGCAAAGAGTCAACATAATTGATAACCATAAAATTATGGTGCTAGAACCCACTGAATCAAGTTTATTGCCATATACACAAATATATGTGTGCACAGGTGCAAAGGAAAACTTGCAGCACCATCACAGCCAAACGGTAGTGTATGGGCATTTGGTGTATAATGGATTCCAGTCCGTCAATACTGGAAATCTATAGCAACGCTGGAGAAACTCAGCAGGTCAGACAGCATCGATGCAAAAGAATAAACAGGCGACATTTTCATAACTGAGAAGGAGGGGGGAAGGTGCAAGAATAAATAGTGGGTGGGTGCGGAAGAAGAGGATGGTTATAGGTGAAACAAAGTGTATACGAAAGGTCAAGAACTGGAGAAGAAGGAATCTGATAGGAGACGACAGTCGACGACAAGAGAAAGGGAAAGAGGGGACCCGAGGCGAAGGAATAAGCAGGTGAGAAGAACTAAAAGGCCAGTCTGAGGAAAAGAGGAATTTTAATTCCGATTTCCATTCCTGTTCCCGTTCAGACGTGTCGATACATGGCCTCCTTTTGTGACAAAATAAGGCCACTCTCAGGGTTGAGGAGAAATAGAACATTATTCGTCTGGGTGACCCTCCAACTTGATTGCATGAATATCGATTCTGCGTCCGGTAGATAAATCCGTGCACACTTCCACTATTCCACTATCTGACCTTTTACTTCTTTTCACTTGCCTATTACTTCCCCCAGGTTCCGTTCCTTCTTCCATTTTCCTATGGTTCATTCTCCTGTCCCATTAGATTCTTCTCCAGCCCTTAACCTTTTCCCCTCACCTGGCTTCACCGACTAACTTCCAGCTGGCATATGTCTCCTCCCACCACCGCTTTCTTCTGGTGTTTTTTTCCCTTCTTTTCAGAGCTGAAGAACGGCCTCAGCCCGAAAGGTCAACTGTTTATTCTTTTCCATAGATGCTGAATGATCTGAGTTCCTCCTGCTCTTTGTGTTTCGTTGCTTTGAATTATACACAACGTTTGGTCAATAAATCTGTTTTGAGATCATTTTGAGAGCAAAATCTGGCAGTAGTGTCACTGAGCATCTATATATAACCCTGAGAGCTTTCCAACCACACAACCAATTTATGATCAAGAAAATGCGAAAATCTGCAGATGCTGAAAATGAAAGTAATTCGTGATATCAGATTCGGATTTGTTCTTTGATAACAATGGTGAGTTCAATTTCAGATTTGAAAGACAAGTTATGAAATCCATATCCAAATCTGCATGGACGCAAGAAAATCAATTCTTTTTTTTTATATTATAGAACATCACCATACAAATTTAACAGCGTGACTTTACAATCCCCCAAGAGTCATATATAAGTTGCGATTTCTAATCAAAGTCCAAAGCACATTTATTATCAATCTTTCCGCTGGTTGCCTTGCATATTATAAAATACGCTATTCATTTTACGGTTCCAAGCACCTCTATGTACGAAGTATTGGTAGCATTGACCGGTCCAATCTCACGAACATGACACTGTGCTGAGGTGGCGAGCCTCCGAAACACTAGAAGCCAGTTACTAAATAAATTAAGGGTTGATTTTTCAATGGAACAAACGGAGTTCTGTAAAAGTTTGGATGGTCTTTTTAGGGCGAAGTAGGCAGTGTATATACTACAGCCGGATTATGATGAGACTGTAAGTCCATATTGCAGATGCACTGCATTTAAATAGAGCGGTAAAGCAAGCTTGCCTCGTCGTTACGGGTACCTAGTGTAAGAACCAGGAAGTCCTGATGCAGCCGCATAAACTGATGGTTAAGCCGCACTTAGAATATTTTCTGTAGTTATTTGGCCCCGTTACAGAAATAAAGTGAATGTCTTGGAGAGCATTAAGATAGTGGTGGTGGAGGGGATTGGTTATAAGGATTCTGCCTAGATCAGCTGGCAGTCCTTACAAGGAGTTGTTTCATAAATTTGCATTGTTTTCTCTGGAGCATCATAGTTAAGGGCGACAGATTGTTTATAAATTCATAGAGTCATGACTGCCAAAATCGCTTTCCCAGGGTATAAACGTCGAATACTAGAGAGAATAGATGATCGATGAGATTTGTCGATGTATGGGGCAATTTAATTTTAAGACAATATGTGATAGGTGTCTGAATGGCACTGTCAGGGATACTGATGGAAACACGCCAGCGGCCTTTAAGGGGCTTTTAGACAGGCACACGCTCATGCGAGAAATACAATGATATGGATCATGTGCAGACAAAAGGGAGCAATTTAATTTGGCATCAAGGGACGAAGGGCCTGTTCCCGTCCTGTATGTTCGGTGTTCGTGAGACAATGAGGCAAAGTTATTTTCTGTCGTTGGATACTGGAAAACCCTTTAGTAGTGATCTCCAGGTA
Source organism: Hypanus sabinus (assembly GCF_030144855.1). Classification (NCBI taxonomy): domain Eukaryota; kingdom Metazoa; phylum Chordata; class Chondrichthyes; order Myliobatiformes; family Dasyatidae; genus Hypanus; species Hypanus sabinus. The sequence goes on from NC_082731.1 coordinate 9,772,832, forward strand.
GAGCGGAATTAGTTTATGATATTTCGCCATTTGATGCAAAAGTCGACGCAGTGAAAAGAACATGACAGTTGCGAGAATAACTCAAGGTCGAATTACTTGGACTAAGTTGTTCACGTTAGATTAATCGCGGGCCAATCGCGGCGGGATGTGGCAGGACAGTAAACACTGATTGCTCGTTGGGTTTAAGTCACTTAGTTCTATCTACTGTATTGTCCAATTAACGGGTTATAATATTTGTCATCTCCTGTCACCGAATCCTTTGCTTCGTGTTAGTTGTTTGCCTCGATGATAAAGAAGTTACAGAGTCTGGTATAAAACTACTGTGATTCTGTTGTCTGTTCACAGAGCATTGTGTTTGCTGCTTTCCATTTACCAACTGGAAAGGCGGGAAGAAAGCGGGCAGAAAGCGAGTGATAGGGGCCAGAGGAATATTGATGTACAATTTGATTTTGAAGTGTAATCTCACAGCCTCCAGAACGTGTTAAAATAGATGACTGCGTTAGTGAAAAGGTCATTTCGTGTGCTTGGCTGCGTGCGCAGCAGCATTCCCTATAACAGTCAGCAGGCCATGATGCAAATGCATAAAATCGCCTTCCCTTATTGTGTATGCTTTTGGTACCACACTGCAGGGAGGATCTGGTAGTAATGGAGGGCAGAAGAGATTCAGTGAGATGCTACCTGGAATTGAGGACTTTAGATCTAAGGAGAGAATGGCTTCGATTATTCCCAATGTAACGCAGGAAGCATAGGGGTGACCCTATACATGTTCATAAGGTCATAATGTGTACAGACAGGAGAGGAAGCAACAGTGCTTTTCCCCTGGATGGTCGAGTATAGAACTAGAAAACACAGGTTGAAGGTAAGAGGGGGAAATTTTAATGAGATCTGGGGAGTAAGGTTGTTTACTCAGAGGGTGATGGTTACCAAGAACGAGCTGCCGGAGGCGGTGTTAGAGATGTACACAATTACAACGTTTAAGACATTTGAACAGATACTTTTGTTATAATATTATCATTATTATTATGATATTACTGTTATGAGCAGAGAGACAACGTCTGCCGGAAGTAAATTCCTTGTATGTGCACAGGTACTTGGCGATAAAAGTCTGATTCTGATTCTGATTATAGGAAAGGAAAGGATGACCGTGAGTCTAATGCAGGGAAATACGATAAGCGTCGTTCGGCACGACTGTTGTCACGGGCCAGGCGGACCGTTAATGCCTGCTTTGGGTAGGCTTCTATGATTTTTTTCGCAATCTTAATTTTTTTTTTAAATCGACAACATCCCGGAATGCAAAATACTCCTCAACTGAGGAAAGAGTTACTGTCTGTATGCGTCTTACTTTGGTAAAATCCTGAACTCGTTAATGTGTCGAAGGCCGAAAGTCTAAATGCCATCGGTTATTTGGAACGATGCACCGTCAGTCAGCTCATGTCAGACAGCTGCACTTTGTTGCTCCCTATAAACTGTAAATACGGAAAGCTCAGTCCAAATAATTCATTTAAAGGACAAGTTCATATATTGCCATGATTTAAAAGAGAAAACTTGAAGTATTACGTCGACGGACATGGACGTAGTGAACCAAAGGCCCGTCTCCGGCCTGGGAACCTTTCTTCACTCCACCGCTTTACACGGATGAATGTGGAACAGAGTCTGAGATTTATTTGACTCATAATGTCGGGCCGGTGGGGTGACAATGAGCAGAATTGACGTTTGAGCATGCTTTTTAGGTAAAGTGCATGTCCGCCTTTTAATGGAGATCTGGGTGTGGAGGGAATTGGGGTTGGGCTTCTTTTCTGTTTTGCTGCCTTTGTGAGATGTGTCGCACATTGAACGAATCGGGCTTTCAAGAGAACGGTGACTATGAGAATAGTTCGGCGGCAGTAGAAGGCAACAGGGTATTAAACACGCAGTCGGTCGCAGCTTGGTGACGTGGCGGAGGAATATATGCTGCGATGCGAAAGAAAATTTGTACAGACTTTCGAAATGCTGAGGAAATGGAGGGATGGGTTCGTAAGTTTGCTGATGACACTGAGGTTGGAGTGTTGTGGATAGTGTGGAGAGCTATCAGAGGTTACAGCGGGACATTGATCGGATGCAAAATTGGGCTGAGAAGTGGTATACGGAGTTCAACTCAAATAAGTGTGAAGTGGTTCATTTTGGTAGATCAAATATGATAGCAGAATATAGTATTAATGGTAAGACTCTTGACAGTGTGAAGGATCAGCGGGATCTTGGGGTCCGAGTCCATAGGACGCTCAAAGCAGCTGCGCAGGTTGACTCTGTGGTTAAGAAGGCATACGGTGTATTGGGCAGCATCAACAGCGGAATTGAATTTAGGAGCCGAGAGGTAATGTTTCAGCTACATCGGAGCCCGGTCAGACCCCATTTGGAGTACTGTATTTAGTTCTGGTCCCCTCACTACAGGAAGGATGTGAAAACTGTAGTAAGGGTACAGAGGAGATTTACAGGGATATTGCCTGGATTAGGGCGCATGCCATATGCAAACGGGTTGAGTGAACTTGGGCTTTTGTTCTTGGAGAGACGGAGGATGAAAAGTGACCTGACAGAGGTGTGTAAGATGAGGAAAAGCATTGATCATGTGATTAGTCCGAGCTTTTACCCAGGCTGCCACAAGAGGGCACAATTTCAAAGTGCTTGGGAGCAGGTACAGAGGAGATGTCAGGAGGCGGTGTTAGAGATGCAGATAATTATGTAGAGAGTGGAGAGTGTGCGGAATGGACTGCCGGCAATGGTGGTGGATGCGGATACGATGGGGTCATTTCAGAGACTTTTTGGTAGGTACTTAGAGCTTAGAAATTAAAGGGCTATGGGTAACCCTGGCTATTTCTAAGGTAGGGACATATTCGGCAAGAATTTGTGGGCCGAAGGGCATGCATTGTGCTGTAAGTTTTCTGTTTCTATGTTTTCGATATGGATAAAATAATTCAATTGGTGGGCATGTCTGTGGTCTCCACATGCCGACTATGATTCATGACATTCTGTCGGTTTCCTACTTTGCTGAGCAGCCAGTAAGCACTGGAAACGTTCTTCAGATTATCAGCAGCAGACAAATTTCCTATATCTTGCTTTGGCATTTTACTAAAACCTCTCGGCAATGACAAGGAAGCAATCAATAATTCTCTGCAATTCCTTGACATTTAACGGCATCTGCTTTTTCTGGAGAAAAAGGAAACTTTGAAACAGTTCAGCTCGAACTGAGAAGTGCGGACGATATGAATTAATTCATTATGTGTCCTGTCTCGATTTCAAATCTCAGAGGGAGAAATTTCTCGAAGATTAAATACGCTACTCTTTCCAGAGGCCTGATGTCCAGCGGTCTGTGGTTTAGTAGCTACCCGCAGCTGATGGAAACTCACGTATGAACAAAGTGATACGAATGCCATCATCCGTACTAGAGTATATCATTCATTCTATCCGATCTTATCCGCCATAGTTGCACAGTGGTACGGCAGAGAGAGAGAGAAGCCCTTCGTCCATTATGTTTACTCAAATGTTACACTTATTCCATTTACCATCACTTGGCTCCCTCTACTTCGACAAATCAGAAATTTATACCCGTACTTCTGAAATGTTGTGACAGAAGCTGCTTTCGCCACCCAATTAGGCAGTCCGGTACAAATTGCAATCACCCTCCTCAAATCACTCAAATCTTGTCTTAGATTGGATTAATGTCTCTAGTTGTTGAGGCTCTGCCACAAGGTAGAATTCTTACCATCAACCTTGTATATCTATTGGGCGCAGCTTAGGAGGACAATGGCGCCGAACGTCGACTCCTTTATTTGCATCTTGGGAAAAAGCTTAATTTCTATCTTTGATTTGATTTTTTTTTTTCATTTTTCCTTTTCAAGGTTCTTTTGAAGTCCCTGACCTGGAGTTACACCCTGACCTCGGCTCGTTGCAGAAATGGGACCTGCTCTCGGAGCCTCATGGCAGGTATACCGTAAAGCGGTATGGCACAGATGCACCTGGAAGACTTGGGCGCCTTCAGGGTGCCGGATCTTTGTGGCTCTGGAGTCTGGCGGATTCAAAGCCGGTGCCGCCGTGGGAGACTGAAGATCGTAAGCAGCGAGCTGGCTGCTGGCTGTGTGCCCAGAGACCCGAGTTCTTTGGGCACAGAGCTCGGAAAAGGCGACGCAACAGACGCAACACCATAAATCAGCGAGTTCCTTTGTCATGTCTCTCCTCACCCTATGAAACGGGAGACTTCTGTTTCCTTTATTAGGGAGAGAGAGAGAGAGAGTCTGGGGTATGTGGAATATCAGGTGAACGAGTAGACTTTGGGGCATTGCAAGTCTTTGTCTTTATTGATGTTTTGCTGCAGGCTTGAGTGCTCGGTGGGTGTCCGGATGCTTTTTTTTGCTGGTGGGGGAGGAGGGGTTAGTTGTTTTTCTGCTGCTTATGCGTGAGAGGCGGGAGCTGGGGGAACTTTGGGGTTCTAACAATTAACTGTCATTCAATCTTTGGGGCACTCCTCTGTTTTCCTGGATGTTCACGAAAAAGAAGAATTTCAGGATGCATATTGTACACATTTCTCTGACATTAAATGTACCTGTTGAAACCTATTGAAACCTATTCATCTCAGAGTAACACATACCTCTGGTGCCTTTTCCCTCAACCTCCTCGATATGATAGAAGACAACTCCTTTCTATCCAATTACTCCTCTCGGGCTGCGAAATTCATTTGCTTCCTCTCCAGTCTAATCTGGTCAGAACTATACATAATATTTCAGCTGTGACCTACGCAATGTTTTAGAAGGTTGTACCAAAACTTTTTTGCTCTTATTTTCTCTCCCTTGTACTCAGGATAATTGAAGGACTTTTACTCCTGGTAATCAATGTACTTGTAACCATGCAGTATTTTGCGTCATTGGACAGAACGCTCGCTTCAAGTCTGTTTGTCATTTCCATATTTCTCTCACTCAGTACCTTACTTGGCATTTTTAAGTATTTTTTTTACTTGACTTATAATTTCGACATTGACCGTGGATACAAGAAACACAGCGCGATATCTGTACTAAATAATTTCCAAATAATTTCTAAGATACAAACTGATTATATTTATTGCACTTTTTCAATCACTTAAGCCCAGTCAAACGTTTCATCAAATACGCGTCCATCAACTTAAGTGTCAAACGGTGCAAAGTCTACTAAACAATACGAAAGCTACTCAGGAGAATTTAAACTACTGTTGCAAGGACTGGAAACCAGAGCATCAGGTCAGTAAGGGGAGGATCGGACCGGAAAATACATGTCAAGGAAAGTTTTGAAATGCATAATCGAAATAACAGGTATGATGGGTGAAATGGGTTGAAATGTGTGTACACTAATGCTAAGGGTAATATGGGTAAGGGTGATGAACTTGGAGCTTGGATCAGTACATGTAAGTACAATGGGATGGCCATTGCAGAAATTTGGTTGAAAGAGGGGCAGGAACGAATGATTAACGTATCCGGTTTTTGAAGTTTTAGAAAAGATCGAGGAAGAAGTAACAAGTTTGCGGTTGCTGGGGGTGGGGATTGGGGGGAAGATGCACTCAATGTAGCAATTATAAGTTTGCTTTGCATCTCATTGCATCTGCATCATTTCATAACAAGTGCGCTCCCTACAACTGACTAAATTAGATAGATAGATAGATACTTTATTCATCCCAAAGGAAATTACAGTGTCACAGGAGCATTACAAGTACGCAGATATGCTAATATTAGAAGATAATTAATAAAGAATAAAAATATAAATTACCTCAGGCAATCTAACAGGTGGGGGTCATCAGTTCCCCGACTGTAGGTTAACTCATCATAGGGCCTAATTGCCAAATGTAAGAATATCTTCATATAGTGCTTGCTCTTTAGAACAGTGCAGTTGTCTTAATCTATTACAAAAACTCTCTTCTGTTCAGCCAAGGTGGCTTGTAGAGGATGGGAAACATTGTCCTGAATTGCCAGGATTTTTCTCAGGGTCCTTTCTTCTACAACAGGCTCTGATGTGTCCGGTTTGACTCCTATAACAGAGCCAATCTTTCTAATTATTTTATGGAGCCTCATGTTGATGCAATTGCCCCAGCATACAACCACATAGAAGATTGCACTGGTGACAACAGACTACTAAAACATATGAAGGGCGGGCGGGCTTGCATAATCTAAAGGACCTCAGTATCCTCAGGATGCAGAGGTGACACTAGCCCTTCTTGTACAGAACCTCTGTTGGTGCTCTACCCATTTTTGTCATCCAGGTGCACCCCCAGATACTTGTATGTCCTCACCACATCCATGTCCTCACCATCAGTAGTAAAAGTGAGCAGCGGAGGTTTGGTCTTCCTCAAGTCCATCACCATCTCTTTTGTCTTACTGATGTTCAGCTACAGATTATTCAGCTTCCACCATTTGACCAAGACTTCCATCGCGGTCCTGTATTCATCCTCACATCCTCTCTTTATAGACTCAACTATTGCTGAGTCAGGAGAGTATTTTTGATTTCTGCAGATAACATGATTCAGTGTATTATCTAATGTCTGTGGTATATAGGGTAAACGGGATGGGAGCCAATACAATCCCCTGTGGGGCCCCAGTGCTGCTTATAGCTATGTATGACACATAGCTATGAAGCCGCACAAACAGTGGTCTGCCAGTCCAATAGACCATAATCCATGGAATTGTCAACCTGCACTGAATGGAGCTTTAAACCCAGCAATGAAGGCTGTATAGTATTGAAGGCACTTGAAAAATAAAAAAAAACAACAACAACATGATCCTCACGGCGCTATCCTGCTTGTCTAAATGACAGTAGGTCCTCTTCAACTGGTAGAATGGAGCATCGTCGACTCTAATGCACTCTTACTAGGCAAACTACAGAGAATAAAGAGTTGATCTGACTAGGATCAATGCTGAATCAGGTCCAGCTTCGCTAGCGTCTTCATGATGTGTGAGGTCAGGGCCACTGGATAGTAGTCTTTCAAGACTTTCTGTTTGCCCATCTTAAGTAATGAATTTAAGTATAACTGGACAAGGAATTATTCAACCGTACATGTCCAACGTGTAAACATTAATTGCTTCTTTAGTAAAGTTCCCACAGTCCTCTGAATTTTTCTAAATATAATTATCGTCCTTTCTTTCGTTATCCTAACATTGTTGACGTAGTGATCAAAGAGACCTGTTAATTATGACTTTCACCTCCGTTTTATACAAAGGCACCACTACAGTTATATGCTTAATTTTAAGTGATTACTTGGCTAGAATGTGTGTCACCTTGTTTTCCTCAACCCCAACATGGGCAATAGCCCATAAGGAATGAGTGCACAAGTGTGGATCCTGCAGCCTCAGCAGATGTTTTCCATTCTCTAGAATAATGTCTGTCCAACAATTTGAAATGCATGTTTTGACAGACGTCAAAACAAGAATGAAGCAAAGCACAGGAGTACGTAATCAGGGTGCATTTTTAAAGCAAAAGTGGGAGCAACCATCTCCGGTGTAAATAATGATATTTTGCCTGATAATCTTTTCTTAATAGTCATCTTTGGAACATAAACAGAAAAACCTGAATGGCCTGTCTCTAGATCGTTTGATCCATCTGTATAGATATGAAAGAAGCCATAATATCAGCCATGCAGGTATTGCTGAACTACTTGTGGCACTGATTGACAATAAATCTTCCTCTGGATCTTTTCTTGAAGGCTTAAAACAAATCATATGCAAAGGAAAAACCATGGAGGAGTGACAGAAAGGAGTACACTGGGACCACATTTCACGCTGAACTGCCGAAGATTCTATGTCCTACTCACATCTCAGTTACAGCCAACTAAACAGCTGAGCAAATGAGGGTTTATTTTTACTCTTCTCAAGCACAAGGGGTTTGTTTAATCAGACATCATTAGCTTAATTAATTCAGTACAACTTCGGGAGCTGATGGAAATTTTCAACATTCAGGTTGAATACCCTTTGACAGAATGTAGTTAAGAGTAACACAGATAAGAACTAGAAGACAATAAATCAGATTATGTACCAAAATCAACAGTATAATTAATAATTTGATTGAATAATTACTCTGCAATCCCAAGAGTTATGCCAGGTTGATCGATAAAAATCTGTTAGGTACAAATTAAAACAGATTAGCACTGTCATATAAAGCAAATCAACTTTTCTTGAATGAAATAATTTGCTTTTCTGAGGTATATAAATTGTTGTGTTGTTTCATTATTAATGGTAATAACAGAAAGCTTTTGCTATTTATTGCCCTATTGCAAGTCTTGTTTTTGCTGGTTGTGAGGGATTTCAGCAAAAAATTCAAACAGCTGATGTGGCTGATTGTAATATCAAAACAATGAGCTGCTGGTCTCCCACTCTCATGTGTTGTAGCAACGATTACTCTGTCTTGCTAGGGAGAGAGAACTTGTCTGAATTGTCAAAGAGTTGGGATAGACGGTGGATTTTTGATAGAATCTAGATCATGGAGTCTTTGGGGTTTTTGCTTTTGCTTGCATGGTGGAGTGAGGAGTGATGCTTTTCTGGAGCTAGTGGGAGGAGGGGGAGGATAATGCTTTTGTTGCTATTTGTGTGTGGGAAGGCTTTGGGGTTCTAATGCTTCTGTCATTCATTCTTTGTTTTTTTTCAGTTTCATGGTTGTCTGTGAAGAGTAGGAATATCAAGTTGTATGTTGCATACAGTATCTGATATTAAATTGAACCACTGAGTAGTCTTACATTACATTTTGGCAACATTTAATCTGAGACTTTTTTTTACATATGGGCTCATGTTCTAGGACTCCAGTCTATTCCACTAGCTGATCACATTTGCCATGAACTTTGTTGATAGCAAAGGTGACCATTTTTCTTTTATTTCACTGATGCAGATTAAAATCGACATCAAGATGGTGTTCAACATAAAAAAGGTGAAAGCATGGAACACAGCACCAAAATAATTCTGCCTTTTGCTTCTGAAAAATGTGAAGTATTGACAGTTTGTGTGAACCCCATGCTTCGAATCAAAGGTAATGATGAATTAGTTTAAATATTGTTCTTTTATTTTAAAAAAAATCGTTGAATTACTTTCTGGATGTTGCAGTGCATCTCCACAACATTTAATCTAATCAATTCACAGAAATGTGATTCTATCTCAGATATCTTGGTCAGTGTGCATGATCTGAGACAAAGGACCAGTTTAGATCTGGATCTCTGGTTAGTATTCAAATCCCTCATGTTTAATGTAATTCGGTCTGGCTCTTTAAATTTATAAACACAATTTAAGTTGTAAATCATTTGAAGGATTGCAGACCAAGCCAAACCTATAAATAGGTGAGGCACTGTTGATAGTATAGTCTGAATCAATTAAGAGTTGGAAAATGGAGATTGGCTTCTAATATAAGTAGCAATTGGTTGAAAGTGTCCACAACTAAACTGCCTGAGGTATAATCAATGGCAGACTTGGAGCAGTGAAGGTACTAATTCTGTTTCCTCCTTTCATAAAGTGAGATTGAGCAATGCCTCTCTACCAGGAATTATATAAAGAAAATGATTGGTTCTCAAACAGTTGATCATATTTGTCCTAACATGGAACAGGCATTAATGAATTGGACAGCAATGCAAAGTTTGCTGTTCAGTTACATCTTGATTCTTCAGTAGCTTCATGCATCAATCATTTCAGTAAACTGGCATCTAGTCTGGAAAATTTATGCTGGGCCTAAGTGGACTGTATCTAGAAAACCACGATTATATTGGTTAGCATGGAGACTTCACTGTTGGTTCTTATGGACAATTTGAATGAGCTAAGTATATTAAAAAAGGGACATCTTGATTCAGCAGTGCAAAATATTGGTTGGGCTTGAGGTGTAAGGAATTTTGGTTTTGTTTGCATTTATCCTCTCCTGGAATGAGGAAACTGAGAGGTCTTGTGGTTGAGGTATATAAAACCCCAGGCATAGATACAGCAGAAGAATGGAATAACACTAAATGGTGCAGGTTTAAGCATGATATGAAGGATATACTTCAAACAAAATAGTTACCTGACTGTCAGACCACAGTACATGCGCTTGCAACACTATGTGTCAGACAGGGTGGTCAGTAGCACTGGGATCCACAGGGGACTGTCCTGTTTCACCATCTGCACCTCGGACTTCAACTACAACACAGAGTCTTGCCATCTTCAGAAGCTTTCTGATGACTCTGTCATAGTTGGATGCATCAGCAGGGCAGATAAGGCTGAGTACAGGGCTACGGTGAGAAACTTTGTCACATGGTGCGAGCAGAATCATCTGCAGCTTATGTGAAAAAGCCTAAGGAGCTGGTGGTGGACCTGAGGAGGACTCAGGCACCAGTGACCCCTGTTTCCATTCAAGGAGTCTCTGTCGACATGGTGGAGGATTACAAATACCCGGGGATACAAATGGACAATAAACTGGACTGGTCAAAGAACACTGAGGCTGTCTGCAAGAAGCGTCAGAGCTGTCTCTATTTCCTGAGGAGACTAAGGTCCTTTAACATCTGCCGGACAATGCTGAGGATGTTCTACGAGGCTGTGATGGCCAGCGCTATCATGTTTGCTGTTGTGTGCTGGGGCAGCAGGCTGAGTATAGCAGACACCAACAGAATCAACAAACTCATCCGTAAGGCCAGTGATGTTGTGGGGGTGGAACTGAACTCTCTGATGGTGGTGTCTGAAGAGAGAATGCTGTCCAAGTTGAATGCCATCTTGGACAATGACTCCCATCCACTCAATAATGTACTGGTTAGGCACAGGAGTGTATTCAGCCAGAGACTCATTCCTCCGAGATGTAACTCTGAGCGTCGTAGGAAGTCATTCCTACCTTTATCCTTTAGAACTTAAATGAATGAGGAAATTCCATAGAGATATACAATTTATGAGGACTATAGATAGAGTCAATGCAAGCAGACTTTTGCTACTGAGGTTGGGTTAAGGGACAAAAGATGAAATATTTAAAGGGAACATGAGGGAAGGTTCTTCACTCAGAGGGTCGCGAGAGCGTGGAATATGCTCCAGCACAAGTGGTACTTGTGAGCTAAGTTTCAAAATTTTAAGTAAAGTTTAGATAGGTCCATGGCTGGTAGGTGTAAGGATGGCTCTGGCCCCGGTGCCGAAAAGTGGATGTAGGCAGATTAAATGGGGTTGCCATTGAATAGATGGACCAACTAGCCTGTTTCTATGCTGTACTTTTCTGTAAGACTATATACTGAGTAGAGGACTCTAAACAATAATTACCACTGATGGTTTCATTTAAGTCAAAGCAATCCCATTTCTAAAGACACTCCCCCCTCACAGGCTCTCATGTGTGTCACCAGTTAGATGATAGATTTCTCGACGATAACTTAAAAGATGGCAAACTTTTGACACTGTTGCTATTGCAGATGGATCAATTTTGAATCTGGAAAGGGAATGTTGTATGACTAACAAAAAATACTCAGTTACTATAATTAAATATGAAGCAAATGTTGCCTCAAATACATCGCAACAATACTGTGATTTAAAATATGTCATTTCTGAGAAAGTGTAGAGTGGTTCAAATAAGACATTCACTGATATATTGAGCTACATCCATAGAATTGAAGAACTGTCAATTCTTGTTGACATCATTGGAATATTTCAAGCTTCTATTGTTGACTGTGAATGTCGAATTAGTCTTCTATATTCAATCAAATGTAAATTCAGAAATTGACTAGAAGTGGATGATCTACTGAAGATTAAGCAACAGAAGTTTCACTTCAAAATTTTATTTTATGCACCCCGATATGTGAAGCCACCATGTGCAGACCAAATTGAACAGGCTCCAGCTAATCACTTGTCTAACAGAAAGAAAAGCCTGATTGATGAAGCCTGAAGGATGTGCAGTATTCCAAGATGGGTGAAGGCATTGTCTGTGGTCTCTGCTCAGATGTAAAGGAAAGGGTGATAAGAGTGATAAGAGGTATTTCATCTGGATTTGAAATTAATATGGGCAGTGTTTATAGACTTGTAATAGGTTTGTAATACAGACAGATAAGAAAGTTTACAAAATGTGATAGATTTGCTATGTTTTACTGTGTATCATTATATACTAAATAATAAATAAAATCCAAAGAATGTGATTTTCAATTTTTATTCTAAATAGGATTTAGAATAAATCCTATTTAGGTTGTTCATTCATGATAGGATCAATAGAAAAAGAAGTGCTGCACAGTTTTAAAGCCATGTAGAAGTTCATACTCAGAAATGCTTGCTGAGGTGAAAAGAACGGGAAAGAGAGCTTCAGAATGGGCAATGGAAACAGAGAAGGGGAGCCAGGAGAATTTTTCAGAAATCAATGTTCATAGTGCACATTGGAAGCTACCTGGATGGAATATGTTTTCCTCCACCGAACTATGAGTGGCATTATTATATAACCATATAACAGTTACAGCACGGAAACAGGCCATCTCGTCCCTTCTAGTCCGTGCCAAATGCTTACTCACCTAGTCCCACATACCTGCACTCAGCCCATAAACCTCCATTCCCCACCTATACATATACCTATCCAATCTTTTTTTTTAAAGGACAAAATCGAACCACTTCTTCTGAAAGCTTGTTCCACACAGCTACCACTCTCTGAGTAAAGAAGTTCCTCCTCGTGTAACCTATAAACCTTTGCCCCATAACTCTCAACTCACGTCCTCTTGTTTGAATCTCCTCTACTCTCAATGGAAAACAAGCCTGTCTATGTCAACTCTATCAATCCCACTCATAATTTTAAATATGTCTATCAAGTCCCCCCTCAACTTTCTACGCTCCAAAGAATAAAGACCTAACTTGTTCAACCTTTCTCTGCAACTTAGCTGCTGTAACCCAGGTAACATTCTAGTAAATCTCTATACTCTTTCTATTTTGTAGTCATCTTTCCTATAATTCGGTGACCAGACCTGTACACAAGACTCCAAATTTGGCTTCACCAATGCCTTGTACAATTTTAACATTACATCCCAACTCCTATACTCAATGCTCTGATTTATAAAGGCAACCATATCAAAAGCTTTCTTCACCACCCTGTCCACATGAGATTTGACCTTCAGGGAACTATGCACTATTATTCCTAGATCCACTCTATTATTGTGGCAATAGAAGCCTGTGTTGTTTGTTCTCTTACACCATATCATTGGTCCTGTAATAATGTGAAGCAAAATTTGCCCTCACCCATTCTGACAAGAAGACCGGCAATAAAGAGGTTTTATGAAAAATTGAGGATGTAGCCAAACAATGTTATTTGAAGCCAAGCTTTTCAGTTGCTAGGCAATGATTTGCACAAGTCCTATCTTAAATATAATGCTAAACAAGACCAACTTTAAAGCAGAATGATAGCAAAAACAATTTCAACTTCAGCAAAGCAGAAACAGATATTATATTGGAACCATAGGCTGAGATCTGAGTCAGTCAATTAACAATACAAGAAATTTCATCCTTGGATTAGATTGAAGCTCCACTGGCATCATGCTTTATGTCAATATGTTCCTTGAAATTAAACCCCATCCCATTCAACCCGCACCAACTATAGATACTACTAAAGTATTACAAATTACCAAAGAAAATGGTTAACTTTTATAACCACTATAGGTATAAAGAACTGAACGGTTGGTTAATAATTGTCACTAATGATTTATCCCTGCCAAAATTTGAAAGGTACATCTTCTTTCATGATCAGCGTACTGTTAAGTGGCATAGCTTCACTCCAATTTCTCAGAACAGTTTGTGATGCAGAAAAAAAATCTGATTTCAGAGGTTTCGGATTTTGGAATTTCAGATCAGGGGTACTCAATCAACCTGAACCAAGGAGAAAGTGCATGGGAAACTGAAAGGTAGATAGGTCACCCACCAGATGGACATCACCTAAGTGTTCTGCAAGTGACAGCTGAAGTGATTAAGGAGGTATTAGTAGTGATTATTTATGAAACAATAGATTCTGGAATTGTTCTGGAGGAATGGAAAATTGTAACTGTCAATTGCATGACGTTTTGGGGTGCTTGGAGGCAAGTGATAAAATAAGCCAAATTCAGCATATTTCAAAGGGCAAATCTTGTCTGACAAATCAGATTCAGATTATTGTCATTTAAAAACCACAAATGCAATGCAGTTTAAAAAATGAGACGACGTTCCTCCAGAATGATATCAACAAAGCACATGACAAAATAGACTACACCAGAATATCCACATATCGTTTAGCAATCCCCAATCCAGAGTCCGGAGAGGCTGCTGCGTATTAATATCGCGCTACCATCTCAGCGCGTCCCCAGAAAGGAGCTCAAAATCCACCAGACAAAACAAGACCAAAAACTAAAGCTACAAGACCTACACAAATCCACATAGTTACAACATACAGTTACAACAGTGCAAACAATGCCATAATTTGATTAAAAAAAAACAGAACATGGGCACAGTAAAAATATTTCAAATCTGTTAAAAGACTGTAAGTTCGAAAGAATCCACCACACAGTTTCCACAAGTCCTCAGGGTCCCGATAGACCCGTCATTCCACGCCGGCGGCAGAAGGGAATACCACTGCTATGGACTTCCATGCCGCCGCACGTCTCAGCCTCGCAGATGCAGTACACAATGAAAGCTCCGTCGAACCCAGCCTCGCAGGCACAGCACACACTGAAAGCGACCCGACCACAGCGGACTCGAACCTCCGTCGAACCTCCGAGCATCCGACCCCTCCGGCACAACTTCTCTGAGCGCACTACGACGCCCCCGCCAATGGCCACCGGTAAGATGACCCCGAAGACCGGGGGCCTTTTCTTCTCAGCAGAGACCCGGACCTCACAGTAGCAGGAGCAACGAAGAGGGCCTTCCTGGAGATTTCCAGATGTTGCTCCGTGCTCCTACATTCGTTTTTCATCAGATTAGGATTGCGCACGGCACCCCACTTAACAAATATATCAGCTCCGTAGGGGCCGCTGCAAGCTGCGTCGCGCCGCCATTTTGGAATCTGTTGCAATTCTTTTAGGAATAAAAAACTGGCGGGACAGACAAAGGAGAGTAAGTGGATGTTGTTTAAAAGCTTTGGACAAAGTGTTGTGCATGAGACTGCTTAAAAGGCAGGAGTCTATGGTAATACAGGAAGGATACCAGCACAGATAGAATATTGGCTGACTGTCAGAAAGAAAAGTATAGGAGTGAAGTGATGTTTTTCTCGTTGTCTGGCAATGACTATTGGTGGTGCACAGGGGGCGCTGTGGGACCGCTTCTTTCATATTATATGTTACTGATTTGGTTGGAGAATTGATGGCTTTGGAGCCTAGTTTGTAGAGGGGCAGGTAGTATTGAGGAAGAAGGGAGTCTGCAATTGGACATAGACTGATCAGGAGAATGGGCAAAGAAGTGGCAGATGGAATATAGTGTATGGAAGTGTATAGTCTAGATATTGGTAGAAAAAATAAAGGCACAGACTATTTTCTAAACAGTGATAACATTCATAAATCAAAATTGAAAAGGGACTTCAGAGTCTTGGTGCAGGATTCATGAAAAGTTAACTTCCAGGTTAAGTCAGTGGTAAGAAATCAAAGGAAATTCTAGCATTAATTTCAAGAGGACAAGAACATAAAAGCAAGGATATAAATGTGAGGCTTTATAAGCCAATCGTCAGACTGCTCTTGTAGTATGGGGAGCAGTTTTTGGCCCCTTATCTAACACAAGGATGTGCTGGTTTTGGAGAGGGTCCAGTGGCAGTTCACAAGAATGACTCTGGGAAAGAAAGGATTAATATATGGAGAGTGTCTAATGCCTCTGGCCCTGTACTCACAGGAATTTGGAAGAAAGAAGGGGAGGTATCACTTTGAAGCTTATAGAATAATGAAAGAACGAGGGAAAATGCATTTGGAGAGGATCTTTTCTGTACTGGGGGAGACGACGAACAGAGGGGACAGCCTCAGAATTGAAAGTTGCCCCTTAGGAATAGAGATGATGTGGAATTTCTTTAGCCAGAGGGTGACAAATTTAAAGCCACTAGCATTTCCTAGAACTTTAACATCATGGGAATTTAGCCCCACAACTTCAACAGGAATGCAGTGCACAGATGCAGGTCTGACATAACAGGTGTGACAACAAATGGAGCAAGAGTCTCGGCATCAGGTATGAAATTATTCGAGAGGCATTTGGATCTATGGGTGTGGTGGAAAGGGAAACATTCTGTTGTGGTTATCTACAGTAGCTTATGGGTGTGTACGTATAACACAATGAGAGTGCGAGAGACCTTGAAAAACTTTCTATGTAATTATTACAGTCATTTCACTTGTGGAACCAGAGGAGCCAGCAAACTGGACCACTGTCACACTATCATTAAGAGTACTTAATGTTCCATCCCATGCCTATACTTTAGAACTTTTGATCACCTGGCAGTACTTCCTGAGTATAGGCAGATACTAAAGACTGCAGCACCAGTACTGAGGACCAGGAAAGTATGGACAACAGAGGTGCAGGAGAGCTTACAGGACTGCTTTGAGTCAGTGGACTGGACTGTATTCAGAGATTGTGAATGAGTATGCCACTGCTGTCACTGACTTCATTAAAACCTGTACCAATGAGTGTGTGCCTTCAAGAACATACTGTGCCTACCAGAATCAAAAGCTGTGGATGAAATAGGAGATTCATAGTATGCTGAGGACTAGATCTGTGGCATTCAAGTTTGGTGATCCAGGACTAAATAAGAAGGCCAAGTAAAACTTACTGAGGGCTATCTCAAGAGCAAAGGAACAATTCCAATTGAGGTTAGAGGTGGAATTGGGTGCATATCAACTCTCGCAGATTTTGCAGGCTAGTGCTTCACACAAAACAAAAACTAACATAAGACCATAAGATATAGGAGCAGAATTAGTCTATTTGGCCCATCACATCTGTAGCACCATTTCATAATGGCTGATCCAACTTTCCTCTCAGCCCCAATCTCCTGACTTCTCCCTGTATCCCATCATGACTTGAACAATCAAGAATCTACCAACCTCTGCCTTAAATATACATAAAGACTTGGCCTCCAAAGCTGCTTGTGGCAAAGAATTTCACACATTCATCCCCCTCTGGTGAATAAAATTCCTACACATGATTATTCTAAAAGGACACCCCTCTATTCTGAGAGTCTCTCCTCTGGTCCTACACTTTCTCAGAATATGAAACATCCTCTCCACATCTTGAAAGTCAGTGATGCTTCACTGCCTGATGACTTCAATATTATTTATGCATGCCTTGAAAGGAAGAATAAAGCTACAGCTATGAGGATCCCTACAGCACCCAGGGACACTGAGATCACTGCCTCTGAAGCTGACATCAGATCATCCTTCAAGAGAGTGAAACCTAGCAAGGCGACCTGCCCAGATGAGGTAACTGGTAGGGTTCTGAAAACCTGTGCCAAGTTTTACTACTATGTCGACTCAGGCTTAGCGTCTGGCGTTGGGCAGGATGATGGACTCTCCACTCCTCCCACTCCCTCATCAGTGTGTTCAGTTCATCTACATTAGCTGTGCTGTTATCTTCTAGCAGTGTGCTGACAATAGTCTTGGGAGCGCACCCAGGGTTCATCCTCCCCTGCTTGTGCTCCCATGTGATGACTAGGCTGGCAGGTAACTCAGGGTGGTGTAGACAGTGTTCTGCTAGTTACAGACTTCTTGCCATGATTTTACTAATGAGAATTGGTCGGTCATCATGGAGCTCGACGTTTGTCATGGGCTGTTGCCAAATCACGTCAAGAGCCATCCACAGCGTTCGTGTATAGCAACATGGTCTTGGTCAGTGTCCATATCTCGCATCCGTACGTGAGATTGGACTCTATCACTGCTATGAAGATCCTCTTTTTGAGCCCTCTGGTCATGTTCGACCTCCAGATTTCCTTCATGTCATTCAAAGCCCTCCACGCCAGCCCCTTCCATATCTTTATATCCTTCTCCAAACTCATCATTCCTGACCCGAGGTACTTGGTCTAAGACTTTCTTAATGATATAATTCTTAACGGTCTTGACAGTACCTTCATCACAGTTAAACGCCATGTACTCTGTCTTTTTAGCGTTTAAGTGAAGTCCAACTTTATTGTACTCAATTTCCACTTTTATCAGTAGCTGCTGTGCTTCCTGCATCTGGTCAGAGAGCAGGACTATGTCATCTGCAAAATTGAGATCTGTGAGCGTAGCTGGACTGACTCTTTTGGTTTGTCCTGGTTTTATGGTAAAACCAAGCTTGTCATGAACTTTTTGCCAATCAACTGGTCAGTTTGTTCAAAAATATTTTCAATCTCTCACTTCTACAGTCAGAAGTCTCCACCAGCTTCAAAAGGACAACAATCATGCCTGTGCCCTAGGAGAGGAGGATATTGACTAGCATCCAATAGCACTCACATCTACAGTGATAAAATGCATTGAGAGTTTTGTTATGGCTAAAATCAACTCCTGCCTCAGAAAAGACCTGAATCAACTGCAAGCTGCCAATCACCACAATAGGTCTGCAGAGGATGTGATCTCATTGAATTTTCATTCGGCCTTGGATCACCTAGACAACACTAATATTTCTGTTAGGCTGCAGTTTATTGACTACAGATCAGTGTTTAACACAATCATGCCCACAGGTCTGATCATGAACCTTCAAAACCTGGGCTTCTCTGCTTCCCTCTGCAACTGGATCCTCTACTTTCTCACTGGAAATCCACAACCTCTGCGGATCAGGGTTAACATCTCCACCTCGTGGATATGCAAATGGGCACACCTCAAGGATGTGTGCTTAGCTCACTGCATTGCTCCCTCTGCATTTGTGACTGTGTGGCAAGGCTCAATTCAAATGCCATCTCTAAATTTGTTGATGACACAACTATTGTTGGCAGCTTTTCATATGGTGACAAGAAGGTTTACAGGAGCCAGATCGATCAACTAATTTAATGGTGTCCCAGCAATAACCTTGCACTCAAAGTCAGTAAGACCAAAGAGTTGATTGTGGACTTCAGAATGTGTAAGACGAGGGAACACACACCAGTCCTCATAGAAGGATCAGAAGTGGTAAGAGTGAGCAACTTCAAGCTCCTGGGTGTCCAGATCTCTGACGATCCATCCTGATCCCAACATATCAATGCAGTTACAATAAAGCACACAGTAGCTATATTTCATTTGGAGCTTGATAAGATTTGGTATGTCACCAAAGACACTTGCAACTATATGTAGCTGTACTTAGAGAGCAATCTAACTAGCTGACTTACTGTCTATTATCAGGGAAGCATTGCACCGGATTGAAATAAGCTGAAGAGAATTGTAAACTTAGACAGTTCCAACATGGGCAGCAGCTTCAACAGCATCCAGGACATCTTCAAGGAGTAATGTTTTAATAATGCAACCTCCATCATTAAGGGTCCTCATCAACTAGGTCATGCCATCTTCTCATTGATATGATCAGGGTGGAGGTACAGGAGCCTGAAGACATACACTCAATGATTCAGGAACAGCTTCTTCTGATCTGCTATCAGATTTCTAAATGGACATTGAACCCGTGAACACTACTTCACTAATTTTGCACTACTTATTTAATTTAATTCTTAACATATATGTGTTTAAATCTGAATTTTAGTATGTAAGTAATTTATATACTTCATGTAATTCACAGTTTAATTCTATGCATAACAACCAATTTCATGACATATGCAAATGTTTCTAATACCACATGCGCAAGGGTCGCTGAGCTGCGACTATCCTGTTTGCAACAAGCAGGAAAATAAATGAATGACTTGCTAATTTGATTCACATTCTCTATAAGAGAGCGCAGCTTCTACTGCTTTGCCTTCACCAGAAAGTTTTTGGTGGACCTGCAGATTTTGTTGGGGGCTTTACCACAGAACCTCTCCTCTATCTGAACTCTCAATTAACACTTAAAGGAAACACTCCACAAATCAAGAAACATATTTGCCTGACTAGTTAACAAACAAAGCTTTTTAAAGTTAGTTTTGATCTGGAAAGTAATGATAGTCTGGTAAAAGCAGAATAAAGGGAATTATAAGAGAGAAACAGTTGGAATCTTTCTCCCAGGTAGAATTATCAAATTTCACAGGGCATAATTCTAATGCAAGGCTGGGAAAGTTTAAAGGAGATTAGTGGGAAAAGGTTTTTAGACAGTGGGGGGTTCCTGGAACAGACTGCCAGGTTGACAGTGGAAGCAGCTACAATTCAAACCAAATCAAATGAAGTTTAATTATCATTGAAAGCATACATGGATTCAGTCGAACAAGACAGCATTCCTCTGGGGCCAATATGCATAACATGCATTCAAAATGCCGAGAGAGAGAGAAAAAAAAAACACACATCGTTATACAAAACAAAAAAACAAATGCGTATGTACTCCAAATCCCTGAGTGATATCCAAATTGATGGTACAGCTCCTGCCAATCCAGCATGTCATTCCACCAGTTAAACACAGGAGGGCAGTTCTGATTGGAGAGGCCACCTCCCAACTGAGCATTGACTCCACGCTAGACCGCCTTCAGTGTTTCTCACCTGGACAGCAACACAGGCAACCACACTTCAGGCCTAGTTTTCACTACTACTGAGGGGCACACTGCAACCTCTTTGCCTGTCTCATCACCAAACAGGGGAAACAGGCCTGCAGCATCTCACATTATCAATATCCAACAGGGTCTTGAAATCACAAGTGAAATGTCCAAGACAGTCACTCATGGTTACAATGCGCATTGCTTTAGCACACCAAATCTGATGCCATTGAGTAGCAGGCAGCAGCCTGGTCTGCACCAAGGACAGCTCCTCCGAACCAATCCAGCCCATCCGCTGGCTTCTCCTTCCCCGAGCCAAGTGCTGGTTTTCCCTTCTCTGTCTCATCCACCAGCTCCTTTGACACCCCAGCTGGTGGCTTCGAACAACAAAAAGACCACTGATGTGATAGACCTGTATTCACTCATGGACTCCAGCATAGTTTCACCATCATTAGAAACACATTTTAAAAAGAGAATGCACCCTTGGTTTTCCCCCAAGTGGCTGCTACGTTCAAATTACTGGAGTTACAATAATGGTACTTAGTGGTTTTTGGATGGACACATGAAAGTATAGGGTCTGCAGGGATACGGATGCAGGCAGAAGGGATTAGTTTCAGTTTGCATCATGTTCAGCTTAATCATCATATATCAATTAGACTGTTCCTGGGCTGTACTTGTTTTGTTACAAATGAAGGTGCTTGGCTTGAGCAGAAAGACACAAACTCCTTTTGGTTATGTTGTGTTACCTCATTGCAGCATACCTCCAGTTATGCCAATCCACGGTGCGGTTCAAGACCAGCCCGTCGGTTAAGTCCCGAAAACTACCTCAAAGCCCTCAGACTGCTGTACTTTTATACCCTTTCCACTGATACGAAATGCCGCAGAAAGTGGACCAATATATTAGCACCAGCTCCTTCCACCAAACAAATTGACCAGGCTGTCAAACCTCGCAGTTATTGTTCCACCACATTATGGTGTTTTCTTGACTTGGGGGGGAGGGGATTCCTTCTTACTCTTACACCTAAACATTTTTGCTATTTATCACACCCACCAGATCCTTTGTCGACTGCACCAAAATGTTTTATTTCAGCTCAGATGGGCAGAAAGATACAACCTTCAATTATCTACTTAAAAATACATTTATTAGGGATAGAAGAGAGCAAACATTAAAATGCTTGTCTATGCCTGTGCGGGTCCCTCTCAGTGCAGTACAGCTACCATTGTGCCAAAGCCCAGCACCGTTTGTGACCAGCCTGTTGGCGAAAGCCTGAAAACTACTCCCAATTTGCCTCCTCCACCTCCTCCATCTTCTGCCTTTATGATAATGGCAACTCACACCTATCAGGAAGGCACATTATCACCGACTGTAATGGAGTATAAACGGAGCCATGATGAGGATTAGATACTACATTGCAAATCTGTTTCAGTTAGAAAGTTCACCAGGGCCCTACATGACTGAACCATCACTGCCTCAGGTGTCATAATATCCTGGAAAATAGACACCCAAAATCTACCCAGTAATTGCCCAAACAGCTTCCTATATTACAAGAAATATCTGTGGCATACTCTATTCAGATGTTCCACATCTCTGGGACCTTACAAAAATCACACCACCCATTCCCATGTTTACTGTCAGAAACACACTGAGTCTCAGCAATTTGCAGAACGGTAAACTTTATTTTTCGAGTCTGCAGAGTCGGACCCAACCAGCTCCTGCTAGATTGAGTGCCGAATTACACTTTGCACAGTTTTTTATACCCTACTTGTTTACGACTTTGTGAGTTGCACCCATGTGAGGTGCAGACATTCTTCCTTAATCTCATTACAAAATTACAAATGTGATTACCCTTTGGCCCACTTATCAGCCTCAGCGCATTAACACCGTTATTGTTCAACCGTTAAGCATGTCTTCCCGTTACCCGTATCGCTTCTTTAATCAGCAAGCTATTGTTTCATCCTGATTTTGCAAATTGGTTTATACATTGCCCTGCAAGTTGCTTTGCACGTTCTTTCTGTGTCAGCACATTCTAAATGGACTCCTTAAGTACCGTCTTTAATTTAATCATTTCTCTCATTTACTAAGTGCCAAAGTGGAGTGCAAATGCTTATATGTAAATCTCAGTCATGCCAACCACATCATCCATCCCATTCTTTCCCAAAAAGTGCCCCCCCGGACTGACGGAAAGAAATTGTAATACCATCTCCCTGCACCTTCCTATCCCACAATTTCTGCCACTTACCAATTAGCCAACCTAAAACAAGATTTGGCTTCATATTTTCCCATATTACCTGAGACTTAGTAAGTGTCTGTTTTGCTATAACACCTACGCTTTCATTACCCAATGCATCCATTTACAGTATGTACCCTCAAACCTTCCAGACACACTACCTTTACACCCTCTCTACTGAAACAAAATGCTGCAGTAGGTGCACCAATACATGAACACCAGCTCAAAACACCAAACCAGAACCAATCTTCACTTGTCACCACTCTTCCCAAGTCCCACCCCGGTATGCACATAACCTTCATGCTCCTATGACTATATTCCCACTGTGTTATCAAAGCTCCAGCAGCCAGTTCTATTACGTTCAAGGTCACGATGATGAAACATTTGATTAACCCTTTAACCCTTTAAAATACAGCACTGTACTTTGTTTGCAGTGGCATGGCAAACATGCAACGCTTATATTAAAATCGGAAATCAGCCAGCAAATGAATTTAATAATAAGTATACTGCCCTTGGCTGATGTACATGTCTGCAGCACGCGAGCCCAAAAATGTTTACCTCAGGGCTTGCTGCAGTGTAACTCTGTTGCAGATGAACTCCAATTTATCATTCAGCCTTTGTGAGGCCTGAAATAATTAGCATTTGTAATGAGCTCAACCTACAGATACCATAGAGTGGAGCCTTGGCTCAGAGAGGCTGTTAGAGTGTGATCCACACACCTTAGATCAATGTGGATGGAGGGGGAAGGGTGGGGTGTGTGGTTTCATGTTGCATTCCTAGTCTAGTTGCATTATGGCTCAAACGTGTGAAATTGGATCTTGAGTAGTCAAATATGAATGTGAGTATTTTGAATATATTATGACTATAAGATATATGAGCAGAATTAGGCAATTTGGCCCATTAAGTCTGCTCCATCATTTCATCATGACTGATCCATTTCCACTCAGCCCCAATATCCTGCCTACTCCCCATATCCCTTCATGCTATGACAAAAAAAGAATCTATAAACCTCAGCCTTTAATATACCAATGATTAGGCCTCCACAGCTGCACAGATTCACCACCCTCTAGCTAAAGAAATTCCTCCTCATCTCCGTTCTAAAGTTTATCCATCTATTCTGAGGATGTGTCATCTGGTCTTAAACTTCCCCACCGTTGGAAACATCCTCTCCACATCCACTCTATCGAGACCTTTCAATATTCAATAGGTTCAATGAGATCCTCCCCTCATCCTTATGAATTCCAGTGAGTACAGGCCTAGAGACATCAAAAGTTGTTCACATGATAAGCCTTTCAATCCTGACATAATGTTTGTGAACCTCCTTTGATCCCTCTCCAATGTCAGCACATTTCTTTCTTAGGCAAGGGGTCATAATATTCCAAGTGAGGTCTCACCAGTGCTTTATAATGCCTCAACATTACATCTTTGCTTTGATATTCTAGTCCTCTTGAAATGAATGCTGACATCGCATTTGCTTTCCCCACCGCTGACTAAACCTGCAAATTAACCTTAAGGGAATCCTGCACGCAGACTCTCAAGTCCCTTTGCATCTCAGATGTTCCTATTTTCTCACCATTTCAGAAATAGTCTTCTACCAAAGTGCATGATCATACTCTTTCTGATACAGTAATCCATCCGCCACTTCTTTGCCCATTCTCCTCATCAATTTAAGTCCTCAACACTACGTACCCCTCTAGCTATTTTTGTATCATGGGCAAACATGGCGGCAATTCCATTACCCAAATCATTGGCATATACCATAAAAAGACGTGGTCCCAGTACAAACCCCTGTGGAACACGACCAGTCACCAGCAACCAACAAGAAAAATTGTCCTTTATTCCCACTTATTGCCTCCTGCCAATTAGCCAAAGCTATCTCCAAGCTACGATCTTTCCTGTAGTAATATCCTAATGAAGGGTCTCAGCCCAAATCATCGACTAAACTCTTTTCCATAGATGCTGCCTGGCCTGCTGAGTTCCTCCAGCATTTTGTGTGTGTAACATCTCAAGTAGCCTCATGTGTGGCATGCGACACCATGTCAAATGCCTTATGAAAATCCAGGTACAGGAATGCATAGATTTTCTATTGTCCCTCCTGCTTATGAATACCTTAAGAATTTTAAAAGATTTGTCAGAGTATTTAACTTGAACAAGGCCTATGTTGAAGTCTTCCTTCTACCTGGTCGTACAACCCTGCCGCTGCTAAGACTATAAATGTATCTCCAAATGGCAAAGTGTGTGTTGTAAAGAAAGGTCTTTTATTTGTTTCATACTGACTTTGTGCAAGAGGAATTGTGCATAATTCTGAAGCTGTTAAAGATGCATTGACACAGCTATGCGTTAAGGCACAGGAACTGTGGGAGTCAGATGAAAAACCACAGATTTTGTTCAGGTTTAAATTCATTTATTTTTCACATGCATAACAAAACATTCAGTGAAAATTAATGTAGAAAGTATTATGCCTTTTGTGTATTATAATGTGGAGTTCAAAGAATCACATCAAGTACAGTACCTGGGGGAAAAGTCAATGATTAGGCCAGTTGTGATCTGGAATACAAGGCAATAAAAAGTGGAGGATGTAGATCATATTGTAACTTACGGGAGGGAATTCGCACTCCAAAGGAAAGTTAAAGGAAAGGCATTTGCAGGACATTTGGGACTACACAATGGAGTTCTGATTTATGATGGCACTGGCAAATCTCAGTGACTTTTGGCTGAAGACTAACGAAATAAGCAAAGCACTAAGTACTTAGTTAGCAAACAGGAGGAAATCTGCAGATGCTGGAAATTCAAACAACACACACAAAATGCTGGTGGAACACAGCAGGCCAGGCAGCATCTAGAAGGAGAAGCACTGTCGACATTTCGGACCGAGAAACTTCGTCAGGACTAACAGAAAGGAGAGACACTAAGATTTGAAAGTAGTGGGGGGAGGGGGAAATGCGATATGATAGGAGAAGACCGGAGGGGGTGGGATGAAGCAAAGAGCTGGAAAGGTGATTGGCGAAAGTGCTAAAGAGCTGGAGAAGGGAAAGGATCATGGGACGGGAGACCTCGGGAGAATTAAAGTGGGAGGGGGGAGCACCAGAGGGTGTTGCAGAATAGGCAGGGTGATGGGCAGAGACAGAGAAAAAAACAAACAACTAAAAATGTCAGGGATGGGGTAATAAGGGGAGGAGAGGCATTAACGGAAGTTTGAGAAGTCAATATTCATGCCATCAGGTTGGAGGCTACCCAGCCGGTATATAAGGTATTGTTCATCCAACCTGAGTGTGGCTTCATCTTGACAGTAGAAGAAGCCATGGATAGACATATCAGAATGGGAATGGGACGTGGGACTAAAACGTGTGGCCACTGGCCTGCTTTATCTGGCGGACCGAACTTAGGTGTTCAGCGAAACAGTCTCCCAGTCTGCGTTGAGTCTCACCAATATATAAAAGGCCACACAGGGAGCACTGGATGCAATATACCACACCAGCCTACTCACAGGTGAAGTGTCGCCCCAACTGGAAGGACTGTCTGTGGTACTGAATGGTGGTGAGGGAGGAAGTGTAAGGGCAGGTGTGGCACTTGTTCTGCTTACAAGGATGTGCCAGAATTGAGATCGGTGGGAAGGGATGGGGGGACGAGTGGACAAGGAAGTCGCGTAGGGAGCGATCCCTGTGGAAAACAGAAGGGGGGAGGGAAAGATGTGCTTGATAGTGGGT
Organism: Hypanus sabinus; assembly: GCF_030144855.1. Taxonomy (NCBI): domain Eukaryota; kingdom Metazoa; phylum Chordata; class Chondrichthyes; order Myliobatiformes; family Dasyatidae; genus Hypanus; species Hypanus sabinus. The sequence goes on from NC_082731.1 coordinate 9,799,242, forward strand.
TCCCATTGGAGGTGGCAGAAGTTACGGAGAATTATACGTTGGACATGGAGGCTGGTGGGGTGGTACATGAGGACAATGGGAACCCAATCGTGAGTGGGGTGGCGGGCAGTTGGGGTGAGGGCAGATGTGCGGGAAATGGGAGAGATGCGTTTGAGAGCAGAGTTGATGGTTGAAGAAGGGAAGCCCCTTTGTTTAAAAAAGGAAGACATCTCCTTCATCCTGGAATGAAAAGCCTCATCCTGAGAGCAGATGCGGTGCAGATGGAGGAAATGTAAGAAGGGGATAGCAGTTTTGCAAGAGACAGGTTTGGAAGAGGAATAGTCCAGGTAGCTGTGAGAGTCTGTAGGCTCATAGTAGATATCAGTAGATACGCCGTCTCCAGAGATGGAGTCAAAAAGATCAAGAAAGGGGAGGGAGGTGTCGGAAATGGACCAGGTAAATTTGAGGGTAGTGTGAAAGTTGGAGGCAAAGTTAGTGAAGTCAACAAGCTCAGCATGCTTGCAGGAGGGAGCGCCAATGCAGTTGTCGATGTAGCGAAGGAAAAGAAGGGGACGGATACCCGTATAGTGTTGGAACATGCACTGTTCCACAAAGCCAACAAAAATGCAGGCATATCTGGGATCCATGCAGGTGCCCATAGCTACACCCTTGGTTTGGAGGAAGTGGGACGAGCCAAAGGAGAAATTATTGACAGTGAGAACTAATTCTGCTAGACGGAATTGTTGGTAGAAGGGAATTGGTTAGGTCTGGAATCCAAAAGGAAGTGAAGAGCTTTGAGACCAACCTGGTGGGGAATGGAGGTATATAGGGACTGGACGTCCATGGTGAAAATAAGGCGGTGGGGGCCAGGGAACTTAAAAACATTTAAAAAATTCAAAGCGTGAGAAGTGTCACGAACATAGGTGGGAAGACATAGAACAAAGGGGGATAAGACAGTGTCAAGGTATGCAGAAATGAGTTTGGTGCGGCAGGAGAAAGCTGAGACAATAGGTCTACCTGAACAGGCAGGTTTGTGAATCTTCGGTAGGAGTTAGAAACGGTAAGTGTGGGGTGTGGGAACTATGAGGTTGGTGGCAGTGGATGGGAGATCCCCAGAGCAGATAAGTTTGGTGATGGTATAGGACACAATGGCCTGGTACTTAGTTAACCACTTTTTTTCTGGAAAATGGTTATTGCAAGCAATAGCCAGTAACTTCTATTTGGATATGGAGGCAATTCAGTGTGCTGGAGCCAAGGCAAGGCGAGGCAGCGGGCCGGTCACCAGGAGGAAGGATGACACAAGGATCAATCACTCTAAGCACCCGGTAGAATCAGAAGGTTTGGGTACAAGTGAAATTGAGATGGTGGGGTCCAGGCACCAGAGCATTTTGAAGTGACAATACCTGAAGTTTGGATGATGATTTAAGTGTTGAGCCAAATCAGTAAGATCAGGTACAGGTCCAAGAGCGCATCAAAGTGACTGAACGCAATATTTGGATGAGTATTTAGGCAACAGGCCTGATTGAAAAGGACAGAATGTCCTGAGGCAAGGGACTCCACTCTGCACTGAACTATGGATCTGTAGACAGATTCTCTGTAGACTTATGTTCTGAAACGCTATTTGCTTGTGTTTATTGTTCGCATGATCTGATCTGTGTTTTTTGTTCTCTGCACATTTGGTGTTTAACCATATTTCTTTAAATTTTGTGAGGTTTCTTTGTTTCATGGCTGCCTGTGAGGAGACTAATCACGAAGTTGTATAATGCATACATACTTTGATAGTAATTGTACTTAAAACTTTTAACTTTGGAATGAAATGAATCAACAGCTCTTTCAAATAGGGGCACACATAAATGGCTTGGGTCACTCCTCAGAGGACATCTCATGTCCAACTCCCTGTGAGTAAAGGAAGGACACATATATCTGAGTTGAGATCTAGTATTTGCAGAAGCATTAATTGGTTTGCAATTCATTGCTTCTATGAAATTCCATTTTGATGCACTGTACACAAATGGTGCTGGGCATTGAAGAACAGCCTAATGGGATCAAAGTGGGAACCACATTTACTCTTGACTTCGGCTTTCAATGAAACTGGTTCCGGGGTCCAGTGAGGTTTCTCAAGTGTGTCATAGGTATGTGACAGGTAAGGGCCATCCTGCTGGGATGGGGAAATGCTCCAGATTTCTGTCTCCTTTCTTGAGATCCTATCATCATTCAGTTATCTGTATTGGCATAATAACTTGGTCAGGTTCCATAAATGCACAGCTCTTATGTAATATTACCTTTTTAGTCCCGGATTGTTGGGATCGGCATGCATTTGTACACCGCAAGAGCAGCAGATTTCCCCTACCAGTTTACATCAGCGCATATGGGACTCACCAATATGAGTGCTTAGTTCACAAAGCCAGATGACTTATTGCTGTTTGCGTGGGCCTGAAGCACTCTGTAATTATGGTGAGAACTGTTGCAGTGAAGAACCAAGGTGGGACTTTAGTTAGCCCAAAGTAGATGCACACCATCCATGGTAGTATGCTTATTCCAGTACTTAAATTCACATCTGGTTCTGCCCACACACAGTTGCTTAATTGCCATGTATTTCATTATTGTCTTTCTCAAATAAATATGTCAGTGTTCCTTAGATAAGCTTCCAGGTCTTATTTTTGTAACCCCAGCTAGAAAGTTTGTTAAAGTGTGCAGTAGTGAGAAATAGTATTTTTAAAGGAGTTGAACAGTATCGTCAAAGGAGTAAACAATGTTGGTAAGTGAAACAATGCAATTTCAGATGCAGCAGACAGATTTGGAGTGAGCTGAAGTGAGCTTGAAGATCGGTGCCCAGGCCTGAGTGCTACAGCAAGGGATTGAAGGGGTGAATGAGGTATTCAGTGACAATTTGGGATGAGGTTGGAGCAGCCAGAGGAAATGTGATTGCAGTAGATGAAGTTAATGGATGGGGAGGTGTTGTGAAAATACTTCTTGGCTCACTATCAAACAAAAGATGCAAATAATGTAGTGAAGCCTTGCAGTGACAAAGAAAAATAGAGTGAGGATTGGGGCAAGAGTCTCATGGTGTCAGAAAGGTGATCATGAGACCTAAGAAGACCAGAGGACTGCAAACACTCACTGGTTTCGATCAACAAGTATTCCTATCCATTTTAAGTGCAGGCCTATTAAATTGCCAGTCTGTCAAAATCACATTAATCAGAACTGAAGGAAGTCATACTCCTTTGAGATGGGGCAGCTGCTGTAAGTCATTGGCATTTCCTTGACCTGTCGCATCACACCAGTATATTACCTCACACTTCCCGGGAACAAATTTCATTTGCTTTCTTCCTGTTCAACTGACAGACTGTCGGTATCTTCCTGCAGCTCAAACTGTTAACCATGAGGCAAGCTTTTGTGTTATCTCTGTGGAAGGAAATTTTGAATATAGGGTTAAAAGCTAATGGCATGCTGGCTTTTATAACAAGAGGAATTGAGTATAGGAGTAAAGAGGTCCTTCTGCAGCTGTACAGGGCCCTAGTGAGAACCCACCTGGAGTATTGTGTGCAGTTTTGGTCTCCAAATTTTAGGAAGGACGTTCTTGCTATTGAGGGAGTGCAGCGTAGATTCACAAGGTTAATTCCGGAATGGCTGGACTGTCATATGTTGAAAGATTGGAGCGACTGGGCTTGTATACATTGGAATTTAGAAGGATGAGAGGGGATCTGATTGAAACATATAAGATTATTAAGGGATTAGACACACTGGAGGCAGGAACCATGTTCCGGCTGATGGGTGAGTCCAGAACTAGAGGCCACAGTTTACGAATAAGGGGTAGGCCATTTAGAACAGAGAAGCAGAAAAACTTTTTCACCCAGAGAGTGGTGGATATGTGGAATGCTCTGCCCCAGAAGGCAGTGGAGGCCAATTCTCTGGATGCATTCAAGAGAGAGTTAGATAGAGCTCTTATAGATAGCAGGGTCAAGGGATATGGGGAGAGGGCAGGAACTGGGTACTGATTGTGTATGATCAGCCATGATCACAGTGAATGGAGGTGCTGGCTAGAAGGGCCGAATGGCTTACTCCTGCACCTACTGTCTATTGTCTATAAAAGAGCTGTATAAAAATTCCCTGACAATCTGCAATCCTTTGTGTCATGACCCTGCATTTAGGTTCAATCAGTAACATTACATACAGGAAAGGGCCAAGTACTGAGCACTCTGCTAGGAGGCTTCCAGTAACAAAAATCATCCATCAATCTTTTTTTTTCCGCTACTGAGCATGAATCTAATCAGTCAAACTCTCTTGGATCACCTTTTGTGATCAGCCTACAAAGCTGAACCTTATCAACAACCAATTACTCAATGTAAATGGTAACAGATTCACCTTTTGCTATCTTGGTTCACCCCCCCCCGCCCCCCCCCCCACAACCCCACAAATGAGTTCAATCAAATTAGTCAAGCACAATCATTCCAGAGAAAAGTTTCATTCTGACAGTCTGTGCCATTCCCAGTACATATGAATATAGAAAATAGGAGCAGTTATAACCCACCCGGTCCTCAAGCCTGTTCCATCATTCAATGTGATCATGGCTTATCTGCCCAAGCCTCATCTACTGTGCCAATTTCCTCTGGCTCTCAGTTCCCAGAGCTTTAAAAAGAAGTTGCATCATTTTTAAATAGCTTGAATGTTCCTGCCTCCAATACCTCTGGGGAGAAATCTAGAGATTCACCATACTTTGCCAGAAGCATTTCCTACACAACTCAGTTTTACATCTACATCTCACTAATGGAAACATTTCAACATCAATCCTTGTCATGCCCCCTAAGAACCTAATACACTTCAGTAAAATTGTCACCTTCTTTTAAAATCCAAAGAACATAGACTTTTTTTAGTTAGCAGTTTGTGGACTCCCCCTCTCATCCCATGAATTGCCTGAGTGCATCTCTTTTGAACTGTAAAGGGGGGTTTCTTCTTTTACTTTGTTACTGTGTATGCAATCACAAGGGCTTCTTTTGTTTTGTTAACTAGCAGGAATGTTTCTTTGTTGCGAGAGAGTGCTGGGAGAATTGTATTCCTTTGTAAACCAAATGGAGATTAATGTTCTTTCTTCTGAGTCTGTAAGCTTTTGTTGACGGGCTTTTGGGAAGATCGGCGTGAGGGCGTCGACAGAGAGGACGCAATGCTGTAAGCTGGGCGAGGACCGGACCCCAAGCGGGGGTCCGAGGCCAGGAGGTACTCCGAGGAGGGGGGATGAAGCTAGATGTGCTTGGTTGACCACTCGGAGGGTCCTGAGCTGCGAGTCGAGGAGTTCGGAGGGGATCGAATGGTGGCCAGAAGACTTCAGTAATTGAGCTCCAACAGTTGTGCACGAAGTCGTTTGGACTTTGATAAGTTTGGCGCCTGTTCTTTATTTTTTCTCTTCATATATACCGTATCGTTATTAATCACTTAGTTATAGTAACCTTTATAAATTGTACTCATTTGACCGCTTATGGTGTACTGTCTGTATTTGGGCGAGGCGGGGACATCACACAGCATCCACACCAGCTGAGTACCCAGTTTGGCGGGGTCGAAGGCTGCTCCCCCTAGACGAGAACGAGCTGACCTAGCCTGAGGCGACCCAGGGGGTTACAGAACTGCCTCCAATGTCAGTCTATCCTTTCTCAAGTAAAGGGACCAACGTTGCCAACTCATTGGTGCCCTGTAAAATTGTAACCTTTTCATTTGGAATCTGCAACTCACTTACAATAAAGGGTAAAATATCATTTGCCCTCTTTACTTCCTCTACCTGCCTGTTAACATTATGTACAACACATAGACCCATTAACTACAAAATATCTCCATTTAGATAATACAGTGATTTTTGATTCATTTTAAAAAGGTGTATAACCTTGCACTTTGTCATATTAAACTTTATTTGCTAGGTTTTCATCCATGCACACAACCCCTGTATAGTTCGTTTACAGTCCTAATACTGACATTGCAATGTGCCCTCCCATATTATCTGCAGACCTGGATATCTTACGTTGTTAATATATCTCATAAATAATTGAGAGCTAGAACTGATTCTTAGGGCTTTCCACTTGTTACATTCTTATAACCTGGAAAACATCCATTTATTCCAACTCTTGTTCTGTGCTGTAGCAATCTTTGATTTATGCTGCCACACTTCACCTCCTATGCACCTTATGAAATGGCTTCTGATATTGTACATTTACATAATCTCCAAAAATGCTTCCAATACTTTGCTACCTTTGAGATTGAATTGACAGATTTGCAATTTCATGGATTATCCCTTTCTGCCTTTTCAAACATACAATGTTGGGAGTCCACTCTGACTTCATTCCAGGAGGCAGAGAGTGAAAAAAAAAGCTGTGGGCAGACCTCTGAAAAAACCCCCTTCGCTTTCTTCTACAAACTTGGATTGATATAAAATGGGCTTGGCAAGTTATCACTTTTAGAAGACAATAAATGCCTCCATAATTACCCTTTCAATCTATAGCATATATCCCATAAACTTTGTGGCACTGAGACAGGCTGTGAGGCACAGCGAATACGGGAGGTCGGGCAGATTGGTGGTGATAGGAACCTCATGTCAGGAACGGGGGACAGGAATGGACCCAAGTGCAGGACGCAGGCACTGAAGTATTAGGGGTAGGACAGGAGGGAGATGCCATGGCATGCAGAGGGTAATGCTGGGGTTCAGGCAGACAGAGAGTCTTAGTCAGGTAGGAAAGGCAGGATCCCAAAGTTCAAGCAGGCAGAGCAGGGTCCCAGAGTTCATGCAAGGCAGGCGGAGCAGGCAGGCAGATCAGGATCCCAGAGGTCGGGCAGAAGGCGGATCTTGAGGTGCATGGCTTGTCTGGAGGAGAGCCCCCTCCTGGGCAGGCCGGATATGCCCCGGGTAGGGCCGCCTCCCAGGCAGAAACACGGAGGGCTGGGCAATATGCTTACTCTTAGGCAGGTGCGGAGCACAACCATCGGAAAAGGGGGGGGGGGCAGGGCAAGAACGGGGTAGAACCTCCGCCGGGCAGCGACAGGCCGGCCGGACCTGCCCGACGGAGGTAAAAGGGTAGATAAAACGGGGTCGAGGTCCAGGGTGACCAGCAAGACAACCATGATTCCCAGCTAACACCCGGCAGAGGCAGGCAGACAGCGCGACAGCGTGAGCAAGGCAAAATGGGCGGAGTAGCGGGAGCAGCGCATACGAGAAAAAACAGGGGAACAAGACCAACCTGGACAGGACAAATACAGAGCGGGTCGGAACCTGGGCAGGGTAAACAGAATGCGGAGCAGATCAGAAACCGGGCAGGGCAAACAGGATACGGAGCAGATCAGAACCCGGGCAGGGTAAACTGGATGAGGAGCAGATCAGAACCCGGACAGGGTAAACAGAGCGCGAAGCAGATCAGAACCCGGGCAGTGTAAACTGGATGAGGAACAGATCAGAACCCGGACAGGGTAAACAGAATGCGGAGCAGATCAGAACCCGGGCAGGGTAAACAGGATACGGAGCAGATCAGAACCCGGGCAGGGTAAACAGGATGCGGAGCAGATCCGAACCCGGGCAGGGTAACAGGATACTGAGCAGAGTACAGAACCAGCAGAGAGCAGAAGACGGAACAAAACGACCACCCACCTGTTCTCAGTCCACAGGCCCCTTATAAACACCTGCAGCTGAATTGGCCACAGGTGTGCCTCCTTAAGCCAGCAGGATCCTAACCGTCTCAAAGGTGACGGGAGGGACAGCAGCAAGGCCCGGAGTCCGGAGTCCACGGACTGGATCAAGACCCGGAAGGCGGGTTACGGACCGGGCCGGACTCCAACACCTCAGTAGTTGGTGGAACAGACAGAAAATTCTGTGCCCACAAAAAAGATGCCAGGGTGTTGTGTTGTCTCCCAAATGCTATGATCATGGACGTTCCTGAGTGGCTGCAGGACATTCTCAACGCATTGGGTGAGCAACCATTTGTTGTGGTGCACGTTGCTAAGAGTGACACAGTTAGGAAAAGGGGTGATGTCTTGAGAAATGAATATAGTGAATTAGGAGATAATCTATAAAACAGAACCTCAAAGATTGTGATCACTGGATGACTCCCAGTGCCACATGCTAGTGGGGAAAAAATTGAAAGTTATCATGGATGAATGGGTGACCGTATAGCTGGTTCAGGGGACAGGAGTTTAAGTTGTTGGATCACCAAGGGTAGGGGTACCCTGTACAGGAAAGACACACTGCACATTAACTGGACGGGGACCAATATCCGCACTGGAAGATTTAGACGTGCTACTCAAGAAGGTTTAAACTAGAGCGACATTGGGGTAGGGCTCTGAGTGGTAGGGTGGCTCTGTCTGCCACAAAAGGCAGGATCTCCAGATGACTGCCTATTTCATTTCCTCTTCCCTTTCATATCCTGACTTCTGTCCATGGCTTCCTGTCCTGCCACAATGAGGCCAAACTCAGGTTTGAGGAGCAACATCTCATATTCCATCTAAGCAGCTTTCAACCTGATGGCATGACCATGAAATTCTCTAACTTCTGGTAATTGCTTCACCATCCCCTTCTCTTTTTATCCATTCCTCCTTTTGGTTCACACTCTCATAACTTCTCTTCTCCTAACTGCCAGTCACCTTCGAGCTCCCCTCCTTGCCTTTCTTCCATAATCCGCTGACCTCTCCTGTTGGATTCCTCCCTCTTCCTCCTTTTACCTTTTCATGCTTTTAACTCCCAGCTTCTTACTTTATCCTCCCTTTGTCTCCGATCCGCCTTTCCTCTTACCTAGTCACACCTATCACCTGGCAGCTTGTACTCCTTCTCCTCCCCACCTTCTTAATCTGGCTTTTCCCCCTTCCTTTCCAGTCCTGATGAAGGATCTTGGCCCGAAGAATCATTGTTTATTCCCCTCGATAGAAGGTGCCTGACTTGCTGAATTTCACCAGCACTTTGTTAAGTAGCTCATGAGAAATCAGGGGATAATATCTAGCCAATGAGTAAACATTTAGTCATCGGGATAGAAAGGGGCACAGTAAAGGGAGAGGAATGACTATTGATTTAAACTGCTTTTATTTTAAAACAGGAGCTTGGCAGTTAAGAAGGTTATCTCTGAGCAGTTATTGGCTCTGAGGACTGTGATATTACAGGCATAGCAGAAACTTGACTGGCAGAAGGACATGGTTGACAGCTGAATGTTCCTGGATAATCAAATGCTACAGGCATGACAGAGGTGCAGGGAAGACAGTAGGGGAAGTGAAAGAGGACAAAAGAATGGTCCATAGAGAGGACATAGCTAGGTGAGCATCCTGTGAGGCCATCTACACAAAACATCGAAAGAAGAAGTGGATGGTCACTCTGATGGGACTATATTATAGTTCCTCTATGGGGCTACTGGCAGCCCTGTGCATGACACATTTACATGATTTTCTCCAATCATGGATGATTATACAGGCCTCATTTTCATTGCATCATAAATGGACGACATGTTTTCTTTCTTTATCAATTTTTTATTAATTAAATAAAAGAATACAGATATATATATACAACAAGAGGAGAATTATCTCAAATACCTTTTTCAATAACAATTCATATAAAAGGTAAAATAAACATTCTCAAGATCATACATAGTATTAATCTAATAGTATGTAATAAAGAATAAGATAATCGATTCTTCTCTTATCCATGAAATGAAGAAAAAAGATAAAGAAACTTATATAATTTTAACAGACATAAAAAAAAACACTAACTAACCTAAATAAAATAACAAAAGAAGAGAGAAAAAGGGAACTGGGCAGCTCAAACTGCGAGTGAAAGCAAGAAAAACGAAAAACTTTCTGATCAAATCCAACATTTCGAGAAGGTAACTGGAAGAGCCTTAAATCAAATTATATGAAAATATTGAATAAAAGGTTGCCAAGATTCCTCAAATTTAAAGGATGTATCAAATGTCCGACTTCTTATTTTCTCTCAACTTAAACAGGACATAATGGAAGTAAGCTAATAAAGAGCAGTAGGTGGATTAGAATCCTTCCATTTAACCTAAATGGCTCTCCTAGCCAGTAAAGTTTTAAAAGCTATCATCTGTTGAGCAGAAACAGGAATATATCCTGCTCCCGATGGAATGATTCCAAAAATTGCTGTAACTAAATTCAGTTGTAGATACAAATTCAAGACTTTTGATAAAGTTTTAAAGACTTCTTCCCAAAAGTTATCTATCCTGATACAAGACCAAAACATATGTGTTAAAGTAACCACCTCAATATTACATCTATCGTAAATAGGATTAATATTGGAAAAGATTTCGGCTAATTTGTCCTTTGACATATGCACCCAATGCACTGCCTTGAACTGTATCAAGGAATGATGGGCACAATTAGCTGAAGTATTTATGAAATGAAAAAATGTATCCCATTGATTATCTGAAAGTGAATCTCGAAATTCCAATTTCCATGCAGCTTTAATTTTATCATTAGATAACATATGCAAATTCAATAACCATTTATAAATTATAGCGATCAGTTCTTTCTGAAGTAGTTTAACCTGAAAAAGAGTATCTATTATATTGGGTGAATAAGCCGAGGGAAAATTTGGAAGTAAACTACGCAGAGAATTCATAAGTTGTAAATATCTAAAAATGTGTGCCTTAGACAGCTCATATTTGTACACTAACTGAGTGAAAGGCATTAAACAATTTCCCATAAATAAATCTAAAAAAGTTACTATTCCTTTGGTTTTCCAAATTGAACAGATCGATCCGAAATTTATGGTTTAAAAATTTAATTGAGATGGATTTTACTAGAAAGAAAAAATCATTAAAGTCAAAGAATATACAAAACTGAAACCAATGGACGGCATGTTTTTGCCTTGGATATCAAGCTGCTGATTATCTCCTTTGTTGCTTTCAATCAGTATTATCTTCTGACTAACATTTGTCCAGTATTTAGAATAGTTGAAGAGGAAGTAATTGCATTGGTGGGATGTTCACCATAAAATGACAAAACCTTCTTATCACAGTGCAGCATGCTGACCTCAAATTCACCAGGATTCTAAAGACTGCTGTTGCCTAAAATGGTAGGAGTTGAAGTCAGAGTTAAGATGGCACTAAATGACAACTCTTTTGCTTGCATCTTTAGAAACAGCTCTATTTTCATCTTTAATAACTTTATTTTTCCCTTTCAGGGTTCCTTTGAAGACCCTGACCTGGAGTTACACGCACACTTCAGTTCTTTGACCCATTCCCCTGGTTTCAGGACTGGCCATTATCTGACATGCCAGGGGTTTGGCCTGAGAGTCTCGCTTGTAATTGAACGCTTAAGATCTCAGGGCTATGGAGACAGGCAGATCAAGGGTTGGTGTCATGGCAGGAGACTCACCTGTTGTTGGGAAGACCAGAAAAACTTTTGCTGTGGGCCCGAAGACCCGAGCTCTTCGCAATCTCCGGACACAGAGCTCGAAAAAAGCAATTACCCAGACTTTTAACATCATAAACTAGTGGATTGTTGTGAAATATCTTCCATTTCATGCACATCTCTTCTCACTCCATTCACCCATCCACCCGCCACCCCACTCTGAATAGAGTTCCCCTTGTCCTCATCTACCACCCCAACTTTCACCAACTCCAACGGGATCCCACCACCAAGCAAATCTTACCCTCACCAACTCTTTCTGCTTTTCACATGCATTGTTCCTTACACGATTCCCTTGTCCATTTAATTTTGCCCCCCCGCCCCCCCAATCCCTTTGCACCGATCTCCCTCCTGGAACTTATCCTTGTCTCATTCACACAAGGACCAAAAATACACTCAGTCAGGCCTGTGAATTTGTCAATCTCAGTGCACTTTAATATCACCAATTCTTCCATCCTCATTATTTGTATGTGGCTCAAGCCATCATTACTTATTTCCCACATTTCTCTAACATTTTCTCCATAGTAAACCCTTATCAGAACTTCAATTAAAAACCTCATCCTTCTCCTGTAGCTCTACTCATAGACAGAAATGTTGATATTCAAGGGGATCTATTCTCCATTTAGACACCATTTTATTCTTAACATATCTTTAGAATCTCTTCATTTTGTTCTTAACTGCGCCTGCCAGGTACATATTGTGCCCCTTATTTTCATTTTATAGTACTTTTATTGCCTTCTTTTTATAGTCATCAAAGGATCTGCTTGTTCCCAACTGACCAAACACCTTCACCCTAACAGGAACATGCTCACATGGGAAACTGGTAGGCACAATTTTAAAGGCTTTCCACTTACCAATCGTCTGTTTACCAGTAAAAAGCTTCACCTATTTGATTTATGTAAGATTCTGCCTAATACCTCTAATATTGGCTGTGTCCCAGTGTTGGACCTTGACAAGAGTTCTCATCCTATCTTTCTCCATAACTATTTCAAAACTAATAGAATTACTAAACACAGAGTGCTCCCTGAATAACACAGTTATAGGTTCAAAGTTATACCATGCTAATTACTGCACTAGCGTTATTCTATTAGAGCTCGTTGGCATTTCAGTGTTCAGCTCTGGCACCATTCCGGAAGGACTGCCTGTATAACATCCCCTTGGAATACCTGAGTTTTCCCCGGGTGATCCGGTTTCCTCCCACAATCCAAAGATGTGCCGGATAGGTATTTGATCATTCTAAATTGTCCTGTCATTAGAGTTAATGGGGTTTTTCGGGGTTGTTGGGATGACATGGCTCAAAGGTCTGGAAGGGCCTACTCTGCACTGTGTTGCTAAAATAAACATGAAACTGACCACATGCTTCTAGGGCCACTTCCTTCAAAAGATGATGATGCTGACTATTGATCCATGACATTTATCCCCTTTATTTCACCAATTTCCCTTTGCTATAATAATGACTTCTTTACATTCCTCTATGTCATCAGATTGTTAGTTCCTGAAAGCTTACAGGTGAATGAATAGAGAACTCAAGATTAGTAAATGGCTTATCAGGTGCATAGAGAAAGTGATTCCATTTGATGGGAGTCTGGAAAAAGTGGCCATCAATGTAATGTCTCCACTGATAACTCCAACAAGGAATTCAGGTGAAGCATTTTGATCAAATGAAACATAGGAAAGTGAATGTCCAGCCACAGGAATGCAATGAAATTAATGGCATAGATACATGCTAAGATAAGATCTACACATGTGCATAAAGGAATGGAAGCGAGTTAGATGATGGGAGCTCGGAGGCACTTTGTGTGGAACATAATAATCTGGCATGCATGGGTATACAGATATTTCCTTCTGCCGCTGGCATGAGATGACGAGTCTATTGGGACCCTTAGAACTTGTGAAAACTGTGTGGTAGTTTATTTCGAACTTCCAGTCTTTTAACATCTTTGGACTTTTTTTTACTGTGCCCATGGTCTGTTTTTTTTTATCAATTATGGTATTGTCTGCACTGTTGTAACTATATGTTAAATATAACTATATGTAACTATGTGGTTTGTGTAGGTCTTGTAGCTTTAGGTTTTGGTTTGTTGGGTGGTAGATTTGGTCTTCTGACTTGGTGTGTCTGGGTAGTCTTGTTTTGTCTGGTGGGTTTGGAGCTTTCCGGGGAATGCCATAAGATGGTAGCATGATATTAGTATGCAACAGACTCTCCGGACTCTGGGGATTGCCAAACGTTATATGGATTTTCTGGTGTAGTCTGCTTCGTCAAGTGCTTTTGTGATATAATTCCGGAGGAACATTGTCTCATTTTTTAACTGCATTGCATTTGTGGTTTCTGAATGACAATAAACTGAAATTCAATTCAATTCAATTGTGCATGCACTCTGATGTGATTATATGAAAGTCTATCTTCTGATCTGGATGAAGAAGATCTTGTGGCTCTTACTGGAATTATGTACTGTCGTCACTTTCAAAGATCTCTTAGCTGCTTCTGCTGTTGCCTCCGTTTCCCTGTCTTGTGGGTGGCATTAGACCCAAGAACTCAAAATGTCAAGCAGCTTCTTGTTCCGTTTTCCATGCTTCTTCCCCAGGTGCATGGAAGAATTTTGTACAGTTTCATGCACTTTATTCCAAGTGGGTGTGTCTGCAGAGCATACATCTCCCAATAGACATAATCCACGAGTAATGGGCAAGTTCATGCTCTCAAATGTGCTCTAGATCATGTGTTGTCAGTTAATTGCCTGTCTAATCAGAGGAGCAATGAGTTCCATATCCTCCACTGTTTCGAAATGAAATATTTATTATATAATTGTACTAGTTGTTAATGGGCTTCTAGAAAATCCTGCCCTGATATTTAATAATTTATTTTTAAGAGTATTAAAGTTAAATAACTCAAAATAGCAAGATTATCTCACAATAGTTTGATGAATAACTTTTAAACAGTGACTTGAAAGTGGTGGGTTACAGTTATATAGGGTCATAAAGAGAGCTTTGGGCATATTGGCCTTCAAACATCAAAGTATTGAGCATAAGGTTTGAATGTTGTATGGAAGTTGTACACTGGTGAGGATTAATTTGTGGAATAGTGTGCATTTTTGGTCAACTATTGGCAAGAAAAAGGTGAATAAGTTTGAAAGAGTACAGAGAAAATTTACTAGAATGTTGCAGACCTGAGTCATAGTAAATGGCTGAATTAGATATGGCTTTACTTCTTGGAGCATAGGAGAGCAATAGGACACTGGACAGAGGTATATAAAAATTAGGAGGGATTTTGATAGGGTAAATGCAAGCGGATTTTTTTCACTGAGGTTGGCTGAGACTAGAGTTAAGGGTGAAAAGTGAAAAATTTTAGGGGAACATGAAGGGTAACTTCTTCACTCAGAGGTTTTAAGAGTGTGGAAGGAGCTTTTGGATGAAGTAGTAGATACGGGCTTGATTCCAATATGTCAACAGTTTTTGATCAACTTTTACCGCACAGGAATCAAATATTTTGAAAAGGTGATAAAATTGCTCTCTGTGTGATAGTAGCATCTGCCAACTACATTTGCTAAAACTAAAGTCAAAATTTTATCCCTCTCCCCGCCTCAGCCATTGAATTTCATTACATAGAAATAGAAACATAGAAAACCTATAGCACAATACATGCCATTTGGCCCACAAAGTTGTATCCAACATGTCTCTACCCTTGAAGTTACTTGGCTTACCTCTAGCCCTCTATTTTTCTAAGCTCCATGTACCAATCCAAAATCTGTTAAAAGATCCTATCATATCCGCCTCCACCACCTTTGTTGGCAGCCCATTCCACGCACTCACCACTCCTAGTAAAAAACTTACCCATGACATCTCCTCTGTACCTACTCTCCACACCTTAAACCTGTGTCCTCTTGTTGCAACCATTTCAGCCCTGGGAAAAAGCCTCTGACTATCCACAAGATCAATGCCGCTCAACATCTTATACACCTCTATCAAGTCACCTCTCATCCTCTGTCGCTCCAAGAAGGAAAGACAAGTTCACTAAACCTATCCTCATATGGCATGCTACCCAATCCAGGCAATATTCTTGCAAATCTCCTCTGCACCCTTTCTATGGCTTCCACATCCTTCCTGTAGTGAGACGACCAGAACTGAGCACAGCACTCTAAGTAGGGTCTGACCAGGGTCCTATATAGCTGCAACATTAACTCTCAGCTCGTAACTCAATTCCACGATTGATGCAGGCCAATACACAGTACACTTTCTTAATCACAGAGTCAAAATGTGCAGCTACTTTGAGTGTCCTATGGACACGGACCCCAAGATCTCTCTGATCCTCCACACTGCCAAGAGTCTTACCATTAATACTATATTCTACCGTAAAATTTGACCTACCAAAATGAAACACTTCACTTATCTCGGCTGAACTCCATCTGCCACTTCTCAGCCCAGTTTTGCAACTTATCTATGTCCCGCTGTAACACCTGACAGCCCTCCTCACGATCCACAACACGTCCAAACTTAGTGTCATCAGCAGACTTACTAACCCATCCTTCCACTTCCTCATCCAGGTCATTTTTAAAATCATAAGAGTAAGGGTCCCAGAACAGATCCCGGAGGCACTCCACTGGTGACCAATCCCCACGCAGAATGTGATGTGTCTACAACCATTCTTTGCCTTCTGTGGGCAAACCAGTTCTCGCTCCACAAAGCAATGTCCCCTTGGATCCAATGCTTCCTTTGTTTCTCAATAAGCCTTGCACAGGGTACCTTATCGCTACCTCCTATCGTCGGGCCTGCTGTATAGCTAAATAAAGTTTCCTTGAATGCAGTACATAAATTCAATACTCTCAAAATCTTTAATTCTAATGGTAACTCTGTAACCTAAAGTAACTAAAATCTTGCATAATTACTGTCCTACGTTTGCATTTGTCAGTAATTTGTTAATGAGTATTCTCTTTCGGGAGAATACTGTTTGGAGGTCAATGATCTTTGCACTTGCAGAGCAAGGTCCTCTCCTCCTCGATACTTCATGGGACCCTGTTATTCATGGTGTGTGTTCTAGCTTCATCAGTAGTTCCAAAGTGCATCATCTCACATTTATCTGGATAAAATTCCATCTGTTATTTCCCACCCAGCCCATTTTGCTAACAAATCAATAAGAACCGGTATCATATGACGACCGAGGCACAGCACAGATCACCAGTGCCTGCCCATGATCACTATAATTACATTCTCAGCTTATTCATGTGCTTTTCCTAAAAGACTCTTAAAATGCACTATCATATCTGCTTCCATGACCATGCTGCTTGCCAATAATTCTAGGCACCTACCATCCTCTGAATGAGATAGATCTTGCCCTACATATAGCCAGTAAACTTATATGCTATCTTTAGTATTTGACGTTTCTCCCCTGGTGAAAAAAGAAGCATGCTTCTGGTAATTTTATAAACCTATTAAATCCACCACTCCAGAGGAAACAATCAAGTTTGGTCAATATCTGCTTGGAGCTAATTACCTTTTAAACTGGTTGCACCCTGGTAAACCTCTTCTATACTGATCTAAAACCTTAATATCTTCCAGTAATTACATGAGGCCTAACTAATGTTTTATACAACTACAACATGACTTCTTGACTTATACTCAATGCCCAAATCAATAAAAGCAATCATGCCACACACCTTCTTTACCACTCTTTTTAATTGTGTTGCCACTTTTAGAGGGCTATAGACCTACACGTCTAGACCCTTCTACACATCAATGTGTTAATGCTCCTGCCAGTCACTGCATACGTTTCATTTACTATTGCCCTCCCAATGTACGACACCTCACATTTGCCTGGATTCCCATAGGTGGGGAAAAATGGTAGATCAATTATCCTAATGCATCCTTTAACAATTTTATTTCCTGTCTGCAAGTCTACCATTTTCATGCTTTTTGCAAGCCTTCTAATCAACCTATCCACATTTTCATCCAAAACTTTTGTATCTACATTACAAACAACAGGGAGCTTAGCAATGACACTTGCAGAACACCACTGGTAACTGATCTTCAGCCAGAATTATAGCTATTCATCACTACCCTCTGTCTTCCATGGGCAAGCCAGTTCTGACTCAAAATTGAGTCACTGTAGATTTCATGCATCTTAATCTTCCAGATCAGCCTACCATGGGGGACCTTGATGAGTGCTTAGTAAAGTCCAGGCAGGCAACACTCACTGTCCTACCCTCAGCAATTATCTTTGTCACCTCCTCAAGAATTTGAGTCAAGTTTGTAAGACATGACCTGCCCTACACAAAGCCATATGGATGGCTCTATTTCATTCCTAGTTGTACTTTATGCCTTTATTTCACCAGACTCAAGAATATTTGTCTCCACCCCCAAGATTAATGCCCTTCAGTGAGGGAATCTGGCATTCAGTAATTGGTCTGGTATCCCTTTCTATTAATAAAGGTCTGCACACAAAGTTATATCTGCCTCCTCCTTCTCCCTGCTTGAAGCAACTTCAACTCAATTGAGACAGTAATGAGAGGAGGACAAGAAGATTAGTTGCTAGGTGCAGTACTGATGTCACAAAGGAAGTCAGTGCTGCACATTAGGTCCTTTCTTTACCCTTTTAATGTTCCAGTGCAGGGACACCAGTGTTTGCCATTCAGTGCTGAGCTGATCAGTAAAATACCACCTGTATGAAATGGTGGAAGTACTTTAAAAAGCAAAACAGAAAGACACTCAAAATGCAATACTTTGCAAAGGTGTAGGTGAGTGGTATCAGGTGGGCAAGAGAAAAGAAATGTGCTATGTGGTCTCATGAGACTGCTTCATTTGATAAGATGCTCAATGGTTATGCTCAATTCTATATTCCATGCCACCTATCGTCCAAACTTCTCCCTATCTAACTCAGACTTGAATATGTTTGGTATCTCAGTATTCACAGTGATTTTGTTTTAGTTAGGAATCCCAAATTGGTATGGAATGACCACAATCAATTTCCCTTGTTGTTTAGGTGAATAACTTAACCTTGGATGACTTATCGAAAATGTGGGGAAGGTAATGTGATTAATGTAAGGTCAATGTAAATGTGTGGTCTAGAGGTTAATGTGGACTGTGGCTGGATTACAGGGTATTATCTATACGAAATGGTGGGATCAACATAGACTGTTTTCACTGGAGTGTCAATAGCTGAGACCAATTAGAAGTTTATAAAATTGTAAGAATCATAACGGCTATATATCTCTATGATTATATAAGCTGATTCTGCTCAATCTCCTGTACAGTTACTAAAAGCTTTCCTGTCACTCATCCTCTCTGTGGGAAACTGAAGTGAAAGGCATTAGTGTTGAGCTCATCATATTCCACCCGCCACATTTCATTTAGTTGTCAAATAATGAATATCTCTGTAGATTTTTATGTATTCTTCAAGATTTACTTTCCAAACTCTCTTTGTATTATCAATGAACTTGGAATGCTTTTGTCTGTAACAAATCCTCTATCCATGAAAAATATCACGTCTTTATCACAAACATCTTGAGATCTTATGTGATATAGCTCTTATATTCCTTAAAGGTATGATCTTAGCTTTTGTATGTCCCCTTGTCAAATAAGTTTTAAAAATCCAAGTACTCCATGTCTATTGATATTCCTTCATATGCAATGTTTTTTTGAAATGTGGAAGAACTCAAATAAGTTTCAGTTCAATCCCTTTCAAAAATCATGTTACCTTCACATGCAATGCCATCCTTCTGCAATATCCACAATGCCATCTCAATGTCACCTGAAAAAGAGTAATACTTATGCCAGGCTGCTGTTTATTGACTTTAGCTCAGTGTTCAACACAATCATAATCTCAGTGCTAATCAAAAAGTCTGTATCACCCTCTGCAACTGGATCCTTGACTTCCTCACCAGCAGGTTATGGTCAGAAATAGCATCTTCTCCATGCTGACTATCAGCACTGGTGTTTTTCAAGAATGTGTGCTCTACTCTCTCTACATCCACAGCTGTGTGACTAGGAACAGCTCAAATGTCATCTGTAAGTTTGCCAATGA
The DNA here is from genome assembly GCF_030144855.1 of Hypanus sabinus. NCBI lineage: Eukaryota > Metazoa > Chordata > Chondrichthyes > Myliobatiformes > Dasyatidae > Hypanus > Hypanus sabinus. The sequence continues at coordinate 9,818,611 of NC_082731.1, forward strand.
CATAACTATTGTTGACAGAATTTCAGACGATGACAAGGAGGCAAACAGGATCGAGATGCATCATCTCACAGAGCATTCTTACAGCAACAACCTTGCACTAAGTGTCAGTAAGAGAAAGGAATTAATTGTTGTCTTCAGGAATCATAAGTCCTGGGGACACATTTAGGGATCAGCATCAGTAAATTTCTACAGATGTAAAGTGGAGAGCATTCTAACTGGTTGCATCACCACCTGGTATGGAGGAGCCACGGCACAGGATCAGAAAAAGCAGCATTAAGTTGTAAACTCTGCCAGTTCTATCATGAGCACTACCCTCCCTCCCCAGCATTCAGGATACCTTCAAAAGGCAATGCTTCAAAAAGATGGCATCCATCATTATGGAATCCATCACCCAAGACATGCCCCCTTCTCATTAGTAACTTGAAGGAGGAGGTCTAGGACACTCAATTAAACTTTCAGGAATTGCTCATTCCCCTCCTGCGTCAAATTTCTGAATGGAGAATGATACTGATTATATGTCAAAAACCTTTAGACATTAAATATACTCATGTGAATTTTGAAGGGAACCATGCAATTTCTCTTTTGACTTTCCAATATTACATGATGGAAAACCAAGATCATTGAATTTTCAAGCAGATGTTGCGGCCGAAGTATTGTCATCACTGATAATAAAACGGCATAATTAAAATAACTGGGCACAGAACACATTTTACTCATGTACAAGCAGAACAAAACGGCTCCTATCACAAGCATTATTCTAAAGTCAGAATATAAAACTGCTATTTTCATACATTATTGCCCAGACAGTTCAGATTGGCAAAAGCATCCCCACAACCTCTATCAGCACAGAAGCACTGCACGGATGTGTATTTAGCCCTCTGCACTAATTGCTTTACACCTATGACTGTTTGGCTATGTACAGCTCCAAGACAATATATACATTTGCTGATAACACCACTGCTGCGACTCATATGAAAAACAAAAACAGAGTGATGAATCAGCATACTAGAGGGAGACTAAAAATGTGACCGAGTTGTGTAATAATAACAACCTCTCACTCAATGTTAGTAAGACCAGGAAACTGATTGTATACTTCAGGAGAGGGAAAAGAGAGGACCGTGACCCAGAAATCATCAGTGGATCAAAGGTGGAGAGGGTCGGTAACTTTATATCCCTGAGTCTCACTGTCATATAAATATTATTGTGAAGAAAGCACAACAGATCCTTGGCCTTCTCGGGAGTCTGCGGAGATTCAGAATGTCATCAAATACCTTGTCAGACTTCCATAGACGTGTGTTGGAAAGTGTGCTGACTGGCTGAATTATGGCCTGGTACGGGAACACCGATACCTTTGAGTGGAAAATCCTAAGAAAGGTAATGTATTCAGCCCAGTACATCATGGGTAAAACCCTCTCACCTATTGAACACATCTACATGAAAAATTGACATTAAAAAACAGCATCTATCATCAAAGCTCCTCACCACCTAGGCCAGGCTCTTTTGTCACTGCTGCTATCAGGTAGAAGGTACAGGTGCCTCAGGTCTTTCATCTCCAGGTTGAGGAACAGTTACTACCCCTCAACCATCAAATTCTTGCACAAAAGGGGATAGCTACAATCTTTTAAGAACTATGTTATATTCTTATATTGATGGATGATATGCTCATTATTTATTGTTATTTATATCTGCATGTGCACAGTTCGTTTACAGTTATTGTTCCATAGGTCAATAAATCTCATTCAGTGACTTATGAAAGTGTTTTCAAGAATAATCAGTTCTTTCAGAAAATCAAATTCAGATCCTTCAAATGAAAATAAACATACACTAACCATATTACATCCTCTATGTCATTAAACATTTGATTCCCATGCTGGTTCTTCAATCTTGGGTAGCTCGCCAGCTTGTTTCTTGGTTCATTGAATGAAGTAATTGATCATCTGTGGTAAGTCGATTCCCAATACTTAACAAAAAAAAAAACCTGCCCTGTATACAATAGGAATACAATCCATAAGTTTGTACACACATTCTATTTTCTATTTCAAAGTACCTCAATATCATATTGTCATTTCCAAAGATTTCTCAGTTACAACATAGTGAACATATTTCACACATAAATTTATACACTTGGAACAGTAAAATTTTAACTTACCAATTCCCTTGGTGTGATTTAACATAACTAATTTCCGGTCACATGATAGCGACCTTGGACAGTCGTCTCTACTGATATCGTCTTCTTACAGCTGCTATGTCTGTAGCTGCATTAGATCTTTTATTGCTATCGTCTCTCTTCCACAGGTTTCACCCTAAGGTTTTCAAGCAAATAAGATAGAGGTACTCACTACTAATTCCACTTTTAACATTTTATATCCCTAGTTTCTAAAGGTTTGCTGCATTTCTGTTGCTTTCCCATGCCTGCGTGAACCACACTTCATTCTTGCACAGCTTTTTCTCTCCCTTAAGTTCTCTTTATTTTTGTATACCGTGTGTTCATTCCTCCACAGGTGGAGCTTTCTAACATTCCATTTTTGAGTTTAATTAACCTGGGCTGCACCCTCTCACTTTGAATATCTGCCAGTCCCTCTGCATATAGCATCAGGTTGCACTGTTCTGGGCTGGGGGTGTTCAACATATGTGAAATCTGGAAGAGACTCTGCAGTAGCCAAACACAGAGCTTGGAAAAAAAGACTGATCTATTGTCACTAAAGGATCTCCTAGCTCAGAATATTTAGAGTTCTAGATTTTTCTCTGTGTCTACAAGATCTTGGCAGATGACGTTTAATGTGAATAAGTGTGAGGTTATCTACTTTGGGAATAAGAACAGGAAGGCAGATTATTATCTAAACGGTGTAGTGTTAGGTTAGGGAGAAATAAAAAGAGATCTCGGAGTTCTTGTTCATTAGTCACTGAAGGTGAATGAGCAAGTGCAGCAGGCAGTGAAGAAGGCTAATGGAATGTTAGCCTTTATTACAATGGGAATTGAGTACCAGAGCAAGGAAATCCTTTAGCATTTCTAGCATGTGAGACGTCACCTGGAGTATTGTGTATAGTTTTGGTCTCCAGGGTTAGTGAAGGACATCCTGGCTGTAGTGGAAGTGGAGTGTAGATTCACAAGGTTAATTCCTGGGATGTCCGAACTGTCTAACGCAGAGAGGTTAGACAGACTGGGCTTGTACACGCTGGAATTAAGGAGATTGAGAGGGGATCTGATTGCAACATGTAAGATTATTAAGGGATTGGACAAAATAGAGGCAGGAAATGTGTTCCAGGTGCTGGGAGAGTCCAGTACCAGAGGGCATGGTTTAAGAATAAGGAGTAGGTCATGTAGGACAGAGATAAGGGAAAACTTATTTTTCCATAGAGTTTTGGGGGTGTGGAATGCACTGCCTCCGAAGGCAATGGAGGCCAATTCTCTTTCAAGAAGGAGCTAGATAGTTATCTTACGGATGGGGGTATCAAGAGATATGGGGACAAGGCAGGAACTGGGTATTGATAGTAGATGATCAGCCATGATCTCAGAATGGCGGTGAAGGCTCGAAGGGCCGAATGGTCTACTTCTGCACCTAGTGTCTATCATCTGAGTTCAGGCTCTTAGTAAAAACTTTTATCTGTCATGTCTTTTCTCGTCAACACTTCATTATGCATCTCTTTTCCTTGCCGAATCTCACACTCATTTGGGAATGTCAAAACCTGCAGACGTTTACCATCAGGTAGGATACACTGATTATGCATTTCCTCTTTTGTTGTTGTTTTCCTTTTGACTGATAGGCAAATTACTTTCCACAGTGGATTCCCATACATCAGTTAAGTAACTTGCATTTCTTTGGGATGCTAGCACTGGATCTGTTACTGGAGTGGTTGTAAATAGTTGGTTTGGAGCAAACAATTCTTCTGTGTAACTCTTCATAAGTTTCTCGACTCTTAGAAAGTTTGTTTACAATGTCAAGACTTGGTCTGAGGTAATAAACCTCATCTTCATCAGAGTCAGTTGGGTTTTCTTCCTCTTCAACTGACTGTTCATTCTTCGTTCTCCTGCGTGTTGTGGACTTGCAAATGGGGTCAGGCGAAAGTTGTTCATTGTCTTAAGAAGAAATCCACAAGGGAGCAGTAGATCCCTATGTAATGTTCATATGGGCCCAGACTGGTTCACAGGACATATCTTGTAGACAGACAGATCAACAGCTTGGCTCACCACTACATAGTCTATTTCTTCCTATTTATCACCAAGTTTGTTTTTCACGTCACAGGTGCACACTAGCACTCGGTCCACTTCATTCACATGTTTGTCATATCTGTTCTTGGTTTGGTCTGCCATTTTCTGTGAGTACCCCCTAGCTATCTTGGACCTTTCTTCGAGATGTGATTTCGAATTTTGTACATACTGTGAGTGTGATGTACCATGTTTGTCTTTCCAGGGTACCCTGAAAGCAAATTCAACTGTGAGCCTGGGTTGTCATCCAAACATCAGTTCATATAGGCTAAAGGAACTGATGCCGTTGGACTTATAATCGTTGGACTTTTATTTTTCATCTCCAGGGTTCCCAACATATTTAAGAGGTCCTGTTAAACCTCTCGACATTGTGTAGTTCTAAATTTGAATTCCAGTCCTCTCACACGGTTCTTTAATCAAGTTGGATTCAAAGTCAGGCCCTCTGTTGCTGTGTAGGCACTCAAGATGACCAGTATGCGAAATGAAATGCTCCCATAGGTACTTCACAACTGTCTTGGCTTTTTGGTTAGGTGTAGGAATAGCCAAAAATACTGAAATTATCAGTTATAACTAACACATCTTTTGTGTTACTTTGATCTGTTTCTAAAGTAAGAACATCCATGCAGACCAGATGCAAGGGTTCAGTTTACAATCTTCATTAACTGATTAGCTTTCTCAGGCAAGGCCTTTCTTCTTACACGTTTTAAGCTTGTGTTCCACATTAGTAACCAACTTTGGACAATAGATTCTGTTTCTGACTAAATCCAGATTACAGTCAATGCCCATGTGACCAAATTCATTGTGAAGACTTTTAAGCACATCAAATTGAAACTTTTCAGTTAAAACAATCCGGTATGTTTTTTTTAACCTCTGGTTAATCTTTTCCTGTAGAGAATTCAGTCGTTTAGCTCTAGATGATCCCATTCTCTAAGAAGGTAGGGTACTCTGGGGATTGTATTCCGCGCTGAAGGAGATGGTTTTTCACCAGTTTCCATTTTATACAGGGATCTGATGTAATCTGTAATCTGTATTCTGGTGTCTGGAATCTACCTGGAATCTGTGCATCAGAGAGTTGAGAAATGACTGGCAATCCCTATTCTTGATAGTAAGGATTAACTTCTCTCTCAGGATTTTGTCATGTTCTTTCTCGCTGCGCTTCACTATGGTTTTCAACTCACCAAGTGGTGTCTTTTCCAACTTTCTGAGTGTAAACACTGGCTAATATAACTACATGGCAAAAAAACCTTTTGGTCACTGCCTGCCTGTTGAATGTATGGAAGTAAGGAGCAGATATCTTGCACTGCAGGACCAAAATTGTACTCTACTATGAAGGATGTGGAAATTCTGCACTGGGTTCAGTTAGAGGAATAACTGGCAACTGAGTCATATTCTTTTAAGTAGTCGAGTATTTCCTCATCCGTTTTTGTTCCTGTTATGCCACTGACTAAAACAGCATTTGAGATTTTGCCACCTGTTTCCTCCGTGAATTCCATTTTCTTTCACTGTAGTTATTAATTGAACAAATGGGTTAGAACAATAAGATTCGTTAAGTACTTTGTATACATTCAGCATGCACTGGTTATCCAATACGCTGCCTGCTGGCTGGCTCACCAAGTTTTATGATACATTTGTGTAGCACTGGCCTTATCTTGTGTGATGGCTTGCTGTACTATTTATGAGAAAAATCAAATTACACTGTACTACATTTAGTGCTGGAAGGCCATCAGAGGCTCTAGATATCTTTCTTTATTTTTCAATCTTTTTATTATTATTAAAATATGAACAAAATGCAATTGAAATATTAATAAAGGGATTACAAACATACACATTCCCATTGCACATGAAAGAATACATAAGCAATGATTACAGTATAAATGAGTATTCCCAAAACATGAACAATACAGTATATATATGAACAAGGTAAATCTAGGTATTTCATAATACATAATATAAAAAAGACAGAAAAAAAATGTTATGCAAAAATAACTAAACTACTAATCTAATAGCTAATAAAGAAGAAAAAAAGCAAAATAAAGAATTAAGAAAAACTAGAAAAAGAGAAAAAAAGGGCTGTTTATAATATCTCACAAGAATACATAATCATCAGTGTCGTCAACTCCGATCCTCTCAACATAATTAAGATTCCATCATATGAAATTATTACATCATATGAAAATATTGAATAAATGGTCTCCATATCTTTTCAAATTTAATAGAAGTATCAAATACGCCTCTTCTAATTTTTTCTAAATTTAAACATAACATGGTTTGAGAAAACCAATGGAATACAGTGGGAGGATTAATTTCCTTCCAATTCAGCAAAATAGATCTTCTAGCCATTAGAGTGAGAAATGAAATCATTCGACAAGTGGAAGAAGATAAGTGAAGTGAGTCCATCATTGGTAAACCAAAAATTGCGGTAATAGGATGGGGTTGTAAATCAATGTTCAATACCGCAGAGATAATATCAAAAATGTCTTTTCAATATTTTTTCAAAAGTGGACATGACCAAAACATATGAGTTAAAGATGCTGTTTCAGATTGACATCTATCGCAAATAGGATTTATATAAGAATAAAAATGAGCTAATTTATCCTTGGACATATGGGCCCTATGTACGACCTTAAATTGTATTAATGAATGTTTGGCACATTTTGATGATGTATTAACTAATTGAAGAATTCTATCCCAATTCTCAATAGGAATAATAAGATTAAGCTCTCTTTCCCAATCATTTTTTTGTCTTATAAAGGGGCTCTGAACGTACCTTCATAATTATTTTATAAAGTTTTGATATGCCCTTTTAGAAAAGGGTTTAATTCAAACAAACTCTCCAAAATATCTGAAGACACAAAATTTGGAAACGTAGGAAGTACAGTACTTAAAAAATGCCTAATCTGTAAATATCTAAAACAATGAAATCTAGGCAAATTATATTTGTTAGATAATTGCTCAAAAGACATAAAACAATTGTCCAAAAATACATCAGGAAATCTTAGTAATCCCTTAGTTTTCCAAGCCGAATAAGCTTGATCTATAATTGAAGGGTGGAAAAAACAATTAGAAACAATAGGAATAGTTAAAAGGAACTGAGTCAACCCAAAAAAATTCCGAAATTGAAACCATATATGTAAAGCATGTTTAACTATCGGGTTGTCAATTCGCTTCAGCAATTTAGAAAGAGCAAAAGGGAGAGAAGTCCCTAAAATAGAACCCAGAGCATAACCTGGGACCGATTTAATTTCCAAACTCACCCAATGAGGGCTAAAAGATCCATCCCAGTCTTTCAACCAACATAACCAATATCTAATATTAACTGCCCAGTAATAAAATCTGAAATTAGGTAATGCTAACCCACCTTCGTTCTTTGCCTTCTGTAAGTATATTTTACCTAACCTGGGATTTCTATTCAGCCAAAGATATATGGAAATTTTTGAATCAACATTAGTAAAAAAAGATTTCGGAATAAAAATTGGTACCGCTTGAAAAATATATAAAAACATAGGTAAAATAACCATCTTAATAGTATTAATCCTGCCTATCAGAGATAAAGATAATGGTGACCACTTAGTAAACAAGCATTTAATCTGATCAGTTAAGGGTAGAAAATTAAACCTAAATAAGTCTTTATGGTTTTTTGTGATTTTAATCCCTAAGTAAATAAAAGAGTCATTAACTAATTTAAAAGGTAAATTTCTATAAATTGGGACCTGTCTATTCAAAGGAAATAATTCACTCTTATTAAGATTTAACTTATACCCGGAAAACTCACAAAATTGAGCCAACAATGATAGAACGGCTGGAATAGATTCCTCAGGGTTAGACATGAATAATAATAAATCATCTGCATACAAAGATAACTTATGAATATCTGTCCCACGATTAATACCCGAAATATCCTGTGATTCTCTGATGGCAATAGCCAAAGGTTCTAAAGCAATATTAAATAATATTGGGCTAAGAGGACAGCCGTGTCTAGTGCCCCGATATAAGCGAAAAAAGGGAGATCTTTGATTATTAGGAAACACCGAGGCTACTGGAGTGTGATAAATCAGTTTAATCCAGGAAATAAATGTCGGACTAAAATTAAACTTCTCCATCACATTAAATAAGTAAGGCCATTCAACTCTATCAAATGCTTTCTCCGCATTTAATAAAATAACACATTCTGAAGTGCTATGTGAAGGAGAATAAACAATATTCAATAATCTCCTAACATTGAAAAAAAGAATAACGGTTTTTAATAAAACCGGTTTGATCTTCCGAAATAATTTGGGGTAATACCTTCTCCCACCTGGATGCCAGTAACTTGGAAAAGACCTTGGAGTCTACATTCAATAACGATGTTGGTCTATAGGATGCACAGTCAGTAGGGTCTTCATCTTTCTTCAGTATTAAGAAATGGAAGCTCTATAAAAAGATTGTGGCAAATTCCCCAATCTAATTGCTTCTTCAAAAACACTGCATAACCACGGAGAAAGAGTAGCGGACATTTTAAAAATTCTACTGTATACCCATCTGGACCTGGTGCTTTCCCAGAATTCACTGAGGAAATAACCCCTTTGATTTCTGCATCCGTAATACGATTATCCAATATTGAAAGATCATCTAATGATAATTTTGGAAAATTCAATTTCCCAAGAAAATCACACATGGTATTACGATCCTGAGGAAATTCAGAATGATACAGGGAGGTATAAAAATCTTGAAATGACTCATTTATCTCATCATGGTTAACTGTCAAATGCCCATTTTTCCTACGAATCTTAGTGATTTGACGTTTAACCAAAGCATTCTTCAACTAACTAGCTAACAGTTTACCTGATTTATCACTATGTATATAAAAATCAGATCTGGTTTTCATTAATTGATTTTCAATCGGAGATGTAAGTAATAAACTATGATCCGTTTGAAGTTCAACCCTTTGTGTGTAAAGCTCCTTACTAGGAGTGATGGAATATTTCTTGTCAATCTCTTTAATTTTATCAACCAATAAAAGAGTTTCCTTCTTAATGCGTTTTCTGTTTTATTAGAGTTGAATGACCAACAGAGTAAGAGATAATCTGTCCACGTATATACGCTTTAAAAGTGTCCCAAAGTGTTCCGCAAGAAATATCATCCGTGGAATTATTTGAAAAGAAGAAATCGATCTGTTCCTTCATAAATATAATAAAATCCGGATCTTGCAGTAAGGTAGAATCAAATCGCCATTGTCTAACGTTAGAACCTGTATCCGTAAATTTAATAGAAAGTTTTAATGGAGCATGGTCAGAGATGGCTTTAATATCATAATTACAGCCAATTACCGATGGAATAAAACAAGAGTCAATAGAAAATAATCAATTCCCGAATAAGAATGATAAACATGTGAGAAAAAAGAAAACTCTTTGTCGTTAGAATGCCGAAATCTCCAAATATCAAAAACTCCATTATCAGTCAAAAAGGAGTGAATACAAGTGGCCGACTTATTGGGTAAAGTCTGAATAGATATAGATTTGTCCATCAAAGGATTTAAACAACAATTAAAGTCACCATTCATTATTAACTTATATTCATTTAGATTAGGTAAATAAGTAAATAAGGACTGAAAAAAATCAGGACAATCCACATTTGGAGCATAAACATTGACCATAGCAACCTTTTTATTACAAAGTAAACCTGTAATTAACAAAAATCTACCATTCGGATCCGAAAAGATATCGTGTTGGACAAGTGCAATAGAGGAGTCAATAAAAATTGAAACGCCCTTTACTTTGGCATTCGAATTCGAATGATACTGTTGACCCCGCCAAGACCTAAAAAAGCGATATTTTTCCTCCTTCCTCACATGAGTTTCTTGTACAAAAATAATATGAGCATTGTCTTTGGAATAATTTGAAAATCTCCTTTCGTTTAATCGGATGGTTAAACCATTAGTATTCCAAAACACAAAATTAATGGTCTGAACTATATTTCTAAAATCAACCCTTTGGTATAAAAAGGGTTAACCAAATTATAAACTCATGCACCCGGAAGAGGAACAAAAATAGAGAGCGGACCCGGAAGTGACGACATCGTAGACATATTTGAAGTTCAAAACAGCCCAAATGAAAAAACTAAAACAATCTGGTAAAAGAAAAATAAAATTAGAAAACAGACCATCTCCCACACCCACAAGAAAAAGAAAAAAAGCCAAAATATGGCTAGAAAAAGGAAAAAGTGAGACTAAATCTACCCCCATAGCAGTGGAAGAACACTCCGTATACAAAGGATATATATATAAAATAACACCCAGACTTTAAAAATTATAATCACTATACTAAACCCACACTTCTTAATATACTTGGTTGTAAAAAAAAACCAAAAAGAATATAATCACTAAAAGCTTATTAATCGGGTTATAACCCAAACAAATCAAGAAATATTAAAACTGTGATAAGCGATGCATTGTAGGAAGAAGACGAGAGAAAAAAAAATAACGCCATCTTAAACAAAACCAAGAATATTTTTCCAAAAAAACATCATCTTAATAAAAAAGAATTCACCTTCGAAGGGTTAAAAATAATAGTCAAAAATATAGTATAATGGTTAAACTGTATAAAACAGATCGATTAATATGACGGAAACACACTGTAACTTAAATATAAAGTATAGGATAAACCTAAACCAATACCCAGAAACTAAATCTGGTTTGAGGAATCGAAAACCATATTACACGATCAGAATCACTCATTTATTAGAGATTAGTGTCTGCAGCAGTAGGGAAGTTCTCCTCCAGATAACTTCTCGCTTCAGATGTTAAAAGGAAAAGCTAGCGTGGAGCATTCGGCGGAGAGATTCTAAGCTTCGCAGGGTATAAGAGCGCAGGTTTTAGATTTTTCTCATAACATTCAGACATCAGAGGTTTAAAAATAATCCTTTTCTTCATAACTTCAGGACTAAAATCTTCAACCAAACGGAAATAGTAACCTTGAAATTTAACCATTCCTTCCCGCCGAGCCACACGAATATGTTGTTCTTTGTCGTGTACATAATGAAACCGGACAATTACAACCGAAGCTTTAGCTGGAGCAGTCGATGATCGACGCCTAATTCTATGTGCGCGATCAAGTTACGGAGGGTTATCTGGGAAAACCTACGGGAACGCATCTTTTAAAAGTTGAGCAAAATATTTCGAAGGGTCGCCTTTTTCTACGCCGTCTGGGAGACCAAGTATACTTAGGTTCTGTCTTCTGGACCGATTCTCAAAGTCGACACTCTTGGCTTTAAGTGTTTCCACTAGTTTAGTGGTCGAAATTAAATCTTGTTGCAATTTTTCAATTATCAAATCCCGTTTCCGAGCGTCTTCTTGCAGAGATGTGATAAGAACTTGCTACTGGTTAATTACTGAATCCGTCTTAACCATATAATCTTGAAAAGCCTTTATATCTTGTTTAAAAATTTGTTGTTGTTCAAAAATTTTTTTATCCAAAACTTCCAGAAACAATTCATAAGTTAATTCAGTGCGTTGCGGATTAGCTTGCTTCTATCCGTGACCGTTCGGGTTCCGCCCAGGTTGCCGTTCTTTAGATCGGAGAGACATTTCTGACTGCATATCCTCAAAAATTCACAATAAACTCTTAATGCTAAGTCCAAAAAAATAGCAAGAGTCTTTTAGTGTAGGTAAAAATAAGTTGAATAAGGGTGATCAAAGGTTAAAAAACTATAAAGGTTATGGAGCGAATCTGAAACAGTACTCACTCAATGAGCGTCACCCACTGACCTCAACTCTAGATATCAAAACGGGGCAGTGAATAGAAAACACACACTTCTGGAAGTAAATTTTGTTCGTATAAAAAATATACAAAATATTTGCATTAGTAAGAGAAATTCGAAATTCCGACATTCTTTTAGATTCCTAATCTCAAATATCAACAAAAAACAAATTTCTGTTTAGTTAAAATCAGTAATATTAATTAGAATAACTTTTGCTACTCCAATTTCTCTAACTAATTAGATCCAATGTTATTCACTATTTAAAGATTTACAGACTAATCTTTCCATTTTTTATCCCTAGTTACTTGGAAGCTAATCGAATTCCTATTCTTATGCATTATGGTTAACTTCAGTTGCAGTTCGTCAATACGTCTACAAACTCAAATTCAAAATTAATATATATACAGCTTAACTCCTTTCACAACAATTCTTCCACATGACAACTTTTAAACAAAGAAAATCTTGATCAATAACTTATCAAAGTCTTTGCAAAAATATTCAGTTCTTTCAGAAAATCAAATTCAGATCTTTTGAATGAAAATAAACATACAGCCAACCGCATTAAATCCTCTACGCCATTAAACATTTCATCCCCACACTGGTACTCTGACCTTGGTTGGCACACCATCTGGTTTCTTGGTTTGTTGCATGAAATAGTTGATCATCCATGGAAAGTCAATTCACAATACTTACACAAAAAATCTGACCTGTATACAACAGGCTTACAATCCATAAGTTTTTATGAATTGAAATTTCCAAACATTTCTCATTTGCAACATTACGGAACATAAATCATACACAAATTTCAAAGGCAGCTCCACTCAGTGAGTTGTAGAAAGAGAGTAGGCAAGTGGTATATCTATGGGACTGCATGGACCAAATTACTGCAACCACTCTATGGCTTTGGTTCTGGCCAAATATCTCATTTTAGAAGGAGTAGCTATGGCAGCCAATGATACGTCTGCTGGCTTAATACACAGTTGATGGGATTCGAAAAGTATAGACATTTCACACTCTTGTTACCAAAGTTTCATACATCCCTTGATGGTTACAGTAACATGCTTCACCTCATCCCCATGATGCAGCTTCGGAGCAGTGAGGGTTATGCAATCGTAACCAGCTTGTTAGTAACACTCAAAACAGCTGCATTGACAAGAGTCATTCCTATGGGCTGTGCAGTTCTGTGCACCTTTATCGTTCTAATTTCATTATCAGAGGAAGACACAGAATCAATATGATTCAGGGGCATAAACATATTGGCAAGCCACCTTCTAAATATATAGGCCCACAAAAGAGCACATCCAGCAAACTGACTCATGTAACTAAGGTGAAAAAATGTGTTATCAGTATTAGTGTCATGAGATACTACTGCACTTAGGCATAGATGCCAAGATTACCCAAAACATATAATGCATAGTGATTAATTAAGGTGGCAAATAGCAAAGAGATCAGTCCATCAGGACATCATCAATGTTCTTCAGGCTACATGCACCTCTTGCTTAACAGGTGAGGCATGTATCCACGTGGGCCTTCTTTGGATATGTATAACATTATATGTGGACAGTAACACTTGTAATGGACATTTTCAGTGGGGCTCCCGGTGGCTTCTTAGTCAGTAGGGTTTCAGCAGAACCCAATCTTCCAGCTTGTGGATGTGGCACTCAGTCTGCAGCATGATCCTCTGGATTTCAAGAACCTGTTGATGAGAAGTTTAAGAGATTCTCTTAGTGTTAGAGAATACTACACCCTATTTTCACTCATAGTATGGAAGTCTATCTGTTACTTAAAAAGGGAAGGTCAACTGGCAAGCACATGGGACATCCCAAAACAATCTTGTATGGAGACTGCCCTGTTGCACAGTTTGGAACACAGACCATAGACGTGAGGTATAGTGGAGGTGCCTCTGACCACTTTAACTCAATCTCGTTGCACAATTTAGCCAACTTGCATTTCAGAGTCCCGTGCTTTCTTTCAGCTGCTGCATAAGATTGAGGTAACTCAATCATTTGGGTAACTGCATAAAGTTGACTTGGACAAGTACAAATAAATCCTGGGGAAGGGCCCAGCAGAGCCAAATACCGGCATTGTCTTTCAGGATTATGCCTCAGTCAAATCATACAATTGCTGCTACTTTTCTTGCTATGGTCTATAAATTCTCGTTTTGAATTATGCCCATCAATGTTTACAGTTTTGCAAATAGTGTGCTTTCATCCATAAAGTCCTTTCAGCCGCTGATGTATCATGCTGTAATTTTACTCATCATCCTTATGTGATGCGTTGTTTCTGATGATCGTGGTCTTTGTCATGGTTGTCTTGACAATTTTTTTTTTTGCAGAAATGGCTTGCCATTGTCTTTTACTGGGCAGTGTTGCTACAAGATGGGTGATCACAGCAATTATCAATATTCTAGAGAAATGTCTGTCTGGTGTCAGTGATCACACAGCCAGGAATTGTGATATATGCACCAGCTGCTCATATGACCATCTACCAACATCTCCCATGTCTTCATGTGAGCCTGACTGGGGGCTAAGCAGGTGCGACACCTTGTCCAAGCGTGGCCTGCAGTCTAGTGGAGGGAAGGTGTGCCTTATGACTCCACCCTACTACCCATGATTGTCCTAGTTTATCAAAATAACTTGGGAAGTATTGGCAGCCTGATCACAAACGAGTGCTATGTGCCCTTGAAAATCTGCTGTTGTTACCTTAGCAAAGTGAGTTCGTTTGTTCCCTCCAGATATTTCATCCTTACTGTTAGTATGCGCCATATAGTCTAAAACATCAATCGCAGTAAAATCAGCAAATGTTCATAGTTAGTTCAGTGTTTTGTCAGAGTTCTGAAGAGGTGTGAAACCAATGTAGTTTCCTTAATTGCAAATTGTCACGTCCTACTCCGAAGGCTTAATAGATTTCAGTGCACCGGCTACAAGCTGTATTTTAAGGCAAACACAGGAGGGAAGGAAGATGTGCCGCTTCAGATGTTATGAGGTAAACACACCACATATCCACAGGACGTTTTCACTATATTTTCAGTATCATATTGGGAGGAAAAGCCATCAAAGAAAACATTCATGAGGGCTAATGTCAGGTGGCATTTTGCAACAGTTGGGATTAAATTTGTGCATATTGTTAAGTACAGTCGAACAGATATTTAAATTAATATTAATTAAATAATATTAGGAATGCTACGCCTGCCATTTATTTCTTTCTTATCTCCATTCAGGGCTGCAATGGTGAGACCTTACGTAAATTAAGGACTGCTTCATCGAGCACCTCTGCTCCAACAACCAACAGCGCAATTTAGCAATTGACAATCATATGAAATCCTTTCCCCATTCCTGGCCTGACATTTTCGTCCATGGTCTCCCCTTTTGCCAGAATGTGGCTACTCTCAAAATGGACTAACACTACCTCTTATTTCCTTTCCCTAGCCTCCAACTTGATGACATGAACATCAATTTATCCTTCCTGTAAATATTTTCTCTCCTTCCCTCTTCTATTCCCCACTCTGGCCTCTGACCTCTCCTCCTCCCCCTGGTGCTACTGCTTCTTCCCTTTCTCCTTTAGTCCACTCGCTTCTATCATATTCCATCTCCAGCCCATGGCATTTCCCAGACTTCTCTTAACTTATTAGCTTCTAGCTAGTCCACCTTCCACTCCCGGACCTTTTAAATTCTGGTGTCTTCCTCCTTCCTTTCTGGTCCTGAAGAATAGTCTCTGCCCAAAATTTTGACTGTTCATTCATTTCCATACATGCTGCATGACCTGAGTTTTTCCAGTATATTATGTGAGTTCCTCTGGATTTCCAGTACCTGCAGTTCGTCTTGCATTTATCATTTACAATTGTGTAGTGTATGGTGCTGCAATGGTGAAAACTGTTATCAAAGTTGCCTTGGGCTGAGTGCTGTTATGAGCCCTGTGGACAGGGAGATAAGCTTCTCGGGTTTTTGAGCACCTGAATTTACTGGTCAATATCTTAACTAGAGTTGTTAAGCCCATGTGTCTTCGGTTTAATCTTGTTAAGGTAATTGTGGCTGGCACATGTTGTCTGCAGTCTATGATCATTTAAAGAGTGGAGGGTGTGAGAGTTCCAGATCCAGAGAGAGATATATATATCATGGAGTTTAAGTGGGAAGAGGGACTAAGAATAGAAAGGTGATGGGTTGGAAGAGAAAGAAAGGAGGTGGGTCTAGTGTAGGTGGATTGGAAATTGAGGGAAGAGAAGTTGAGGAGAAGGACTGGAGGGCAAAATTGCTAAATGTTGTGCTAAGATTTGTGGGGGAAGGGGGAGTAAAGAAAATTAATCTGCTTAATCTAACAAAAATCATCAGAGGGCAAGTAGGGGAAGTGAGCCATGTGAGAATTTTAGTAGATGGAAACCTACTGATAGGAGTTAAAACTAAAGAGCAGATGGAGAAGGCAATTAAGGTGACTAACTTTGGGAAATTCAAAGTGTCTAGGGTTGTAAGAGTAAGGGTCAGTGTTTGCAAGGGGGTGATCTCTGGGGTCCTCCTTAGTGTTAATATGAAGGAGCTAGTGGAAAACTTAAGGTGAGGGATAGTTCAGTGAAGAGTGTGAAAAGAATGACAAGGGGAGCAGACAAAAGGGAGACTGAAACTGTTCTGGTAGAATTTGAGGATAAGGTGCCTCCAAAGGAGTTATATTTTGGATTTCTGAGATACAATGTAAGATAATATATACCAAAACCTTTGAGGCATTTCAATTGCCAGGAGTTTGGGCATGTGGCGAAAGTGTGCAAAGGAAAGATAAGATATTCAAGGTGTGGCGGAGAACATGAATATGGAAAATGTGGAGAAGAAGTGGGCCCAAAGTGCTGTAATTGTGGACGTAACCATAGTGTAGTGTGCTGGGGATGTGAAATAGTGGTGGAGGTGCAGCAGATAAGGGTGAAGGAAAAAGTCTCATGTGCTGAGGCAGTCAAGTCGGCAGGACAGAAGAAAATGAGTGAGGGAGGATGCAGCAAAGAGCAAGTGGCAGCTAAAGAAAGGCAAGATAAGAAGAATACATGGATAGATGAGAAGAAATTGGTGACCTTTATAGCAGGAGTGGAAAATGCAACTTGTGAGATCAAATCTAAAAAAGAAAGGATTCAGATTATTGTGAAAGCTGCAGAGCACCATTTGGGTACGAAAGGATTAAAATGGGAAGAGGTAAATGCTGACTCGGTACAGTCAATTCAAGGGACAGTATGTGTAGGTTGATATTACTAATAATGCTACTTCTTCAATGGAATGCAAGAAGCCTGATCGGACAAGATTTCAAGCAGTTTATAGCCAGTAGGAGAGAAAAGCCAGATGTTGTGTGTATCCAGGAGACCTGGTTAAAACCTAATTTAGATTTTGTTTTATAGACAATAGACAATAGGTGCAGAAGTAGGCCATTCGGCCCCTCGAGTCTGCGCCGCCATTCTGAGATCATGGCTGATCATTCACTTTCAATACCCAGTCCCTGCCTTGTCCCCATATCCCTTGATTCCCCTATCCATCAGATATCTATCTAGCTCCTTCTTGAAAGCATCCAGTGAATTGGCGTCCACCGTCTTCCGAGGCAGTGCATTCCACACCTCCACAACTCTCTGGGAGAAGAAGTTCTTCCTCAACTCTGTTTTAAATAACTGACCTCTTATTCTCAATCCATGCCCTCTGGTACTGGACTCTCCCAACATCTGGAACATATTTTCTGCCTCAATCCTATCAAATCCTTTAATTATCTGAAACGTTTCAATCAGATCCCCTCTCAATCTCCTCAATTCCAGTGTGCACAAGCCCAATCTCTCCAATCTCTCTGCGTAAGACAGCCCTGCCATCCCAGGAATCAACCTAGTGAATCTATGCTGCACTTCCTCAATTGCCAGAATGTCCTTCCTTAAACCTGGAGACCAAAACTGTACACAATATTCCAGGTGTGGTCTCACCAGGGCCCTGTACAAATGCAAAAGGACATCCTTGCTCTTGTACTCAATTCCCCTTGTAATAAAGGCCAACATTCCATTTGCCCTCTTCACTGCCTTTTGCACTTGCTCATTCACCTTCATTGACTGATGAACTAGGACTCCTAGGTCTCTTTGCATTTCTCCCTTACCTAACTCTACACCGTTCAGACAATACTCTGCCATCTTGTTCCTGCTTCCAAAGTGGATAACTTCACATTTATTCACATTGAATGACATTTATCAAGTATCTGCCCACTCACCCAGCCTATCCAAGTCTCCCTGTATTCTCCTAATGTCCTCTTCGCATGTCACACTGCCACCCAGTTTAGTATCGTCAGCAAACTTGCTGATATAGTTTTCAATGCCCTCATCTAAATCGTTGACATAAATCGTAAAGAGCTGTGGTCCCAATACAGAGCCCTGTGGTACCCCACTAGTCACCTCCAGCCAGTCCGAGAAACACCCATTCACTGCTACCCTTTGCTTTCTATCTGCCAACCAGTTTTCTATCCATGTTGAAACCCTGCCCCCAATGCCATGAGCTCTGATTTTACTCACCAATCTCCTATGTGGCGCCTTATCGAATGCCTTCTGAAATCTAGGTACACAACATCCACTGGCTTACCCTCATCTAACATCCTTGTTACACCCTCAAAAAACTCCAACAGATCAGTCAAGCATGATTTGCCCTTGGTAAATCCATGCTGTCATGGCCTGATCCTATTGCTGCCATCAAGATGTGCCACTATTTCGTCCTTAATAATGGACTCAAACATTTTCCCCATAACTGACGTTAGGCTAACAGGGCAATAGTTCTCTGTTTTCTCCTTCCCTCCCTTCTTGAAAAGTGGGATAACATTAGACACTCTCCAATCTTCAGAAACTGATCCTGAATCTAAGGAACATTAGAAAATGATTACCAATGCATCCACAATTTTCTGAGCCACCTCTTTTCGAAACCTCGGATGCAGACCATCTGGACCCGGGGATTTATTAGCCTTCAGTCCTACCAGTCTACTCATCACAGTTTCTTTCCTAATGTCAATCTGTCTCACTTCCTCTGATATCTTATGACCCTGGCCCATCCATACATCTGGGAGATTGCTTATGTCCTCCCTGGTGAAGACAGATCTAAAGTACACATTAAATTCTGTTGCCATTTCCCGGTTTCCCATAACAATTTCTCCCAATTCATTCTTCAAGGGGCCAACATTGTTCTTAACTATCTTCTTTCTCTTCACATAGCTAAAAAGCTTTTGCTATCCCCTTTTATATTCCTGGCTAGACTGAGCTCATACCTGATTTTTTCTCTCCGTATTGCTTTTTTAGTTAAGATCTGCTGTTCCTTAAAACTTTCCCAATCATCTGTATTCCCACTCATCTTAGCCCTGTCATACTTCTTTTTCTTTAATGCTATACAATCTCTGACTTCCTTTGTCAACCACTGTGGCCCCTTCCCCCTCTTTGAATCCTTCCTTCTCATTGGAATGAACTGCTTTTGCATCTTTTGTATTATCCCCAAGAATATCTGCCACTGCTGATCCACTGTCTTTCCTGCCAGGGCATCCGCCCATTTAACTTTGGCCAGCTCTTCCCTCATGGCTCCGTAGTCTCCTTTATTTAATTGCAACACTGACACCTCTGATCTGCCCTTATCCCTCTCAAATTGTAGATAAAATCTTATCATGTTATGATCACTACTTCCTAATGGCTCCTTTACTTCAAGATCAATTATCAATTCCTGTTCATTACACATCACCAAGTCCAAAATAGCCTCATTCCTGGTTGGCTCAAGCACAAGCTGTTCCAAAAATACATCCCTTTGACACTCCACAAACTCCCTATCCTGGGATCCAGCACCTACCTGATTCTCCCAGTTCACCTGCATGTTGAAATCTCCCATAACGACTGCATTACCTTTAGCACATGCCAATATTAACTCCCTAATCAATTTGTACCCAAATTTGGGGGCCTGTACACAACACCCATTAGGGTCTTTTTACCCTTACTGTTCCTCAGCTCAATCCACACAGACTCTACTTCCCCTGTTCCTAAGTCACCTCTTGTTAAGGACTGAATCTCATTCCTCACCAACAGGGCCACCCCACCCCCTCTTCCCATATTTCTGTCTCTACGATAGCACGTATACCCCGGTACACTCAATTTCCAGGCCTGATCCCCTTGCAGCCATGTCTCCGTTATCCCAACAATATCGTAGTTCCCCATTTTCATCTGAGCTTCAAGCTCATCTGTCTTATTTCTGACACTACGCGCATTCAAGTATAGAATTCTTAGCCCATTCCTCCTCTCTTTGCTTAAAACACTGTCTATTGTACCTAACCCAGCTCCTTGAACTTCCATCAGGCTAATTGCACCTTGAATTATGACCTTCTCAAGATCACCCAAACCTTCTACACATTTAACCCCATGCTCCTTCTGACCAACCCTCTGTACATGTAACTTTTCCAACACATGTTCTGTCTCACCTTTCTCCTTTACACAATTAATATTTGGGGAACGTGTATTCCCCACCTGTCCCTTATCCTTCATCATATCATCTTCTCTCGTAATCTGGATCACTGCCCCCTGCACATCTAGTTTAAACCCCCCCCCCACCCCGAGCAGCACTGGCAAACATTCCTGCAAGAATGTTAGTCCCCTTCCAGTTCAGATGTAGACCGTCCCTTCGAAACAGATCCCAATGTCCCTGGAACAAAGACCAATTATCCAAAAACCTGAGCCCTTCCTTCCTGCACCATGCTCTCAGCCTCGTATTAATGTGCATAATCATTCTATTCTTCGCCTCACTCGCACGTGGCACAGGTAGCAATCCCGAGATTGTCACCCTGGAGGTCCTGCCTTTCAGCTTCACTCCTAACTCCCTGAACTCTCTAAGCAGGACCCCCTCACTCACCTTACCTACATCATTGGTCCCTACATGGACCACTACATCTTGGTTCATACCCTCATTCTCAAGAATAGCCTGCACCCGATCTGAGATGTCTTGGACACTGGCACCAGGGAGGCAACATACCATCCGAGACTCCCGATCTGCCCCACAAAATCTCCTATCTGCCCCCCTGACTATAGAATCCCCTAAAACTATCACTCTCTTCTCATCCCTCCTCTCCTTTCTAGTTGAGGGTTCAACCTCTGTGCCAGAGGCAGGACCACTACAACTCATTCCTGGTAGGTCATCCCCATCAACAGTATCCAGTACGGTATACTTATTGTTAATAGGAATGGCCGCAGGGGTGCTCTGCCTGCTCCCTTTGCCTCTCTGGACCATCACTCATCTGTCTACTTCTTGGATTTTTGGTGTGACTACCTCCAGATAACTCCTACCTATCTCTGCCTCTGCCTCCCGAATGATCCGTAGTTCATCCAGCTCCGGCTCCAACTCCCTAACCCGGGCTGATAGGAGCTGCAGCTGGACGCACCTTTTGCAGGTGTGGTCATCAGGGACAACTGTGTTGACCCTGACTTCCCACAAACTGCACACAGAGCACAGCACTGCTCTGACTGTCTCCCCCATACCTGAACTGGATTAATAAAATAAGTCTAAAAAGCACCGAGCGACCTTACCTTCTACCCCTCAACAAGCAATCACACAGGCTTACCAAAGTCCCCTTACGCCGAAGCCCACTTAGCCAAAGCCCAGGACTCTGCTTCCACGGACTCCGCTGCCCACTCGACGCATAAGGTTATGGTTATATGGTTATGAGGCAGTAAGGCAAGACAGGAGAAAGGGGGGAGGAGGAGGATGTGCAAATTATGTAAAGCAAGTTATTCCTTATAGAACACTAGGTATAGGAAGTGAACAAGAGTATGTGGTAGTAAAAGTATGGGCTGAAAGGAAAGATTTGGTGATTGTGAGTTATTATAATCCATGCAAAAGACTACAGTTAAACAAGCTTGAGGAGATTGAAGGGCAGAATAGTAGTAACGTTGTTTGGTGTGGTGATTTTAAAGGACATAAAGGAGTATTTAGTGTGCCTAAATGATGGCAATAGTACTGCAATTGATGTTAATGCAGTTAAAGAGTGTGTGCTTGATCTTACATTAGTATCAAACTCTATTGCATCAGTATGTGAGTGGTTAGTGTACCAAGGAGGAACTGCAGGGAATGATCATTACCCAATCTGGTGCAAGATAAATATTTCTACCTCATTGGTCACAGAAAATACAGGTGGGAAATGGATCCTTGAGAAAGCCAATTGGGAGAAATTTCTGGAAAAAAGTGATAGATATCTAAGTCAGGTCAGTGATGAGATGGACATAAAACACATCAACATATTAAAACAAGGTATAATATCAGCGGCATTAGAATTTCCAAAAGTAAAAGAGTAACAAAGAAGAGAGTAATACCATGGTGGGATGATAATTGTAAGGAAACAGTGAGAAATAGAAATAAGTCTTTAAAATTGGTTAAAAGAACTCATAACTTCCAACATATGATTCAGTACTAACAAGCTCAGGCAGTAGTAGTAAGGAGGACAATAAGACATGCTAAAAGGATGCACTGGAAAAAGTATTTGTGATTCACTCGGAAACACAACCCAAGTAGGAGTGGTGTGGGGGATGATAAAAGAATGGAGTGGACAGGAGAGAGTGGAGGTACCCAGTTCTGGTGGATGGAAATGTGACTGCAGTAACAAATAAGGAAAAGGCAGAGTTTTTGGCAGGTACTTTTGTTATGGTACGTAACTCTGATAGTTTGTCTAAGAAAGGAAGAAGAGGTAGAGAGAGAACAAAAGCTGAAAATATGGAGGCTTTATGTAGGAAAACTAACCTTGATAGTGTGCAAGATGTCTCTTTCAGCATGGGAGAATTAAGAAAGGCACTAGATAGAACAGGAAAGACTGCACCAGGTAAAGATGAAATATGTTAGAGAATGATAAAACACCTGAGTGAAGGAAGTCTGAAGAATCTACTGTTTCTGTATAACAAAGTCTGAGATGAAGGGAGAATACCAGAGAGCTGGAAAGAGGCAATAATTATTCCAATAAGGAAACCTGGAAAAGATGCCAGCAGGCCAGGAAATTACAGGCCAATTGCCTTGATGTCTCATGTATGTAAACTTATGGAAAACATGATAAACGAGAGGTTAGTGTACTTCCTGGAAAGTAGAATGGTGGCTACATATCAAAGCAGGTTCAGAAAAGGAAGGAATACTATGGATCCAGTGGTGTGTCTAGAGGACAAAATAAGAAAAACACAAGTAAATAAGGAGACAGTGATAGCAGTTTTTTTTTGATGTTGAGAAAGCTTATGACATGTCATGGAAGGAGGAGCTCCTAATCAAGCCACATTTAATGGGAATCAGGGTGGGGCAATGTTCAATTGGGCTAAGGACTTTTTACATGGGAGAACTATTTGGGTGAAGATAGGATCAGAGCTATCAAGCCAGTATGTTGTAGAAAATGGGAGGACTCAGGGGAGTGTAGTGAGACCAAATTTATTCTCCATTTTGATAAATGATGTATTCGTAAATATACCAACAGAATTGGGGAGGTCATTGTTTGCAGATGACGGGGCTTTGTGGAAAAGACGGATAAATATTGAACATATAGTTATGAAAATACAAGATGGAATTAATCAAGTTGAAGAGTGGCGGACAAAGTGGGGTGTTAAATTTTCAGTGGCAAAGACAAAAACCATGTTCTTTACAAGGAAAAAGCTCAGGGGATTTAATTTGACTCTGTATGGAAGTAACCTGGAGAGAGTTGAAAGTTTTTGGTTTTTGGGAGTGTACATTGACTTGAGATTAACATGGATAGATCATGTTAGATATGTAGTTACTAAATGTAAAAATATGATAAATGTCATGAGGTGTTTTGTTGATTTGGAATGAGGTCCTGATTTTGCATCACTGTTGTATATTTATGTAGCATTAATAAGATCTAGATTAGACTATGGAAGTATTTTATATGGGTCAGCAGCAAAATCTGTGTTAGCAGAACTGGATATCCTGCAAACTGGGGCTCTAAGGGTGTGATTGGGAGCTGTTAAAACTTCCCAAGTGTGTGCACTCCAAGTTTAAGCAAATGAAATGCCATTGGGACTGCGACATAAACAGCTGGAGGCCAATTACTGGATAGACGAAAGGGGGCATGGCGATAGCCATCCTACAAAAAGGGTTTTGCAGACATGCTGGGAGAAGGAATGGACACAAAAAAAAGTTTTAGCTGCACAGGAGAGCAAAAAGCAAAAGATATGGGTGTATATGATAAAGAGTTTTGTCCAAGTGTGGTGTGGCCTGTCAGACCTTTCTATGTATTAGAAAATCCCTCTGTAGATTTGGAATTGCTCAAGATTAAATGCAGTAAAAAAATGGCTGATATACTCAGGGAATATCATAGGTATAGGGAATGTAACTATAAAGAGGTACAGATTTTTACAGATGGATCAAAGGAATCCAGAAACAGGTGCAACAGGGTCTGCAATTGTTGTGCCAAGATATCAAGTGGAAAATAGCAAGAGAATGCCAGATTGCTTGAGCGTTTATGCAGTTGAAATGTTTGCCATATTGTTAGCACTAGATTGGAATGAGCAGGTTGATTGTAATAATATTGTGATATATAGTGATTCTGTATCGGCCCTTGCAAGCATTAAAGCGGGTACAGCTAGAGGACACCAGGATCTGCTTTATGAAATCCTGTTTGCAAATTCAAGACTGGTTAGACAAGGCAAAAGCACATTCGAGTATTGTGGGAAATGAGACAGCAGATAAGCTGGCAAAAGCAGCAGTCAAAAAAGGATCTGTAGAAATCAATATTAAACTATCAAAGTCAGAAGCGAAAAGCATAGTGTGGAGAAGGATAAATCAACAGTGGCAGCAGCATTGGGATAGAGCAATAAAAGGAAGACATTTACATTCAATTCAGTACAGTAGACATGGGAAGGAGTAGGAGAATAAAGCGGAAGGAGCAAGTAATTATAAGTAGACTGAGAATTGGGCACAACACCCTTAATGGTACTCTTGCCATCATAAATAAACACCCAACAGGTTTTGCGATCTATGTCAGGAGACCGAAACAGTAGAGCATATCCTTATTTCATGCAGTACGTTTGAACAGAAAAGACAACAAATGCTACAGTTACAATGCTACAATTACGCAAAATAGGACTGGTAGAGAACGGTGTTAAAGGTTTATTGGAATGTGGGGAGGAAATGGTTGTTTAGTTTTTTTCTAAGGGCAATGGGACTGGAAAGATGACTTTAGGCAGTCAAGTGAATTGACAATGAGAGACAATAAATCCTGAAGATGGCAGTAATGCAACAGTATGGATGCCAATTGCCTTAAAAACTCAAGGAAAAAGAAGAAGACTGCAATAGTGGAGTGTTCCTGGCAGTTAGTGGTGCTGGCAGTGAATGGTGTGGGGATGTTGGGGGAGGATCTGAGAAAGGAAATGGAGGGTTTGGGTGAGGGTAGGTTAGTGGGGACAGGATGTAATGAAGTTAAATCTTGATATGGAAAAAGGAACAATATTGGATCAATTTCAAGTGATGGAGTGGAAGGGCAGGAAATATTGAAAAAGAAAGAAAAGAAGACTTCATGGTATTTATTAAATTTGATTGGGAACAGCTGCCCTATATCAATCACATGAAATTAACTACAGATTTAAAATTGACGATTGAGAATATAAATTGTGCTTGTACTTTAAAAGGAGGGAAGGTGTTAATTGTTCGTGAGGATTAAAAAGCATTGTGAGAAGGCATTGTGATTGAGAACCTTACTTGACAAACAGATAGTATCTATGTTGCCTAATGAAAATAGAGGTGTTAGGGGTGTTATAACAGATGTTTCAGTGGAGATTTTGATAGATGAGGTCAATGTCATTTAATCTGATGCTTGGCTAAGGAGGTAAAGCGATTGTAAGTAGTCATGGATGGGGAAGGTTGGGGAAGTTTATATTGATCTGTTTTCATGAAGTGAAGCTCCCTGATAAAGTTAGTTTGGGGTATGTTAGTTATAATGTACAAGCTTACATTTCACCCCCACTTAGATGTTAGAAACGTCAAAGTTTTGGGCCTGTTGCAGTAGTATGTCATGGGAAGCTAAGATGTAGAAAATGTGGCAAGTAACATAAGTATGAAGATTATGAAGGAATAAAGATTAATCATTGTAAATATGGAGGAGAACTTAGTACAGATTATAGAGGATGTGAAATGCTTAGGAAGGCAGCTGAATATCAATAGGTCGAAGTAGATTTTGGTGTAACTTGTGCAGAGGCTATGGCAAAATTTAATCCAAATGCTGATAAAGCATTACCAATCAGAACAGAATGTGACGTCAGTGCCTATTTGTCGGCCTTCTGGTCCTCTTACTAAACATATTTTACGAGTTGATAAATTGCAGTTTGTGATGTTCATAACCTTAAGACAAAGGAATAGAATTAGACCAACTAAGCCCTTCAAGTCTGCTCTGCCATTCAATCATGGCTGATGCTTTTTTTAACCATTTAAACCCAATTCCGGCCTTCTCCCCATAACCCTTAACACCATGTCAAGTAAAGAACCTATCAATCTCTGCCTTAAATGCACCCAGAGGCTTGTTCTCCACAGCTGCATGTGGCAACAAACTCCACAAATTCACCAACCTCTGGCTAAAGAAATTTGTCAGGATCTCTGCTTTTAAAGGGCACACCTCTATTCTGAGGCTGTGCTCTCTTGGTCTGGACTCTCCTGCCATGGGAGCATTCTTTCTACATCTACTCTTTCTAGGCCTTTCAACATTCAAAATGTTTCTATGAGATGCCCCGCTCCCCACCCCCCCCCCCCCCACCGCCCGCCATACACCCTTCTGAATTCTAGTGAGGACAGTCCCAGTGCCATCAAACGTTCCTCTCATTCCTGGAATCATCCTTGTGGACATCCTCTGGACCCTCTCTAATACCAGCACATCCCTTCTAAGATGAGGGGCCCAAAACTGTTCACAATACTCAAGGTGAGGCCTCAGCAGTGCCTTATAAATGCAAAGCAGATGTGTTTAATTGTAGTGCTTAAAAATCTAGTCATATTGAGAAAATTAAAATTATTGGGAAAGCTGCATGGAAAG
This sequence comes from Hypanus sabinus, assembly GCF_030144855.1. NCBI lineage: Eukaryota > Metazoa > Chordata > Chondrichthyes > Myliobatiformes > Dasyatidae > Hypanus > Hypanus sabinus. The sequence goes on from NC_082731.1 coordinate 9,845,564, forward strand.
TATTTGGTATAACAAGTGTTGTGTGGGAAGCTGTAAATGAAGCTGTGATGGGTGGGGTATCTGTATTTCAGTCTCCTTGTGAAGGTACATAATGGGCATAAGAATATTGCAATAGAATGAGAGAAGCCTGTTTTCCAATGGTCAAGATTTTAAGAAGTTTATTTTTGGTTTATAACATTTATCAAATATATTCAGGAAACCTGGTTGTTATTACATTTAAGGTTTTTTTTTCCTTACAGGATTATTAGGTATGATAGACTAGTTGATATAAAGGGTGGTGTTACAAGTATTTTAAGGAAAGTGATAAGACATAGAGTTGTGGACATAAATGAAGTATATGAGGCACTTGGAACAGACGTATTTGATTCAACAGGTAGGTGCATTAAAGTGGTAAATTCTTATAACCCTTATGAAAAGTCCTTGATTTTGATGGAAAGCACAGGTATCGCTAGCTCACTAAGGGTCGAATGGTGTGGGGATGTTATTGCAGATAGTTCACTGTGGGGTTGTTTGCAGAATAATGGCAATGGTTTGATTGTAGAAGTAATTTTTAGATATTTCACATCTTGTGTCTTAATGATGGGAGGGGAATGAAACTTAATGTTCATAGCAGTTATGAAACTGCTATATATTTAACATTAGTTTCAATCATTCTGGCTGGACTGAGTGAGAGATGTCATGAGAGATCAAATATCGGAAGTGATCATTTTCCTATATAAAACAGTAAGATATTGGAGCAGAAGTAGGCCATCCAGTCCATTGAGTCTGGTCCACCATTCAATCATGGCTGATCCAATTCTTCCAGTCATCCCAACTCCCTTGCCTACTCCCCATACACTTTGATGCCCTGGCTAATCAAGAAATAGCAATTAATAAGGATGAACAGTGGGCAAATAGATTTGAGGTTTTGAAGCTGTCAGTAGCTAAAACACAAGTTGTATGTTTTACTAAGGCAATCAACAAACTTACTTAATTTGAAGTTATATAGTCAAACTCTTGAAGTGTCAGTGATAAGATTTCTTGGCATGTGGCTAGATAATAATCAGACATGAAAGTACCATATCGATTAAATAATTGAGAAATGTAAAGGGACATTAAATCTCCTCCGGTGTCTATATGGATATTCTTGGTGTGCTGCATTAAAATCTCCGTTGACCATGTACATTTGTTCAATCGGATCTGTACTTGATTATGGCTGTGTGGCTTATGGATCAGCGTCATCTTCAAATTTAAAATGTTTGGATCTGATACAACCACTGGCTTTAAGACTGTTGTGGCAGAGTAAGCCTGTTTCCTGTTTAAGCTTTGCTGCTTGAAATGGGGCGATTACCTTACAGTTACAGAGGTTGAAGTTGTTGGTAACATATTGGATTAATTTGAAGGGGCAGAGGAATGATCACCATGTTAAAACTGTGTTGGAAGACAATTGAGAACATCACAAAAGGAGTGTTTTTAGTTTTGTGTTTATAGTTTTTCTCCTTATGCTCTGAATATGGGTCTGCTAAATTATAAATTATGTCTCACCGCAGCTTTCTCAGTAACTCCACCTTGTTTAATTCAAATGACTTTAATTGATTTTATGTTGCATGATTTAATGAAGTCTAAGGTTCATGATATGCCTGTGAGTCTGTTGATTCATCAATATGTTAAGGAAGATTATTAAGATATGTTAAACTCTTTTTTTACTGAGGGATCAAAAGATAATTTGGCTGGGGATGTTGGTGTGACTGTTTTTGTGCCTGAATTACAGGTGGCAATCAAGAAACGTCTTACTAACCATTTCTCAGTATTAATGGCAGAATTGATTGCCATCATTTTGGGCTTGCAGTGGGTGGAGGAAACTGTCCTTGCAAAGTTATAATTTGAATTACAGAAACATAGAAATCCTACAGCACAATACTGTAGAGCACCTTTGGCCCACAAAGTTGTGCCGAACATGTCCCTGCCTTAAAAATTACTAAGGTTACACATCACCCTCAATTTTTCTAAGCTCCATGTACCTATCCAAAAGGTTCTTGATAGATCCTGTCATATCTGCCTCCAACACCATTGCTGGCAGCCCATTCCACGCACTCACCTCCACTCTCTGCATAAAAACGCTTAACCCTGACATCTCCTCTGTACCTACTCCCAAGCACCTTAAACTTGTGCCCTCTTGTGGCAGCCATTTCACCCCTGGGAGAAAGCCTCTGACTACCTATGGGATCAATGCCTCTCATCATCTTATACAACTCTATCGCTCCACGTTTCATCCTCCGTCGCTCAAAGGAGAAAAGGCTGAGTTCACTCAAACTGTTTTCATAAGGCATGCTCCCCAATCCAGGCAACATCCTTGTAAATCTCCTCTACACCCTTTCTGTGGTTTCCACATCCTTCCAGAAATGAGCACAGTTCTCTAACTGGGGTCTCACCAGGACCCTACACAGCTACAACATTACCTCTCAGCTCCTAAATTCAATTCCAGGATTGATGCCTTCTTACACCATATGCCTTCTTAACCAGAATCAACCTGCACAGCTCCTTTGACATCCTATAGACTCAGACCCCAAGACCCCTCTGGTCCTCCACAGCACCAAGAGTCTTTCCATTAATATTATATTCTGCAATCATATTTGACCTACCAAAATGAACCACATCACACTTATCTGGGTTGAACTCCATCTGCCACTTCTCAGCCCAGTTTTGCATCCTATCAATGTACCGCTGTAAACTCTGACAGCCCTCCACACTATCCACAACACCTGCAACCTTTGTGTCATTAGCATATTTACTAACAAAACCCTCATCTAGATCATTTATAAAAGTCACGAAGAGTAAGTGTCCCAGAACAGATCACTGAAGCACACCACTGGTTACCGATCTCCATGCAGAATATGACCCATCTACAACCACTCTTTGCCTTCTGTGGGCAAGCCAGTTCTGGATCCACAAAGCAAAGTCCCTTGGATTCCATGCCTCCTTATTTTCTCAATACGCCTTGCTGGGGTACCTTATCAAATGCCTTGCTGAAATCCATATACTGCATCTACAGCTACTGCTATTCCTTCATCAATGTGTTTAGTCACATCCTCAAAAAATTTAATCTGGCTAGTAAGGCACAACCTGCCCTTGACAAAATCATGCTGTCTATTCCTAATCATATTATACTTCTCCAAATATTCATAAATCCTGCCAACTTACCAGCCACTGAATGGAGACTCACTGGTCTATAATTTTGTACTTCATTTCTGGAATATGGGAGCAACATCTGCCATCCTCTGGAACCTCTCCCATCCCCATCGATATTGCAAAGATCATCGCCAGTGGCTCAGCAGTCACCTCCCTTGTCTCCCACAGTAGCCTGGGGTATATCTCATCCGGTTCTGGCAACTTATCCAACCTCCAGAAACACACACAAAATGGTGGTGAGATGCAACAGGCCAGGCAGCATCCATAGAAAAAAGTACAGTTGACGTAAGGATAAATAAAGGAAGAGATATTAAGAGATTTGAAAGGAGGAGGGTGAGAACCAAAATGATAGAAGATGGGAGGCGGACCGATGAAGCTAAGAGCAGGAAAGTTGATTGGTAAAAGGGATACACAGCTGGAGAAGGGAGAAGATCATGGGACAGGAGGACTGAGAGAATAAAAAGGGAGAGGGGAGCACTAGAGGAAGATGGAGAGCAGATAAGGAGTTATTGTGAGCAGGACAGAGAGAGAAAGAGAAAAAAAAGCGGGGGGGGGGATAATAAATTAATAAATAAGGGATGTGGTAAGAAGGGGAAGAGGGGCATTAACGGAAGTTAGAGAAATTAATGTTCATGCCATCAGGTTGGTGGATACCCAAATGGAATAGAAGGAGTTCATTTTAAGAGCAGAGGAACCCAAGGATTGACATATCAGAGTGAGAATGGGACGTGGAATTAAAATGTGTGGCCACTGGGAAATCCTGCTTTCTCTGGCGGACAGAGCATATGTGTTCAGTGAAATGGTCCCCCATTCTGCGTCGAGAATCACCAATATATAGAAGGCTGCACTGGAACACCTGATGCAGTATATCACACTAGCCAACTCACAGGTAAAGTGTCAGCTCACCTGGAAGGACTGTCTGGAGCACTGAATGGTGGTGAGAGAGGAAGTGTAACGGCAGGTGTTGCATTTGTTCCGCTTACAAGGATAAGTGCCAGTAGGGAGATTGGTGGGAAGGGATGGGGTGGGGGGGGGACACACAAATAGACATGGGAGTCATGTAGTGAGTGATCCCTGCAGAAAGCAGAAAGAGGGGGAGAGCGAAAGATGTGTTTAGTGGTGGGATCCCACTGGAGGTGGCGGAAGTTATATGTTGGACCTCGAGGCTGGTGGGCTGGTAGGTGAGGATATGGGGAATCCTATTCCTAGTGGGTGGCAGAAGGACAGGGTGAGAGCAGTTGTGCATGAAATGGAAGAGATGTGTTTGAGAGTAGAGGTGATGGTGGAGGAAGGGAAGCCCCTTTCTTCAAAAAAGGAAGACATCTCCTTCATCCTGGAATGAAAAGCCTCATCTTGAGAGCAGATGCGGTGGAGTTGGAGGAATTTTGAGAATTCCAACTTGATGCTTTCCAAAAGCTCCAGCACATCCTCTTTCTTAACATCTACATGCTCAAATCTGTCTACATGCTCAAGCTATATCTACGTGCACAAGCTTGTTCAAATTCTTTTTTGGCTTTGACTAGTATTAAAACAGGTTATTCTAGTAGTAGGTTAGATTAACTGTTGGGAGCTCTTAAAACATTATTTCATATTCAAAGTATTGGTTTACATGTTTATTTCTCATGGGTCCTTGCACATAGTTGCTGAGGGGAGTTTTGTTAGGACCGGCGTCCCAGCTTCTGGAACCATCTGGAATGCATTTGAAAATATTTATTCACACGTTCCACACATTAATTAACACTACTGCCTCCTTTTGGACACTGCGATCTACAGTGAGAAAAACATTTTTGTTCGGCTCCTTTAAGAAGTACATCAGTTCAAGGTATATTTGAAGTAACAGTTCGCTCATGCCGTCTGCATCCTTTTGCCTCCTGTCTCCTGTAGTGCTGTTAGGAACAGGCACCTGGGGCAGGACGCAGGCTGATGCCGGCCTTACCGAGTAATCATGAGGCAACATTTGGCACGTCCTCGTTGAAACAGAGGAAAGAGAAGTCAGGGGTGCAACGCTCATCTTCAGAATCTGCTGCTAATTATTTGTTTTGAAACAGAGGTAGACACTGTTATCTTTTGCCTGCTGTTCCTCTGCTTTTTAATTATTTAGCTTTTACTCACATTGTCTTTTGTTTACAAGATTCATCTCAATGATTTCACATTTCACATCTGCATTCAACAATCTACAGCCTTCCCACATTCTCCTTTCTCTAACAATGGCTGTAGGCACTCACTTAGCCCATTCCAACCCATACATTGTAGTTATCATCCTTAATTGCATGAAAAGTAAATTGAAACAAATGATGATATATTGAATGCTCCTTATTTTTTGGATGTATTTCACATCATTCTGTTTTTACATTCTCATCTGTCTCCGGCATCCACTACCGTATAAAGAGAATCTATGTTCAAGGCTAATTACCCACAGCCACTTTCATTCTCACCTATCTGTCTGCATTGGCAATGTTGGCACCGGCGGTCTCACTTTAAAGCAAAGAAGAGAAAATCTGCCGATGCTGGAAATCGAAGCACGCACACAAAATGCTGGAGGAGCTCAGCAGACCAGGCAGCATCTATGGAAATGTGTACAGGACACCGATGAACGGTCTCGGCCCAGAACATCGACTGTACTGTTTTTTTTTTCCATAGATGCTACCTAGCCTGCTGAGTTCCTCTGGCATTTTGCGTGCGTCACTTTAAAAATTTGACTAAATACTGCTATAGTCATCCTTTCTTGGATGTTGCATTTAACGCTTGCCTTACCGTGACTTCCACAGTATGCAGAGGCCACAATACGCAATGTGTTCCCACCTGGATTGTTGAGCCCATAATCACGCTATCACTGAATATGTTTCTCGCTCCTATCTTCCCGGTGTCCTTTCATCTCAGTCAGGGGACAGAGTGGCCAGGGGTTGTTGCATTCACCGTGGGCAGAAAATTGCATTACCAAAACTCGAAAGCTGCCTGTCTGCTCACATTGGAAGAACAATGTAGTGCTTGTATGTATCTCTCGGTCTTTACTTACATCGGTAGACCAATTTGATTTGGAAAGTTTTAGCATTTCTAATAGAAAAAGATGATGGCCTTGAGATGGGTCAATTATCTGCGCAAGTACTGGCTCCTTGTACAGCTGTTTAAATAAAGCAACCTGATGGAGCTCACGTACTCCCGCCATAGTAGCGGAATAACATCCCAATTCCTTTACGGCAGGATGAAAACCTTTCAGCATCCTTGAAACCCAGGAGAAGCTAAAATCTGATCCTTTTGCCCTTCAAACAAGAACTTGTCTTGAATCACCCGAGGCCCCAAATCACGGGAAAATATATTATCTCGGCACTAGATGGTATGCTTGTCGCTGTTATAACTGATACTATTTGTCTTTTACTTGAGATATGTTACTGTCAAAATGTCAACAAAAGGAATGCTGTAAAATGCTCATGGACTGCTTTTTAACAACTGGAAATTCTGTCTGATTTTCTCTTACTGATTACATTTTCATATATATTTCACTATTCAGTGATATGGATAAAGTAGAACCAGAATGCTATTTAAAGCTGCATGTTGAATAAAGGAAATAAGTTAGGGATTTCAATCATACAAACAGCTTTCTTTGAGGCTGAAGACCAATCAAATCATATTCTGGATAATTGGACGCATTCCGAAAGAACAGGACTAATAAACTAGCATAATTAATTTTATAGACAATAGACAATAGTAAATAGGTGCAGAAGTAGACCATTCGGACCTTCGAGCCTGCACTGCCATTTTGAGATCATGGCTGATCAATTACCATCAATACCCGGTTCCTGCCTTGCCCCATATCCCTTGATTCCCCTATCCATAAGATACCTATCTAGCTCCTTCTTGAAAGCATCCAGAGAATTGGCCTCCACTACCTTCCGAGGCATTGCATTCTAGACCCCAACAACTCTCTGGGAGAAGAAGTTCTGCCTTAACTCTGTCCTAAATGACCTACCCCTTATTCTCAAACCATCCCCTCTGGTACTGGACTCTCCCAGCAAGTGGAACATATTTCCTGCCTCTATCTTGTCCAATCCCTTAATAATCTTATATGTTTCAATCAGATCCCCTCTCAAACTCCTTAATTCCAGCATGAACAAGCCCAGTCTCTCTAACCTCTCTGCGTAAGACAGTCCAGACATCTCAGGAATTAACCTCGTGAATCTACGCTGCACTTCCTCTACAGACAGGATGTCCTTCCTTAACCCTGGAGACCCTGGAGACAATACTCCAGGTGTGGTCTCACCAGGGCTCTGGACAAATGCAAGAGGATTTCCTTGTTCTTGTACTCAATTCCCTTTGTAATAAAGGCCAACATTCCATTAGCCTTCTTCACTGACTGCTGCACCTGCTCATTCACCTTCAGAGACTGATGAACAAGGACTCCGAGATCTCTTTGTATTTCTCCCTCACCCAACTCTACACCGTTCTGATAATAATCTGCCTTCCTTTTCTTACTCCAAAAGTGGATAACCTCACACTTATTCACATTAAACCCCATCTGCCAAGCATCTGCCCTCTCACGCAACCTATCCAAGTCACCCTGAATTCTCCTAACATCCTCATCACATCTCACACTGCCACCCAGCTTAGTATCATTAGCAAATTTGCTGACGTTATTCTCTATGCCTTCATCCAAATCTTTAACGTAAATGGTAAACAGCTGTGGTCCCAATACCGAGCCCTGTGGCACCCCACTAGTCACCACCTGCCATTCTGAGAAACACCCTTTCACCGTTGCCCTTTGCTTTCTATCTACCAACCAGTTTTCTATCCATGTCAATGCCTTCCTCCCGAAGCCCTGGGCTTTGATTTTCCTCACCAATCTTCTAAGTGGGACCTTATCAAATGCCTTCTGAAAATCGAGGTACACTACATCCACTGGATCTCCCCCGTCTAACTTCCTGGTTTTATTAATGACTGTTCCCGTAGCAATATTGTTAATAAAATAATTAATTGGTTTGCTCATCAATGTCGAAGAAATTTAATCTGTAACTTCCGAACTAATTGAGAGCTCAATTATGTAATTGTTGATTTTGATATGCTTTGTAATACATCATTTAATATTATAAGACCTTTGTCACAATTATTGCTCTTTTATTGAAACAACTATCAAATATTGTCACATGAAAGTCAAAGTCAGAAATTTCCTGTCAGAAAATCTTGAAAAGAGCGGGGGGAATAAAGTTTAAAATGCAATGCTAGCTTTATGCAAATGGTTCATAATTTTTGGTCACAGCAAGATGTAGTGGAATTTAAATCGCAAAACTTCACAATTTTGTCAGGGGAAGATAATGCATCATGAGCATGACTCAGTTTCGGGAGGAGGTGAAAAAATCTATGATGGTAAAATAGAGAAAGTGGTTTACATGAACTTTAGAAAGTGTTTGACAAGGTTCCCCAGGCAGGCTTTTTACAAAATGATATGAGATGTGGAATCCAAGGAAAGCTGACTGTGTGGATTCGAATTGTCTTGCTGGCAGAAGGCATAGGATGGAAGAAGATGGAGAGTTTTCTGTCTGGAGGTTGGTGATGGGTGGTGTTTTGCAAGGGTTGTTCTGCGTGAGGTTAATAAATTAAATGGATGAGGAAGTGAAAGGGTGAGTTAGTAAGTCTGCAGGTGTCACAGACATATGTTGTTTATGGTATGCATCGTTGTCATAATTTACAATAAGATATAGGCAGGATGCAGGGCAGGGTAAAGAAATAGCAAATTGAGATCAATCCAGAAAAGTGAGAAGTGATACACTTTGAAAGGTTCAACTCGAAGAAAGCACAGGGTTAACGACCCTATTTAGAGGTGTGGAGGAACAGAGAGGTCTTGATGTCAGACAGTAAATCCTAGGGCAGATATCAAAATAGATTTTTTGTTACACAACGATTGCTAAGTGCATGTAACTGTTTGCTATGGTCCCAGTAAAGGCATATACAGTAGGAACATTTAAGAGACTCTTAGATAGGGTTACAGGTGTAAGAAAATTGAGGGTTTTGGGCTGCGTAAGAGGGAGAGGTATAATTGATCATTTAGTACGTTCATATAGATCAACACAACATCTTGGGCTAAGTCCTGAACTGTTCCCTGTTCCAAGTTCCACGTTTATTGTTCCACACAGAATTGAATCAATTGATGCTGAATCTCATCACATGATAGTAAGATAAACTAGGGCAAGGAATATTTCTTAAAGGATAACAGGCCACTATACAGATGACATCATGCTAAGAGTCCCTACCAAGGGCGGTTAGCTGAAGCCTAGGGCAAGCAGGTAAGTCACATGAAGGACAGAGAATGGGTGGTTCCTTTGACAATACATGGGCCGAGCCAGACATTCAGGTTTCTGGGTGGGCAGTGGGTCACCGGGCATGAAATAATCCTGGGTAAAGTACAAAACAAGATAGTAGAAATAGCTGTTCCTAACAATAATCGGCAGACGCAAAGGCTTGTGGGGCTATTGGGCGATTGGAGGCAGCATAAGACACGTACAACCGTCCTGCTACAACCTCTATCCAAAGTAACTAGAAAAAAAAGCAACAGTTTGAAAGGGGTCCAGAACAAGGCTGTCCGAGAAGTAAAGGCTTTCTCCCTGCGCGCCACCCCTCTTTTACACGAACTGCCATTTGAGTTACATGTATTCGTACATCAGAACACCATTCTTGGGATCTACAGTAAAAGCAAAATTGAGTGAACACACCCAGAGTTCTGGTCCCTTACCCTTCCTGATGCAGCTGAATGATACACATTTTTCGAAATGCAATTGCTTGCCTTTTACCGGATATTTGTGGACTGAGCCTCCCCAGAGAGAAGATCTCCCCAGGATATCAAACTTTGGTTCTCACGGAGAGCTCCACAGAAGGATAGAGAGGAAACAGCAATCTTCTATTCTAAGAAAGCTTATGGGGTATTAGTTTTCATAAGTCGAGGGATAGAGATTAAGAGACGCGATGTAATGATGCAGCTCTATAAAACTCCAGTTAGGCCACACTATGTCCAGTTTTGGTCGCCTCACTATAAGAAGGATGCGGAAGCATTGGAAAGGGTACAGAGATGATTTACCAGGAAGCTGCCTGGCTTAGAGAGTATGGATTTTGATCAGAGATTAAGGGAGCTAGGGCTTTACTCTTTGGAGAGAAAGAGGATGAGAGGAGAAATGATAAAGGTCTGCAAGAGGTCTTCTGTTGTAAATTGGAAATAGTAAATTGCAGAACAAGCAAGAATATGACTCGAGAGGTTCAGTGATTACACCAACATCTAGTCCATGCACCTGTGAGTAGGTACACAGAGACCATTGAACGTCCTATCCCACAGTCTCCTGTTACATGAGTCACAGCACAGGTGCAGCTGCCAGAAGCAAACAAATCTAATGCCTGATTTACAAACGGCACCAGACGCTGAAAAGTTTGTGCACAGGGTTGGTGTGCTGCCACTTTTAACCCAGTCACAGGAACATTTCAGCAGCAGGAATAGAGAGAGTGCAGTCAGCCAGGGAGTGAACTGGAGGCAGTCGCCTTGCCACTTCTGTATGAATGAGATCCTCTGCACATGTATACAGACTCCTTTGCAACAGCAAATTAAATAGTCATATGGATTGTTGAGTTGCAGAAGAGGAAGAGGCAGATGCTGTGAAAACCCCTGTGAGGACAGGTAGACTGGGAGCAGATCTGGGAGGCAGTCCAATGAATGAAGATAACACTTTTCCACGTAGATGCCCAACCGAAATATCCCGTTCTATCTAACACCTTTCATAATAATATGGACCAGCTCGTCTGAGTAAACCAGACTAAAACCCTTGAATCCTGGCGATGAGACACGTGGCACATATCATGGCTAGCTACCTGGGCATCATAAGCAGCCAAGTATATGACCACTAGAAGACATGAATAAGGAGTTAACACTGCAAGTGATATTTGTCAGTGAAGTTCAAAGTTCAGCGTAAATTTGTTATGGAAGTAAATATAGGTCACCATACACTACCCTCGCATTAACTTTCTTGCTGGCATTCACATTAAATACAAATAAACCCATGCACAACAGAGACAAAAAACAATGTCCAATAATGATAATAGTAACAGTTATGAATATAAACTGAGGCGTTTTCCAAGGTGATTGTCGAAGATCTCTATGGTTCTGACTAACTTTCAACCCACTTTCTAATTTACTAAATTGGAATAAAAATGGGTATCAAGTCAGAAGCAACAAAATGAGCTATACCAAAACACACCTATACATGGATGACTTGAAATTATATGCTCCTTCATCTTTAAAGCTAAAGCAATTAATTTAAATAGCAGAATAACTTTCAAAAGACATGAATATGAACTTTAGACTGGATAAATGCAGAACATTAAATGCAAAGAAAGGTGCAACAGAGCAAGCAGAATATAAAACAGTGCAGCAAATGCGAACAACCAATGGATGTATATGAAACATAAGACTGTAATAGATAGCAGCAGCACACACAAAATGCTGGTGGAGCACAGCAGGCCAGGCAGCATCTATAGGAAGAAGCACTGTTAACGATTCCGGCCAAGACGCTTCGTCAGGACCAGACGAAGTGTCTCGGCCCAAAATGTAAGACTGTACGATAAAATGGTGTCATATATTAATATGTTAGACCAGAATAGAATGTGCTTGAACGCATATCCTTGAGATTCAATATTGAGGAACGATGATTTCTTTCTTGCATACTCCGTTTCTAAGTCACGTGGAGATGGCGAGAGAGAGAGAGAGAGAGAGAGAGAGAGAGAGAGAGAGAGAGAGAGAGAGAGAGAGAGAGAGAGAGAGAGAGAGAGAGAGAGAGAGAGAGAGAGAAGTTCTCCCAGTATGTCACGAATGAATGAGCGGTCTTGAAGAGAACCACATGTCCCCACTTTTGCTTATGTACTTCTTATCTCTATCACTGCAGCAGTTAATATTCTTTTAACTGTGTTCTCGATTGATTTCTGAAATGAGTCCTAATCACTGCACGATAAATATTTGATCAATATTCAAGATTCAAGATTGTTTAATGTAATTTTCAGAACACAAGAGTAAAGGAGAACAAAATAATTGTGACCCCAGATCCGATGCAGGTCAAAAACGCACAGTAACACAAATAACATAAATATCACAATAATAATAACACAATAAATGTAAGTATGTAAAATAGATTATGTGCATGGATTGATCATAATCCCATAAAGTATCGCTAGCCATAGGGTTCTCTGTGCATAAGGTGCCTGAAAGGAAATTTTAATGTTATGTTGGTTGGGGGTATGAAGGGGTGGGTTGGTGGACGGATGTATTGATCGGCCTTACTGTTTATGGAAATTAACTGTTTTTTTTTTCTCTAGTGATCCTGGCGTAGATGGTACATACCCGCCTCGCTGAAGGGAGGGGGGCAAACAGTTCATAAGCGGGGTGGCTGTGATCTCTCATGTTTTTACTTGCGCTTGTATATATGTCGTTGATGGTGGATAAACTGGAAACTACACTGCGACGGTCAGGAAAGCTCTACAACAGGTTGTCAAATCTGCCCAATGCATTACAGGCAAACCTCCATAATTAAAACTTGATACACAAATTAACAAAATTGATTTATCTCTACGTTACAGGAACACAGGTACTGACAGATTAATGCATTCTTACTGCTCCACACCTTTACTGATCTGATTCACAGCATCTGCAGAACAACTCCCTCGTCTCACATGATGGTGTTAAAATCATTTGTTTATTTTGCCACTATTACACCCACGAAAATTGATGGAGATTTTACCCTTGTTATCACTGCCTCGCACCTTTTGCTTTTCCTGCTCCTCTTGAGGTTTCCATGGTTCAGTCGCAGTCTGAATAGCTATGTTGGTTTAATTGCGGATATCGAAATGCATGACATGGTGCGGGTTCGTCCCTGATTTGCATAATAATGTTTTTGCTCCAGCAATTTTTTAGAATCTAGAAGATAATTATAAATATTTCCTCAGTTAGTAAACTTACTGGATTTAGTATAATAATTTAGTTATGCTGTGATCCATCCACAAATAGATAGCAAAAGTTGAAAATGTGTAATGTCTGTAGATCCTTTTAATTCGAACTAAAGCTTTGAACAACGTTCACCTTGGAGAATGTGCAGATACGTTGTGGCAAAACAGTCCGCAGCTGAACAAATGGAAGTTATTGGCCTGTAACTGAGCTCCAGAGCCAAGCAGGCATCTGCCGTCTAATGGCGAATTAATATCTTGAGCCTAAAATTAAAAGCTTATTATTCATTTGGAGGTCTGGGTTTTGTTCTATGCTTTATTTTCAATGCCTATTTGTTAAAATTCTGTGTCTGTAATTAGCGTGTCTTATCCGTGAAACAGATCGTCCACTTTAAGACATTAGTAGATTTATCTTCAAAGTCTACTGCATCCATTTACTGGGAAGAAATTTTAGCTGTGGTTTATTTGGTAAAGGTATATTTTAACTTCCCGCCAAGCTTGCCTGACTTTAAAGGCAGATAAGTTGTCACGACAACCATTTCTGTCTAAAGAGCTTTCGGAGGTGTTGGAACAGCCATGATGTCGGCTGTGCTCTCACCTTCTCTATGGTGCCAAAGATCTGCAAGTTCACTGAGTGTAAAACAGCCGATATTGATACATAGAACAACTGTGAGAATCATCTCAGACTTTGACGACGGCAAGGTAACAAGCCTTATTCTGGAGCGATTATTGATGCTTTAGTAAATGGATGCTGTATTGAATTTGTGAATGTGCCAGTTCCTTGTTTTAGTTCCCTTACAATATGGAACTAAAACAATGAACTGGCACGTTCGCAAAATGTCAAAAACGCAGGTGAGCTGAGATGTTGGAAACAGGAAGTATAATATCTTAGATAATACCTATCAGTTCAAGTGACACCTCTGCGAGCATTGCATTCCTGGTATGGAGCTTTCAGACAAGATAAAGAGGGCAGTTAAAAAGCAAAAGCAATACAATATATTGAACGAACTCAGCAGCTCACGCAGAATCTGTGGAGTGAAATGAACAGTAGATATTTCCTCCACCGTTGATACTGCACTCATCCACATCTCCTCCATTTCCAGAACATCCACGGTTAGCTGCCCCCTTAGGAATATAGTTGCCCTTGTCGTCTATTGCCACCACATGAGTAGCCCCATCCAACACATATTTCTCCGAAAATTTCGTTATCTGCAACAGGACCCTGCTACCAAGACATCTGTATCAGCTCCCGCCCGACTCCCGCTTTGTGCAGGGATTACTCCCTTTGTGATCCCCTTGTCTATTCTTCGATCTGCACTAAAGCCCTTCCTGGCACTTAACCTGCAAGAAGCAGAAGAGCAACACCTGCCCATTCACTTCTCTTTGACTTCTATTCAGGGCCCCAAGCAGTCCTTCCAGCTGAGGCAACACTTAACCTGCATACCTGTTGTGGTCGTTTCCTGTATTCAGTGCTCTTGATGCCGTCGTCTCTATATTGGTGAAAAACGATGTACCGCTTTGGGGGACCACTTTGTCAAGCCCCTCAGCTCTATCGCTAAAAGCGATATTTTTGGGTAGCCAATTTCAATTCCCATCCCTGTTCGCGTTCCGGCATGTCAGTCCATGGCCTCCTCTTCTGTCACGAAGAAGCCATTCTCAGTTTGGGAGAGCAACAACGCACACTCCCTCTACTTAGCCTCTAACCTAATGGCATGAACTTCGACATCTCCATCTTCCAGTAATTAATTTCCCTTCCCCTGACTCATCTTAATTTCCCCACTTTGGCCTCTTGTCTCTTTTCCTTAACTGCCTATCACCTCCAATGGGAACCCTCTTCCTTCCCTTTCTCCCATAGTTCACTCTTCTTTCATATCAGATCTGTTCTTAGCTAGCCGTCGCTGGAATTTAGGAGGATTGGGGAGATTTCATTGAAACCTTTAGAACATTGAGAAGCCTAGACAGAGTAGATGTGGAAAGTGTGTTTCCCTTGGTGGGGGAGTCTAGGACAAGAGGACAGAGCCACAGGCTAAAGGAGCATCCATTTAAAACAGTGATGTGGAAAAACTGCTTTAGCCGGGGGTGGTGAATTTGTGAAATTTGAGGCAGATGGATTTTATTCCGAAAAAGTTCGGGATGTTGCACTTCAGTAGGGCAAACCAGGGTTTGGAGAATTGTGTGCAGTTTTGGTCACCAACCGACAGGAAAGATATAAATAAGATTGAGAAAAAAAAGCACTGAGAAAATTTGGAATTATGTTGCCGGGATTGGCAGACCTCAGTTATGTGGAAAAATTGAATAGGTTAGGACATTATTCCTTGGAACATAGAAGATGGAGGGGAGATTTTATAAAGATATGCACAATTATGAGTAAATGTAAGCAAGCTTTTTCCACTGAGGTTGTGTGGCACTGCAACTAGAGGCCATGGATGAAGGAGATGGATTGGGGTGAAAGGTGAAGTGTTTGCGGGTATCATGAGGGGAAATGTCTTCGGTTAGAGGGTCATAAGAGTGGTGAATGAGCTGCCAGCGCAACCGGAACATGCGAACTCGTTTTCGACGTTTCAAAGAAGTTTGGATAGGTACTTGGATGGGAGCGGTATGGAGGGCTATCGTCCGGGTGCAGGTCGATGTGCATGGCAATTTAATTCAATGGTCGTGGACTAGAATTGCTGAAGGGCTTTTTACTGCGCTATACATTTCTATGACTCTCACTCTAACCATACGAAAGAGGATATGGGTAATAGGCTGGACATGAGGGTGTGGGAGGGGAAAATATTGCAAATAGGGCAAGAGGGATGAGAACATAAAGGAGGAGGAGAACAGAGAGGACTGGTCATCAGAAAAAAAAGTCCATAGTGATGACGTCAGTTTGGATACCGTGAAGACGGAATATGAGGTGTTATTCCATTAACCTGCGACAGATATAACCGTAGCATTACAGGAGGCGTTTGACAGATATATCAGCTTGGGCATGGGAAATGCAATTAAAATGGCTCGACGTTACGGCCGACTGACTGAAGGCACTCAACGAAACTGGCTATCAGCCCCGCCTCGTCTCACAGTTGTAGAGGAGGCCGCACCGGATGTAATAAATGACCTCGGTGGATTCACAGGTGACGCGCAGCCTCAACTGCAAGGACTATTTTAGGGCATTTAAAGCGTGACAAGCGTGGAGTCTCTGGCTAAAAGAGGTTTTGTGTAGTGAAGAGTATCCAACCACATCGCCTCTGCACCCTAATAAATGAAATCACATTTTCCCTGTAGTCGGGTGACTAGAATTTAAGGTCACACTACTTCTTTATTTTCAGCCCTCTTTCCATCTACGTTTTCTGGGGTAGGGTGACTAGAAATTAAGGTCATACTATCGCTTTATCTTCAGCCCTCTCTCCATTTGCGTTCCCTGCGTTTGCCAAAAAAAAGATCCAATATGCCTTCGTCAATATCTTTTTTCCCTAACCACGAATCCTAAATCCCAATCACTGGTCCAAATCGCTCAGCCCCTTCCAGTAGCTCATGTTGTTCAGATGCCTGACAACAGACAATGTACTAGAGAAGCTTTGATACGAAAAGGGCTTAAAAGGCGGTCAACAGGAGTTGAAGGATTTACTCAAAACCCTAACTGATTCCGAAACATTCTATGCCTGTCACTGTTTTAAATGGTGACGCAGTGCGACTGATCATACTGAGAATCTTGCACTGAAGTACACTGATATCCAATATAAACGGCAAAAGAACCACATCCCATTCACAATCACACATCATCCAGGTCTTCCTCCGCATATGAGGTACATTCTGGGGTCTAAATAAAACCTTTGGTCTGCAAAACAGTCCTCTGAATTATGTTACTTTATGGAGCTGAATTATGGAGCAGGAACCTGAAAAGCCCCAGAACAATTCCACCAAGTAAACTTACGATATGTTTTGAGGATATGCTGGAAGGGCAGACGCACTACAGCACTGGTGGAAGCTTACATGAACAGCACCTCCACCACGATAAAGCAACACCATGTCTGATGGGTAGATCATGTAAATCAAATACCTAACTCTCTTCTCCCGAAATAAATACTTTACTCTCAGTTGAATGAAGTGATCTGATTGCAGAGGAAATACTTCAAATACATCATCAAAATCAGACTGAAGAAAGTCAACATTACATCTACAAACTGAGAATACATTGCACTCAGTTCATGTACCTGGAGGAACTATGTTCTGGACGGAACTGCGATAAATGCGAGTACCTGCACTCTGCCGCAAGGAACATAAAGGAGAGGCAGAACAAGCAAAAGACCCAACCGCTAACTGGAGCTCTTTTTCTATGTTCAAAATGCGAAGAGCTCTGCAAAACGCATTTCCATTTGTCCCGTGGTCCTTAATAACTGTCTTTTTTGCTTCACTGTGCTTTTCGTGGTTCAGCATTTGACAATATCTAGAAACAGTTAATCTTTTTCCAAATCTTCCACAGCATTTGTTTTATAAATCGTTGCCATTTTCTCACTGAGTAGATATATGTCTGACCTCATTAATTCCTCAATGAATTCTCCCAAATATCCTGACCTGCATCTTCAGATCACGAGGCTCAAATTACAACTGAGCATCCTAAACCTATCATGATTCTCTAAAACAGCAGCAGACAATATATTTTTGCACTCCAGTATGTAAGATGTAGTGCATCCTTGTTGGATGGGTTTCAATTCCACTCTGATTGAAATTAGAATCAGTGATATTTATCGTCGCTGACATCTTGAAATTTGTTGTTTCATAGCAGAGGTATAGTATAAGACATAAATTATTATAAGTTTCAATAAATAAACAAACACAAGCAGAATAACAAGATTGTGTTGATCGTTTCAAGGATTGTTCATATATCTGATGGGGCAGAGAGGGTATCCAGGCTCTACTTCTCCTCGATGCAATAATAAGCAGAGGGTGTGTCTCAGATGGTGAGAATGCTTAATGATGGATGCTGCTTGAGAAAGATAATTATGATGGTGGAAAAATTATGTCTGTGCTAGTGTTGACTGAGCCTATAGCACTCAGCAGCCTCTTTCAATGCTTCACATTGGAGCATCTACACCAGACTGCACTGTATAACCAGTGAGAGCATTCTCCATCGGACATATGTTGAAATTTGCTGGAAGATTTGGTGATATCCCAAATCTCCTCAAATTCCTAATTCCTGATTCCATCAATGTGTTGGGCCCAGGATAGTTGTTCTGAGATTACGTCACCCAGTAGCTTATCTAGTATTTATTGCATATCTATTTCACCACGGACCCATTAACTACCAAAGGACCAAATCACATTTCAAAAACTGAAAAAATCTGCAGAAGAGTTGATGGGCCCAGGACTGCATTGATAGTAGCTTTGCCATATAGAATACTGAAAAGCTGAACAAATGCGAAGAGTTCTTTCCATGTACTTGATGCATTTGATTGGCATATTTGATTGAACTTTAGGTCCATTCACTGAAATCACAACTATGTTGGAATTGTTTTTGAAAAGTCAAAAGCCGTCTTACAAGCCACTACTTCTCCATCTCTTCGACGAATCTATCAAATCCAGAGACTTGCCGCCTCGTTCTCCAACAATTGTTTCAATACTACTGACCTGCCAATTGTAATTGTGACGAATGTTCCCATCCTTCACAGTTTTTTGCTCTCCGATACTTTCTCGAGAGTAACCTCTGACACAAAATGTATATTTTAACAAATCATCTGCCATATTCCTGTTTTCCATTATTAATTTCATCATTCTTTGGAGAAGCAGAGTTTAAAAATTTTGCTCAGTGTTTATTTGGAGCCCAGAAACTATATTGTGAATGTGTGCATATGGCTTTCTGAATTTTATTGCAGAGCGGTTACAAACTGATCACTGTATTGATTCCGAAGCCACCATACAATCTAAATGTATTCAGAAGTCACAGAATAAATTTCAATTAAATCAAATGCTTACATTTGTCCAACATCAGCAAGTGAATGCCCTTTGAATATGCTTATAACTTTGATTTTTCAACGCAGTGCAGGTGGCAGCTCCGTTCACGGAAACAGCTGTACAAGACTACTGCCACCTCCGCCCATCTATTCTATCTGCCATCCTGTGGTATAATTGTATTCACTGATTCATCGCAGAGTATTACTTTCTGAATGTTAAGTGAACACCTCCTTCTCAAAGCAGCACGGGGCAAACCCGACCTCAGATGTTGCGGTCACCAATACAGAACAGATGGGCGATAATGGATGGCAATTGAAAATAGATGCGCAGGGGTCACTTACTGGGCCTTCTACACGTTACACTCTTTTACTGGGCTGTTCTTTCATGACACAATGTTATAGCGAAATAATGAATATTTTTACAAACCTCCATGTACTGGTTTGAAGCATCAACCTCGTTACATCAAGACACTGATAATATGGTACAAAGAATTAAGAAACAGGCTAGTCTTTTTGCATGAATACATGTATTTAAATTCACGGCAATACCATCAATCGAAAGTGTTCTTGTTAGACTGTGAAAATTATAGATATTGGTTTTAATTTGTTTTCAAAGCTTTCTGCTGTTTAGTCATTGCACTGAAGTGGATAGCACAATTAGTTTCAAGTGACAATAAAGTATTTCGTTGTGCCCGTTAAAAGATTTGGCAACCTTAAATAGCGCCATGAAATTGGCATGGCTTTATCACATAACATGTTCTCCAATCTTGGTTCCGTTGTACGTGCAACTTATTCAACCGATAGTCACTAACAGGAATTAATATTCCATAATGAAGTAAAGTATAAGCATGCGAGTAACGAGCTTCGGAGGTAGACAGGGATTTGGGTAAATAAATAACATTTTTGGACAGTGTGAGAAGTATCATTTTGTTGTGGAAAGTTGAGAAAAGAATATATCACGTAATTGTTCTTGTGTTAAGAGGAACTAGGAAGTTAAAGAATTGGATATATATTGGCTCAACTACATTGCAGGTTTACAATAAGCAACCAAGAGTAAAATTCTGCTCACTGTCTTGGCGGGATCATAATGGTAAATAGAGCCCCTGCCAAATTCTCTGTGGGTCCTCAGTTGGAAAGACTTTTGAAATATGTGGGAAGGCCTTTCGATTGATTATCTGATACATATCGTTTATAAAGTTCAACGTTTTAGATATAAACGCCCAAAAGACTATAAGGCATGGAACATATTTCCTCAAAGAATTGCAATGTCAATTTGGTGTGAAAGGATCATAGATTCCAACTGGTTTTTGCAAAGTTGCAATACAAACGTGATGAACATTATTGTTTGAAGCACTCTTAATATTATGCATTCTACATTCCGGAAAGTAGTAATTTGGTGATTTGGTTATGTAGCATAACAAGTTTATTCTGATTTTTACCCAGAGCAAGGGAGACCTTTCTCTTCACATCCATCTTTCTTCGGAAGCAGGCAGCGTCTTCCTTTCATTTTGCTCTCCAAGCATATGTTGCACATGAAGATATGTTCTGATTCGCGCATGAATCTACTAAATTTTCCTTTATTAATGCCCAATTCACTTAAATATAACCTTGTAATTAGCGAGCCACAGTTTTGATTCATTATGTACTGGAGACTGCTGCTCTCAATCTATCCGGTGCCAAGACATCATTTCAAAAGTCATTTTCACTACAACAGTCGTTAGTCCGAGCAACACACACAGAATGCTGGAGGAACTCAGCAGGTCAGGCAGCATCCATGGAAAGTACAGTCAATGTTTCGGGTCAGAGCCATAGATGCTGTCTGGCCTGCTGAGTTCCTTCAGCATTTTATGTGTGCTGCTTAGATCTCTAGCATCTGCAGATCTTCTCTTATTTGTGATTGAATCTTTAATCTGAGATCTTCAGAAGGACGATTATCGTCTCATCGTTAGATTTTTCCTATATTTCGCCAACTTAGACTGATTTCCAGAGTATATCAGTTTGTAACTACTAAAGCCACTATACCAATGTAAAATTTAAAAAAAAAACCTACGATCTATAATGATGAGTCAAACAAAGTCACAATCTATAATGATTGCTAATCTGGCTTTTATATACTACGCTTATGATAATAAGTTCAAGTCATTTGATTTGATTTTTACTGTTAATAATCAGAACTTTTAATTCTAATTGAGCTAATAATGCATAATTATACTCATCCGTTCGGCCAGCACATGATTCAACGCCCCCCGCCTGCATACACGCACACAGAATTCCCTGTATTTTCATGTGCCTGAGCAAGACCATCCTGAACATCTCCATTGTATCTATTTTAGCCATCAGCCTTAGTCGAGGATTCCACACATCACTCTCCATACAAAACACATGCGCCGAATGTCTATTCAAATTTCCCTCACAGCTTAAATATATATCCTCTAACACTACACATTTCGATCCTGTGGAAAATATTTCTGCTACTTTGTCTTTCTATGCTTCCCATAATTTTATAAGTGCTCTCAGGTTTTCTCTTGCCACGTTAGTCAAGAGTAAACAATTTCAGTTTCCCAAGCTCTCCTTATACCCCATACCCTCTAATCCAGACAGCATTGTAATGAAACTGTTCTGCATTACTGAAACATAACTTCCTGATGCTTGAACACAGTTCTCTGATTAATGAAGACAAACATGACATTTATCTTCTTTACTATCCTATCAAATGGGCTGCAACTGTGAGATGTCGGCATGGATTCCCATGATCGCTCCGTACCTCAAAGTTTGAAAGGGTCCTGTCGCTAAACGTGTGGATGGGACTTTACTTTAGATCTTCAAGAGTGCAGCATCTATATTTGCAGGGCTAAATCTCTGTCTGAGTTTTCTCTGCAATTTCTGCAATAGATCAATTTTCTGTTCTAACACTTGGCAAGCCTCTGTATTATCCATAATACCACCTACCTTCCTGCCATCTACAAATTTACTATTCCCCCATCTACGGTTGTGTTAAAACGATGTGATTGTATATATAACCACAAACATCGAAAGTCCTAGAACAGAATAACATTAGTGACATACTTGCAACTAGAATAAGAGCCATTGATTACTACACACTGTCTTCTGTAGGCAAAAGTATTATTAATGCAAACGGCCAGGTCACTCTGGATGCAATGCTTCTTAATATTCTATACAAGATTCCGAAGAATGGTCTGGTCGAATATCTCACTGAACCTACGCAGACCTATTCTGTCTCCATCTGTACCATTCATCTCCATCTTCTCGAAAACCTCAATGATGTTACTCAGACATGATCTGCTTTTGCACAACACCATACTGAACATCAATAATTAGGCCATGTTTTTCCAAATGCTCATAAATTCTGTCCCTAAGAATCATCTTATTTGTTTCCCTACCTCTGTCATGAGACCCACCAATTTATTATTTCCAAATTATCGCCATCTCCATTCTTGAGCAAAGCAGTAACAAGGGTTACACGTACCTTCCTTGAGATACACATTCCTTGAAATCACATTTCAAAAACCTGAAAAAATCTGCAGAAGAGTTGGGGCCCAGGACTGCATTGATAGTAGTTTTTTCCATATAGAATACTGAAAATCTGAACAAATGCGAAGAGTTCTTTTCATGTACTTGATGCATTTGATTGGCATATTTGATTGAACTTTAGGTCTATTCACTGAAATCACAACTACGTTGGAATTGTTATTGAAAAGTCAAAAGCCGTCTTACAAGCCACTTATTTTCCATCTCTTCGACTAATCTGTCAAACCCAGAGACTTGCCGTTCCGTGCTCCAACAATTCTTTAAGTACTGTTAGCCTGCCAATTGCAATTGTCACGAATGATCCCATTCTTTACATTTTTTTGCTCTCCGACACTTTCTCGAGTGTAACCTCTGACACAAAATATATATTTTACCAAATCATCTGCCATCTTCTTGTTTTCCGTTAGCAATTCCATCACTCTTTGGAGAAGCAGAGTTTTAAAAAATTGCTCAGTGTTTATTTGGAGCCCAGAAACAATATTGGGACTATAGGGCTTTCTGAATTTTATTGGAGAGCGTTTACAAACTGATCACTGTATTAGTTCCGAAGCCACCGTACAAGCTAAATGTATTGAGAAGCCACAGGTTAAAATCTCAATTAAATCAAATGCTTACATTTGTCCACCATCACTGTGAATGCCCATTGAATATTCTTATAACTTTGATTTTTCAACGCAGTGCAGGTGGAGCTCCGTTCACTGAAACAGCTGTACAAGAATCCTGTCGCCTCCGCCCACCTATTCTATCTGCCACCCTGTGGTATAATTGTATTCACTAATTCATCCCATAGTTTTACTTCCTGAAATTTAAGTGAACACCTCCTTCTAAATGCAGTACGGGGCAAACCCGCTCAGATGTTGCGGTCATCAATACAGAACAGATGGGCGATAACGGATGGCAACTGAAGATAGGTGGGCAGGGGTCACTTATCTGTTCTTCCACATGTTACAATTTTTTACTGGGCAGTTCCTTCATGACACAATGTTGTAGCGAAATAGCGAATGTTTTTACAAATCTCCATGTTGTGCTTTGAAGCATCAACCTCGTTACATCAAGACAGTGATAATATGGTACCAAGAATTAAGAAATAGACTAGGTTTTTGCATGAATAAACATATTTAAAGTCACGGCAATATCATCAATCGAAAGTATTCTTGTTAGACTGTGAAAATTATGAATATTGGTTTCAATTTGCTTTCAAATCTTTCTGCTCTTTAGCTTTGCACTGAAGTGGATAGCACAATTAGTTTCAAGTGATAATAAAGTATTTCGTTGTGCCCGTTAGACGAATCGGCAACCTTAAATAGCGCCAAGAAATTGGCGCAGCTTTATCACGTAACATGGTCTCCAATCTTGGTTCCCTCGTCCGTGCAATTTATTCAGTCGATTGTCACTAACAGGAATTAATATTCCAGAATGTAGTAAAGAATAAACATGCGAGTAACGAGCTTCGGAGGTAGACAGGGATGTGGGTAAATAAATAAAATTTTTGGACAGTGTGAGAAGTATCACTTTGTTTTGGAAAGTTGAGAAAGGTATGTGGGAGGGCCTTTTGATTGATTATCTGGTACACATCGTTTTTAAAGTTCAACGCTTTAGATATAAAAGACCATAAGGCATGGAACAAATTTCCTCAAAGAATTACAATATCAACTTTTGTGTGAAATCATCATAGATTCCAAGAGCTTTTTGCAAAGTTGGAATACAAAAGTGATGAATATTATTGTTTGAAACACTCTTCGTATTATGCATTCTATATTCCGAAAAGTAGTAATTTGGGGATTTGGTGAAGTAGGATAACAAGTTTATTCTGATTTGTACCCAGAGCAAGGGAGACATTTCTCTTCACATCAATCTTTCTTCGGAAGAACGCAGAGTCTTCCCTTCATTTTGCTGTCCAAGCATATGTTGAACATGAAGATATGTTCTGATTCGCGCATTTAATCTACTAAACTTTCCTTGATTAATACGCAATTCACTGAAATATAACCTTTTAATCAGCGAGCCACAGTTTAGATTCGTAATCTGCAGGAGACTGCTGCTTTCAATCTATCCGTTGTCAAGACATAATTTCAAAATTCATTTTCACTACAACAGTCGTTAATCCGAGCAGGTAACCAGCATCCATGGAAAGTACAGTCAATGTTCCGGGTTACAGCCACAGATGCTGTCTGGCCTGCTGAGTTCCTCCAGCATTTTATGTGTGTTGATTGGATCTCCAGCATCTGCAGATCTTCTCTTATTTGTGATTGAATCTTTAATCTGAGATGTTCAGAAGGACGACTTGATTCTCATCGTTAGTTTTTCCCCTATATTTCGTCAAGTTGAACTGATTTCCAGAGTATATCAGTTTGAAACTACTAAAGCCACTGTACCAATGTAAAATAAAAAAAAAAAAATCCTACGATCTATAATGATGGGTCAAACAGAAACAAAATCTATAATGATTACTAATCTGGCTTTTATATACTACGCTTATGATAATATGTTCAAGTCGTTTTATTTGATTGTTAATGTTAATAATCAGAACCTTTAATTCTAATTGAGCTAATAATGCATAATCAGCCATTGATGGTGCCATAGACTCAGCCCGTCTTGTCCACCTGGAAAAGAATGCCTCGTACTACAGAATGTTTTTCATTGACTGCAGCTCGGTGTTTAATATTATCATCCCTCAGCAGTTGGCGGCTAAGTTGTCCACTTTCGGACTCAACACCCCTCTCGGTAACTGGACTTTGGACGCCTTGATGGAAATACCCCAATCACTCCGTGTTGGCTGGAACATCTCAAGCTCAATCATGCTGAGCACTGATGCCCCCATGGTTGTATTCTCAGCCTGCTTTTCATGCTTCAGGCTCACGGCTGCACTGTCTGATTCATCT